>NC_080038.1:38661237-38998380 GCF_030020395.1 Manis pentadactyla
TCCATTGTGTATATGTACATCTTCTTTACCCATTCATCTACTGATGGACATTTAGGTGGCTTCCATTTCTTGGCTATTGTAAATAGTGCTGCGATAAACATAGGGGTGCATCTATCTTTTTCAAATTGGGCTGCTGCATTCTTAGGGTAAATTCCTAGAAGTGGAATTCCTGGGTCAAATGGTATTTCTATTTTGAGCATTTTGAGGAACCTCCATACTGCTTTCCACAATGGTTGAACTAGTTTATAATCCCACCATCAGTGTAGGAGGGTTCCCCTTTCTCCACAACCTCACCAACATTTGTTGTTGTTTGTATTTTCGATGATGGCGATCCTTACTGGTGTGAGGTGATATCTCATTGTGGTTTTAATTTGCATTTCTCTGACGATTAGCGATGTGGAGCATCTTTTCATGTGCCCGTTGGCCATCTGGATTTCTTCTTTAGAGAACTGTCTATTCAGCTCCTCTGCCCATTTTTTAATTGGATTATTTGCTTTTTGTTTGTTGAGGTGTGTGAGCTCTTTATATATTTTGGATGTCAATCCTTTATCGGTTCTGTCATTTATGAATATATTCTCCCATACTGTAGGATACCTTCTTCTTCTATTGATAGTGTCCTTTACTGTACAGAAGTTTTTCAGCTTGATATAGTACCACCTGTTCATTTTTGCCTTTGTTTACATTGCCTGGGGAGATATGTTCATGAATAAGTCATTCATGTTTATGTCCATGAGATTTTTGCCTGTTTTCTTCTAAGAGTTTTTTGGTTTCATGACTTACATTCAGGTCTTTGATCCATTTCAAATTTACTTTTGTGTATGGGGTTAGACAGTGATCCAGTTTCATTCTCTTACATGTAGCTGTCCAGTTTTGCCAGCACCATCTGTTGAAGAGACTGTCATTTCCCCATTGTATGTCCATGGCTCCTTTATCAAATATTAATTGGCCATATGTGTTTGGGTTAATGTCTGGAGTCTCTATTCTGTTCCACTGGTCTGTGGCTCTGTTCTTGTGCCAGTACCAAATTGTCTTGATTACTGTGGCTTTGTAGTAGGGCTTGAAGTTGGGGAGCAAGATCCCCCCCACTTTATTCTTCCTTCTCAGGATTGCTTTGGCTATTTGGGGTCTTTGGCGGTTCCATATGAATTTTTGAACTATTTGTTCCAGTTCATTGAAGAATGCTATTGGTAATTTGATAGAGATTGCAACGAATCTGTATATTGCTTTGGGCAGGATGGCCATTTTGACGATATTAATTCTTCGTAGCCAGGAGCATGGGATGAGTTTCCATTTTGTTAGTGTCCTCTTTAATTTCTCTTAAGAGCGTCTTGTACTTTTCAGGGTATAGGTCTTTCACTTCCTTGGTTAGGTTTATTTCTCGGTGATTTATTCTTTTTTATGCAATTGTAATGGAATTGTTTTCCTGATTTCTCTTTCTATTGGTTCATTGTTAGTGTATAGGAAAGTCACAGATTTCTGTGTGTTAATTTTATATCCTGCAACTTTGCTGAATTCCAATATTAGTTCTAGTAGTTTTGGAGCGGAGTCTTTAGGGTTTTTTATGTACAATATCATGTCATCGACAAACAGGCACAGTTTGACGTCTTCTTTACCGATCTGGATGCCTTGTATTTCTTTGTTTTGTATAATTGCCATGGCTAGGACCTCCAGTACTATGTTGAATAACAGTGGGGGGAGTGGGCATCCCTGTCTTGCTTCCAATCTCAGAGGAAAAGCTTTCAGCCTCTCGCTTTTCTGTATGATGTTAGCTGTGGGTTTATCATATATGGCCTTTATTATGTTGAGGTACTTGCCCTCTATGCCCATTTTGTTGAGAGTTTTTATCATGAATGGATGTTGAATTTTGTTGAATGCTTTTTCAGCATCTATGGAGATGATCATGTGGTTTTTGTCCTTTTTGTTCATGTGGTGGATGATGTTGATGGATTTTTCGAATGTCGAACCATCCTTGCATCCCTGGAATGAATCCCACTTGGTCATGGTGTATGATCATTTTCATGTATTTTTGAATTTGGTTTGCTAATATTTTGTTGAGTATTTCTGCATCTACGTTCATCAGGGATTTTGGTCTGTAGTTTTCTTTTTTGGTGAGGTTCTAATCTACTTTTTAATCTCGGGAATATGTAGTACCACAGGAATGAGAGACAAAACCGTACCTAAAACAGCTCTAATAATTATGAACCATTAAACATTTACCCTCCAGGCAGAAAAGGAGAAATATTGTATGATCTCAGTTATATGTGGAATCTAAAAAACCTGTACTAGAGCCTAGATTGGTGATTGCCAGGGGCTGGGGGGTGGGGGAAATGCGGACATGTTGGTCAATAGGTTCAGACTTCCAGTTATTAGATTAACAATTCTGGGGATCTAATGCAGAGAATGATGATTATAGCAAATAATCCTGTATCATATACTTGAAAATTGTTAAGAGAATAAATCATAAATGTTCTCACCACAAAACAAATGGTAATTATGTGACAGGGTGAAGGCATTAGCTAGTGCTATGGTGGTAATCATTTTTGTAATATATAAATGTATCAAATCAATACTTTGTACACCCTAAAAATTATACAGTGTTCCATGCCAATTATATCTCAATAAAGCTGGAGGAAAGACAAGGTGAAAGTCTGAAAAATATCTGGAGAAGTTAGAAATAAAACAAGTATAAGGAAATAATTTTAAAAGAGAACAGAAACTGAGAGGGGAAGATGGTGGCATGAGTAGGGCAGTGGAAATCTCCTCTCATTTATACAACAAATAAAACTACACCTAAAAGAGAGACCAGAGGACACAGGACAACAGCCAAGCTACATCTACACCTGCGAGAACTCAGCACCTCAAAAAGAAGGTAAGATATAAGCCACGGCCTGGTGGGACATGAGCACTCCTCCCACCCCAGCTCCCCGGTGGGAGGAGAGGAGTCGGAGTGGGGAGGAAGTGGAAGCCAGGACTGCTAAATACCAAGCCTTGGTAATCTTCACTGGGAGCGCAAACACACATTGCATGGTGTGCTGGATATTCGGGAAACGGAAAAGTAAAATCTGCGAGCAGGTCCCTGCAGCCGGCTCCCCCTGGACAAAAGAAAAGCAAGTGCTTTTTGAAAGTCTTAATGGGACAGGGGCTTCACAGCTGGACAGAATTGTGCTGGCACACACAGCCCAGCAGCTGGGAATCCAGGGGAACTTCAGGTGCCCTATCCCCCTGGGTGCCAACGCAGCTCTGAAGTCCCTCATGGTGATAAACAGCCTGCTGTTCATTCCCCTCCTGCACGGACCCAGCAGAACAGCCTTGGAGCACTGCACACACAGCAGCTGCACAGAGCCTCCTCCCAGAGTGCAGCCACCTGGGCCAGACCTGGGGCTGCTGCCGGTGAGCAGTGGCCCAGTGCAGGCAGAGGCATGAAGGGGTGACATTCTCACAGGAGAGTACACCCGGCATGCCTGCCTCTCCCTACAGGGCTCTGGGCTGCCCCGCCCGCCGTGGCTCAGGAAATTAACCTGGAGCCTGCCCCCAGTGTGCGGGTAACTGGCACAGGAAGCGGAGAAGGGCCAGGAAACCAGCAAGCAGGAAGGGACTTTGTTCTCCCAGCTAACACAGGCGCTACCTGCTTACAACTACCTCTATCGCCATGAAAAGGCAGAAGAATTTGGTCCAGTCCAGAATCACCCAGACAACCCCTGAGGGAGGATAAGGGGAGATAGATTTAACCAATCTTCCTGATAAATAATTCAAAATAAAGGTCATAACCATGCTGATGGACCCACAGAGAAATATGCAAGAGCTAAAGGATCAAGTTGGGAGGGAGAATACAGAAATTAAACAATCTCTGGAAGGACTTAAGAGCAGACTGGATGAGGTGCAAGAGGCCGTTAATGGAATAGAACTCAAAGAACAGGAATACAGAGAAGCTGAGGCAGAGAGAGATAAAAGGATCTCCAGGAATGAAAGAATATTAAGAGAAGTTTGTGACCAATCCAAATGCAACAATATTTGTATTATACAGGTACAAGAAGACAAAGAGAGAGAAAAGGGGACAGAAAGTGTCTTTGAAGAAATAATTGTTGAAAACTTCCCGAAACTGGGGGACAAAATAGTCTCTCAGACCATTGAAGCCCACAGATCTCCCAATACAAGGGACCCAAGGAGGACAACAGCAAGAAATATAATAATTAAAATGGCAAAAATCAAAGACAAGGACACAGTATTAAAGGCAGCCAGAGAGAGAAAAAAGGTCACCTACAAAGGAAAACCCATCAGGCTATCATCAGAATTCTCAACAGAAACCTTACAGGCCAGAAGAGAATGGCATGATATATTGAATGCAATGAAACAGAAGGGTCTTGAACCAAGAATACTGCATCCACCAGGATTATCATTTACATATGAAGGAGGGATTAAAAAGTTCCCAGACAAACAGAGTTGAGGGAATTTACCTCCCACAAACCACTTCTACAGGATATTTTAAAGGGACATCTCTAGAAGGAAGCACCCTTAAGGCTAAATAGATGTCAACAGAGAATATAAAATCACACCAAAGAAAGCAGACCAACCAAATACTAACTAAAGGCAAAACATAAAATCAACTACTCACAAAAGCAGTCAAAGGAAACACAAAGGAGTACAGAATAAAACACCTAATATATAAAGACTGGAGGAGAAGGAATAAGAAGGGAGAGAAATAAAGAATAATCAGACTGTGCTTATAATAGCTTAATAAGCAAGTTAGGTTAGATGGCTGGATAGTAAAGAAGCTACCCTTGAACCTTTGATAACCACGAATCTAAAGCCTGCAATGGCAATAAGTACGTATCTTTCAATAAACACCCTAAATGTAAATGGACTGAATGTACCTATCAAAGGACACAGAGTAACAGAATGGATAAAAAGCAAGACCCATCCATATGCTGCTTATAAGAGACTCACCTCAAACCCAAAGACATACACAGACTAAAAGTCAAGGGATGGAAAAAGATATTTCATGGAAACAATAGGGAGAAAAAAGCAGGTGTTGCAGTACTTTTATCAGGCAAAATAGACTTCAAAACAAAGAAAGTAACAAGAGATAAAGAAGGATATTACATAATGATAAAGGGGTCAGTTCAACAAGAGGATATAACTGTTATAAATATATATGCACCCAATACAGGAGCACCAACAAATGTGAAACAAATACTAACAGAATTAAAGGAGGAAATAGAACGCAATGCATTCGTTCTAGGAGACTTCAACACACCACACACTTCAAAGAACACATGCACTAGACAGAAAATAAGTAAGGACACAGAGGCACTGAACAACACCCTAGAATAGATGGACCTAATAGACATCTACAGAAGTCTACACTCAAAAGCAGCAGGATACACATTCTTCTCAAGTGCACATGGAACATTTTCCAGAATAGACCACATACTAGGCCACAAAAAGAGCCTCAGTAAATTCAAAAAGATTGAAATTCTACCAACCAACTTCTCAGACCACAAAGGTATAAATCTAGAAATAAATTGTACGAAGAAAACACAAAGGCTCACAAACACACAGAGGCTTAACAACATGCTCTTAAATAGTCAACGGGTCAATGACCAAATTAAAATAGAGATCAAGCAATATATGGAGACAAATAACAACAACAGTGCAAAGCCCCAACTTCTGTGGGACGCAGTGAAGGCAGTTCTAAGAGGAAAGTATGTAGCAATCCAGGCCTATTTAAGGAAGGAAGAACAAACCCAAATGAATATTCTACAGTCACAGTTATTGAAACTGGAAAAGGAAGAACAATTGAGGCCCAAAATCAGCAGAAGGAGGGATATAGTAAAGATCAGAGAAGAAATAAATAAAATTGAGAAGAATAAAACAGTAGAAAAAATCAATGAAACAAAGAGCTGGTTCTTTGAGAAAATAAACAAAATAGATAAACCCCTAGCCAGACTTACTAAGAGAAAAAAAGAATTTATGCACATCAACACAATCAGAAATGAGAAAAGAAAAATCATGATGGACCCCACAGAAGTACAAAGAATTATTAGAGAATACAATGAGAATGTATATGCTAACAAGCTGGAAAAACCTAGAAGAAATGGACAACTTAGTAGAAAAATACAACCTTCCAAGACCGACCAAGGAAGAAACAGAAAATCTAAACAGACCAATTACCAGCAACAAAATTGAATCGGTAATCAAAAAACTACCCAAGAACAAACCCCCCAGGCCAGATGGATTCACCTCTGAATTTTATCATACATACAGAGAAGACATAACACCCATTCTCCTTAATGTTTTCCAAAAAATAGAAGAGGAGTGAGTACTTCCAAACTCATTCTATTAAGCCAGCATCACTCTAACAACAAAACCAGGCAAAGATCCCACCAAAAAATCAAATTACAGACCAATATCCCTAAAGAACATAGATGCAAAAATATTCAACAAAGTATTAGCAAACTGAATTAAAAAACACATCAAGATGATCATACACAATGACCAAGTGGGATTCATCTCAGGGATTCAAGGATGGTACAACATTAGAAAATCCATCAACATCATCCACCACATGAACAAAAAGAAAGACAAAAACCACATGATCATTTAAATAAATGCTGAAATAGCATTCAACAAAATTCAACATCCATTCATTATAAAAACTCTCAACAAAATGGGTATAGAGGGCAATTACCTCAACATAATAAAGGCCATATGTGACAACCCCACAGCCAACATCATACTGAACAGCGAGAAGCTGAAAGCTTTTCTTCTGAGATCGGGAGCAAGAGAAGGATGCCCACTCCCCCCACTGTTATTCAACATAGTACTGGAGGTCTTAGCCATGGCAATTATACAAAACAAAGAAATACAAGGCATCCAGATTGGTAAAGAAGATGTCAAACTGTCCCTGTTTGCCGATGACATGATATTGTCCATAAAAAACCCTAATGACTCCACTGCAAAACTACTAGAACTAGTATCAGAATTCAGCAAAGTTGCAGGAGACAAAATTAACACACAGAAATCTGTAGCTTTCCTATACACTAACAATGAACTAATAGAAAGAGAAATCAGGAAAACAATTCCATTCACAATAGCATCAAAAAGAATAAAACACCTAGGAATAAACCTAACCAAGGAAGTGAAAGACCTATACCCTGAAAACTACAAGACACTCTGAAGAGAAATTAAAGAGGTCACTAACAAATGGAAACTCATCCCATGCTCCTGGTTAGGAAGAATTAATATAGTCAAAATGGCCATCCTGCCCAAAGCAATATACAGACTGGATGAAATCCCTATCAAACTACCAACAGCATTCTTCAATGAACTGGAACAAATAGTTCAAAAATTCATATGGAACCATCAAAGACCCTGAATAGCCAAAGCAATCCTGAGAAGGAAGAATAAAGTGGGGGGGATCTCGCTCCCCAACTTCAAGCTCTACTACAAAGCCACAGTAATCAAGACAATTTGGTACTGGCACAAGAACAGAGCCACAGACCAGTGGAACAGAATAGAGACTCCAGACATTAACCCAAACATATATGGCTAATTAATATTTGATAAAGGAGCCATGGACATACAATGGGGAAATGGCAGTCTCTTCAATAGATGGTGCTGGCAAAACTGGACAGCTACATGTAAGAGAATGAAACTGGATCACTGTCTAACCCCATACACAAAAGTAAATTTGAAATGGATCAAAGACCTGAATGTAAGTCATGAAACCATAAAACTCTTAGAAAAAAACATAGGCAGAAATATCATGGACTTAAACATGAGTGACTTCTTCATAAACATATCTCCCTGGGCAAGGGAAACGAAGGCAAAAATGAACAAGTGGGACTATATCAAGCTGAAAAGCTTCTGTACAGTAAAGGACACCATCAATAGAAGAAAAAGGTATCCTACAGTATGGGAGAACATATTCATAAATGACAGATCTGATAAGGGACTGACATCCAAAATATCTAAAGAGCTCACACGCCTCAACAAACAAAAAGCAAATAATCCAATTAAAAAATGGGCAGAGGAGCTGAATAGACAGTTCTCTAAAGAAGAAATCCAGATGGCCAACGGGCACATGAAAAGATGCTCCACATCGCTAATCGTCAGAGAAATGCAAATTAAAACCACAATGAGATATCACCTCACACCAGTAAGGATCGCCATCATCGAAAATACAAACAACAAATGTTGGTGAGGTTGTGGAGAAAGGGGAACCCTCCTACACTGCTGGTGGGATTATAAACTAGTTCAACCATTGTGGAAAGCAGTATGGAGGTTCCTCAAAATGCTCAAAATAGAAATACCATTTGACCCAGGAATTCCACTTCTAGGAATTTACCCTAAGAATGCAGCACTCCAGTTTGAAAAAGACAGATGCACCCCTATGTTTATCGCTGCAGTATTTACAATAGCCAAGATATGGAAGCAACCTAAATGTCCATCAGTGGATGAATGGATAAAGAAGAAGTGGTACATATACACAATGGAATATTACACAGCCATAAGAAAAAAACAGATCCTACCTTTCGCAACAACATGGATGGAGCTAGAGGGTATTATGCTCAGTGAAATAAGCCAAGCAGAGAAGGACAAGTACCAAATGATTTCACTCATATGTGGAGTATAAGAACAAAGGAAAACTGAAGGAACAAAACAGCAGGAGAATCACAGATCCCAAGAATGGACTAATAGTTACCAAAGGGAAAGGGACTGGGGATGATGGGTGGGAAGGGAGGGATAAGGGCAGGGAAAAAGAAAGAGGGCATTATGATTAACATGTATAGTGCATGGGGGACACGGGGAAGGCTGTGCAACACAGAGAAGACAAATAGTGATTTTACAACATCTTACTACATAGATGGACAGTTACTGTGAAGGGGTATGTGGGGGGACTTGGTGAAGGGAGGAACCTAGTAAACATGATGTTCTTTCTGTAATTGTAGATTAATGATACAAAAAAAAAATCCTAAAGACTCCACTCCAAAACTACTAGAACAAATATCTGAATTCAGCAAAGTTGCAGGATATAAAATTAATACACAGAAATCTGTTGCTTTCCTAAATGCTAACGATGAACCAGCAGAAAGAGAAATATGGAAAATAATTCCATTCACCATTGCATCAAAAAGAATAAAATACCTAGGAATAAACCTAACCAAGGAGTGAAAGACCTATAACCTGAAAACCACAAGACACTCTTAAGAGAAATTAAAGAGGACACTAACAAATGGAAATTCTTCCCATGCTCTTGGCTAGGAAGAATTAATATTGTCAAAATAGCCATCCTGCCTAAAGCAATCTACAGATTCAGTGCAATCCCTATGAAAATACCAAGAGCATTCTTCAATGAACTGGAACAAATAGTTTTAAAATTTATATGGAACCACAAAAGACCCCGAATAGCCATAGCAATCCTGAGAAGGAAGAACAAAGCAGGGGGGATCTTGCTTCACAACTTCAAACTCTACTACAAAGCCACAGTAATCAAGACAATTTGGTGTTGGCACAAGAACAGACCCGCAGACCAATGGAACAGGATAGGGAGTCCAGATATTAACCCAGACATATATGGTCAATTAATACACAATAATGAGGCCATGGACATACAATGGGGAAATGACAGCCTCTTCAACAGCTGGTGTTGGCAAAACTGGACAGCTATATGTAAGAGAATGAAACTGGATCATTTTCTCACACCATACACAAAAGTAAATTTGAAATGGATCAAAGACCTGAATGTAATCATGAAACCGTAAAACTCTATGTTTAGAAAAAAACATAACGAAAAATCTCTTGGACATAAACATGAACAACTTCTTCATGAACATATCTCCCTGGGCAAGGGAATCAAAAGCAAAAATGAACAAGTGGGACTATATCAAGCTGAACAGCTTCTGTACAGCAAAGGACACCACCAATAGAACAAAAATGCATCCTACACTATGGGAGAATATATTCATAAATGACAGATCTGATAAAGGGTTGACATCCAAAATATATAAAGAGCTCATGCACCTCAACAAACAAAAAGCAAATAATCCAGTAAAAAAATGGTCAGGGGAACTGAACAGACAGTTCTCCAAAGAAGAAATTCAGATGGCCAACAGACACATGAAAAGATGCTCCACATCTCCAGTCATCAGATAAATGCAAATTAAAACCACAATGAGATATCCCCTCACAGCAGTAAGGATTGCCACCATCCAAGAGACAAACAACAAAAATGTTGGTGAGGTTGTGGAGAAAGGGGAACCCTCCTACACTGCTGGTGGGAATGTAAATTAGTTCAACTGTTGTGGAAAGCAGAATGGAGGTTCCTCATAAACCTCTAAATAGAAATACCATTTGACCCAGGAATTCCACTCATTGGAATTTACCCTAAGAATGCAGCAGCCCAGTTTGAAAAAGATATATGCACCCCTATGTTTATTGCAGCACTATTTACAATAGCCAAGAATTAGAAGCAACCTAAGTGTCCATCAGTAGATGAATGGATAAAGAAGGGGTGGTATATATACATAATGGAATATTATTCAGCCATAAGAAGAAAACAAATCCTACCATTTGTAACAACATGGATGGTGCTAGAGCCATCACTGAGATGGCTCAGTGATAGAAGCCAGGTGGAGAAAGACAAGTATCAAATGATTTCACTCATCTGTGGAGTATAAGAACAAAGGAAAAACTGAAGGAGGAAAACAGCAGCAGACTCACAGAACCCAAGAATGGACTAACAGTTACCAAAGAGAAAGGGACTGGGGAGGATGGGTGGGAAGGGAGGGATTAAGGGGGCAAAGAAAGGGGGTAATGTGATTAGCATGTATAATAGGGGGGGCATGGGGAAGGCTGTACAACGGAGAGAAGACAAGTATTGACTCTATATCATCTTACTACGCTGATAGGCAGAGACTGTAATTGGGTATGTGTGGGGACTTGGTGAAGGGGGGGTGTCTAGTAAACATAATGTTCCTCATGTAATTGTAGATTATTAATACCAAAGTCAAAAAAATGTTTAAAAAACTGTTACAGTGACAAAAAAAATTTTTAAAAAGAGAACAGAAACTAATGAAATAGAGTACCAAGCCAAATCAGAAGGAACAATAAAATAAAACACCATAATTTAGTATATAAATACAAAGATGACATTTATACATGCTAGATATGTCAGTAGAAGCTTACCCTCTTACAGTTTTTATGTTAAGTGATAATTATTGTGAAAATTTGTATGTGTTCTCATGTAATTTTATTTTTCCCAATCAATGTTATGTAGGAAAAAATAAATCCAGAAAGAAAACTTACTTTCCAACGAAATGCATGTACCTGAATCCACAAGTTTTTGGGGTTGACTATATAACTGGGAGCTCTCCAAACTGACTTGCATGTAGAATACAATGTTTATTAAGTGATAGGTAAGAATATTGTGCTAGTTTGAAGCTTTTAACTTATTATTATGATGCAACTTTAACCACAGCTTTTGTTTAGACCTTAAATACATAGTGTCCAATATAGTAGCCATTAGCCACATATGACTACTAAGTACTTGCAGTGTAGCTAGTCCAAGTCCAGATGCACTATAAGTGGAAAATATACACCAGATTCCCAACATTTAGCAGGAAAAAAAAATTATACATTATATTTAATGATTTTTATATTGATTACATGTTGTAATGAAATGAGAATATTTTGGATATACTGGGTTAAATAAATTATACTATTAAAATTAATTTCACCTGTTTCTTTTTACATTTTTAATGTGACTACTGGGAAATTTAAAATTACATACATGGCTTACATTGTATTTCTTTTTGGGCAATGCTGTCCTAGACTGACAAAAAATTTTGGGGGAAGGAGTATTTTTACCACTGATGTTGTTTAGAATTGAGCAAAAGTGCCATTTGTCGACTCAACTGAATAGCGTGGTGAAAGTGCTAAGGTGAAAAACAAAGAGTGGACTGAGTTCTAGTCAGCTTTAACACATTAAAATACTTCCTATAGACAATGCAAGCACGTACTGCTTGCACTCAAAGCCCGACACCTCCACTAGTCCACCCTTGATATGCCACTAAGTCAAACCAGTCTAGCTCATACCACTGGAGGGTCCTTGCCTTGCCCACAGACTGCTCAGCTGGGCTTTCTGTGTGTCCTTGCCCCTTTTCTCCACTTGCTTTTCAGTTTTTCTGCCATCCTCACTCCCATTTCTAGGCTTTGTTAACATTGCCCCTTCGTACTCAGTGTTCCACCTGAATTGCTCAAGTATCCACCTCTTCAGCTTGGTGAAATTCTACTGCATCTTCCAGCTCAAGACTCCTCCCTCAAATCTTCCTGCATGAGTCCAGTCCTTAGGGATCTCTTCTCTTCCCACTCTCTCTCTCTCTTGTTTCTCCAACTTATTGAGGCAAACCTGTCTGTGCTATTCATTTGAGTGGACAAATGGCACTTTGTCATTGCTCAAAAATTTTTATTAGGGTGTTTGTCTCATTGAGAGGCACTTAAATAACTGGGATTTACATGTCTTTTTCATCTCATTCATCAAGAGACTCAGAATAGCCATAGCAATCTTTAAAACTCAAGTACAATGTTATGATATTTCATATGTTCAACAGATAACTGTGGAATGGGTACATAAATGAATGGAATTATAGGTTAGATTTATTAAAATGAGTTCATCTGTGACAGATCTTCCAAAATAACACACATTTGCACAAAAGAGAAGTTTATTTTTCTCTCATATAAATGTCTGGTTTGGCGGCATGGAGCTTTTTGGGTACTTAACTGTGTAGGGTGCCTTGACTCCTTCCAGCTCTTGGTCTGCCATTCCTCATTTTTATGGCTCAAGAGAACATCTTACACAACAGCATGAAAAAGAAAAAAATACTTAGATTACATTTAGTATTTAGTAAATTCTAATGTAGTATTAAAATAAAGTATACAAATTGTACACTAAAAGCTACAAAATGTCATTAAAAAAATTAAAGAATAAATAAATGGAAAGACATCCTGTATTCACTGATCTGAAGACTTAACACTTGTTAAGATCAAAATAGTCTCCCAAATTGCTCTACAGATTCAATGAAAGCCCCATCAAAATTCCAGTCTTTGCAGAAATTGACAAGTTGATCCTAAAATTCATATGGGAATTCAAGAGACTCAGAATAGCTGCAGCAATCTTTAAAAAGAAGACCAAAGTTGGAGGACTCAAGCTTCCCGATTTCAATATTATAATTTACTAAAGTTGCAGTAATCAAGACAGTGTTGTGCTAGCAACCCGGCATGAAAAAAGTTGTGTCCATATTCCCCTGAAAGCATGGTATCAGAGGAAGCCTACTAAAATAGAAGAATTAAGTAAGATCTAGTGTGTTATAATACTGAAAATGTCAAGGAGGCAATCTAAAATCAGTCATCATACCAAGAGCCAGGAAAATCTTAACTTGAATAAGAAAAGGCAATCACAGATGTGAACAATGAAGTGTCATCAGATACTGGAATTATCTGAAAAGGATTTTAAAGCAGCCATCACAAAAATGCTTCAAGGAGCAATTATGAACATGATTAAAGCAAATGAAAAAATAGAAAGGAATTAGAAAGTATCAATAAAGAAATAAGAAATAAGAAGAACCAAATGGAAACTTTGGGGTTGAAAAATATAATAACCAAAGAAAAAAACAACTCACTTGATAGGCTGAACATCATAATGGAGAGAACAGAGGAGAGACTCAGTTAACATGAAGATAGAACAATAGGAATTACCCAGTCAAAACAAAAGAGAAAAAAAAATCCAATGGGAAAAAATAAACAGAGCCTGAAGGACCTGTAGAATTATAACAAAAGATGTAACATTCGAAAAAGATGGTGTGAGAGGTGAGACAAGGGCCTCCCCCCCAAACCACATATAATGTGAAAATATAATTAATACAATTAATCCTGAAAGAGCAACAGGAAAGAAGGCTGTGCCAGACTGCATACACCTGGAGAAAAGAACAGATCTCGTGGAACAGGGTAACCTACCAAAGCCATGATCTGGCAGGACCCAAGCCCTTTCCCCACCCCAGCTCATTGTCAGGAGGAAGAGAAAAGAGGCAGGAAGGGAGTGGAGGCCTGGGATTGCTGAACACCAAGCTCTGGAGATATGCTCTGGGAGCACAAACATACTTTGTATGGTGCTCTGGAGATTAGTTGGAAAGCTAAAGCAGGTGGAATACCTGAAGAGACTGAGATTTGAGCTGCTTGTGGAAAACAGGGATCCACATCCGGCTGCTCTGGGACAAAAGATAGTCAGGCAGCCTGAGGAACTTACTAACAGTGAGAGGGCTGCTAAAGGGGCAAGGATTGCATAGAGCTTACTGGTCAGGAGAAAGGGCAGGTGGACAAAATTGTCCAGGCACACTCTGCCCAGCAGGTTGGGAACTTTCAGGAGCTTCAGGTGCTACATCCCCCTGGCAGGCTACAAACCTCCAAGGCCCTCAACCATGATATGCAACTTGCTGCACCTTCCTCCCAGCCAGCCACATCAGTTCACAAACCGGCAGCAGCTGCCCTGGTGTAAGGCCAGCCAGACGGATGCCTATGGCAGCTACAAATGCAAAGCACAGAGGCTTACACCTCTGTGCTTGGCTCACTGGTTCTGGCAGTGGAGACAGGCATAGCAGCTGGGAAGCATGAAACAGCTCTTTCCTCACCTCAGGCAGCAATGTCGCTCCCCTGAGACCCACGACTTGCTCAAGGGGCTGAGCAGCTCCAGAGAGTAGAGCTTCTGGGCACTAGAGGGCACCACATACAAATATGAAACACCAAGGAACCTGGTTCAACCCAAAATCCCACAAACACCAGAAAAAGTGCCAAGTGAAACTGAACTCACCAATCTTCCTGAAAGAGATTTCAAAATAAAAACCATAAACACGCTAATGGAGGTACAGAAAAATATTCAAGAACTCAGGGAAGAATTCCAGATGGAGATTCAATCATTACAGAATACAATATCAGAAATGAAACATACAATGGAGGGATTTAAAAGCAGATTAGATATAGAGGAGGACATGATAAATGGAATAAAATTAGAGAAGACGAATACAAAGAAGCTGAGGCACAGAGAGAAAAAAGGATCTGTAGGAATGAAAGAAAATTGAGAGAATGGTGCGACCAATCCAAACTGAACAATATTTGCATTACAGGGGTACCAGAAGAAGAAGAGAGAGAAAAAAGGGATAGAAAGTGTCTTTGAGGAGTCGATTGCTGAAAACTTCACCAATCTGGGGAAGGAGATAATCTCTCAAGCCATGGAGGTGCACAGATCTCCCAACACAAGGGACCCAAGGAGGACAACACCAACACATATAATAATTAAAGTGGCAAAAAACTGGGTAAGGACAGACTATTAAAAGTAGCCAGAGAGAAAAATAAGATCACATACAAAGGAAAACCCATCAGGCTATCATCAGACTTCTCAACAGAAACCTTACAGGTGGAAAGGGTGAGGTATGATATATATAATACAGTGAAGCAGAAGGGCCTTGAAGAAGAATACCTGGCAAGATTATCATTTAAATTTGAAGGAGGGATTAAACAATTTCCAGAAAGGCATAAACTGAGAGAATTTACCTTCCACAAACCATCTTTACAGGGAATTTAGGAGGAACTGCTATAGATGGAAGTGTTCCTAAGGCTAAATCGCTGTCACCAGAGAAAATAAAAACACAGTAAAGAAAGTAGAACAATTAGTTACTAAGCAGATGCAAAATGAAATCAACTACCCCCAAAGTCAGTCAAGAGATAGACAAAGAGTACAGAATATGATACCTAATATATAAAGAATGGAGCAGGAAGAAAGAGGAGGAAAAAATAAAAAGAACCTTTAGATTGTGTTTGTAATAGCATACTGAGTGAGTTAAGTTAGACTGTTAGATAGTAAGGAAGTTGCCCTTGAACCTTTGGTAACTACAAATCCAAAGCCTGCAATGACAATAAGTACATACCTATCGATAATCTCCCTAAATGTAAATGGTCTGAATGCACCAATCAAAAGACATAGAGTCACTGAATGTATAAAAAAAGAGACCCAACTATATGCTGCCTACAAGAGACTCAATTCAAACAGAAAGACATACACAGACTAACAGTGAAGGGATGGAAAAGATATTTCATGCAACTAATAGGGAGGAAAAAGCAGGAGTTGTAGTACTTCTATCAGACAAAATAGACTTCAAAGAAAAGAAAGTCACAAGAGACAAAGAAGGACATTACATAATGATAAAAGGATCAGTCCAACAAGAGGATATAACCATTATAAATATCTATGCACCCAACACACGAGAACCTACGTATGTTAAACAAATACTAACAGAATTGAAGGGGGAAATAGAATGCAATGTATTTGTTCTAGGAGACTTCAACACTCCACTCACTCTGAGAGACAGATCAACCAGACAGAAAATAAGTTAGGATACAGAGGCACTGAACAACACATTAGAACAGATGGACCTAACAGACATCCACAGAACTCTACACCCAAAAGGAGCAGGATACACATTCTTCTCAAGTGCACATGGAACGTTTTCAAGAATAGATCATATACTAGGCCACAGAAAGAGCCTCGGTAAATTCAAAATGATTGAAATTGTATTAACCAGCTTCTCAGACCACAAAGGTATGAAAATAGAAATAAATTATGCAAAGAAAATGAAAAATTTCACAAACACATGCAGGCTTAGCAACATGCTCCTAAATAACGAATGGATCAATGACCAAATAAAAACAGAGCTCAAGGAACATATGGAGACAAATGGCAACAATAACTCAACAGCACAAAATCTGTGGGATGTAGTGAAGGCCATACTAAAAGGGAAATATATTGCAATACAGGCCTACCTTAGGAAAGAAGAACAATCTCGTGTGAACAGTCTAAACTCACAATTAAGGAAACTAGAAAGAGAAGAACAAATGTGGCCCAAAGTCAGCAGAAGGAGGGATATAATGAATAATAGAGCATAAATAAAGAAAACCAAGAAGAATAAAACAATAGAAAGAGTCAATGAAAGAAGGAGCTGGTTCTTCAAGAAAATAAACAAAATAGATAACTCCTTAGCCAGACTTATCAAGAAGAAAAGAGTGTCTATACATATAAACAGAATCAGAAATGAGAAAGGAAAAATCACTAAGGACACCACAGAAATACAAAGAATTATTAGAGAATACTAAAAAAAATTATATGTTAACAAACTGGATAACCTAGAAGAAATGGACAACTTTCTAGAAAAATACAACCTTCCAATACTCAGGAAGAAACAGAAACTCTGAACAGACCAATTGCCAGCAACAAAATTGAATTGTTAATCAAAAACTATCTAAGAACAAAACCTCTGGCCTGTATGGCTTCACTGCTGAATTTTATCAGACATTTAGTGGAGGCCTAATACTCATCATCCTTAAAAATTTCCAAAAGTAGAAGAGGAGGGAATACTTCCAAACTCATTCTAGGATGCCAGCATCACTCTTATACCAAAACCAGGCAAAGACACCACAAAATAAGAAAATTACAGACCAATATTCCTGACGAACATAGATGCAAAAATACTCAGCAAAATATTAACAAACCAAATTCAAAAACACATCAAGAGGATCATACATCATGATCAAGTGGGATCATCCCAGGGATGCAAGAATGGTACAACATTAGAAAATCCATCAACATCATCCACCACATCAACAAAAAGAAGGAAAAAAAACCACTTGATCAACTCCATGGATGCCGAAAAAGCATTCGACAAAATTCAACATCCATTCATGATAAAACTCTCATCAAAATGTATACAGAGGGCAAGTACCTCAATATAATAAAGGCTATATATGATAAACCCACAGCCAACATCATACTTAACAGCGAGAAGCTGAAAGCTTTTCCTTTAAGATAGGGAACAAGACAAGGATGCCCCCTCTCCCACTTTTATTCAACATAGTTCTGGAGGTCCTAGCCATGGCAATCAGACAAAACAAAGAAATAAAGGGCATCCAGATTCGCAAGGAATAAGTTAAACTGTCCCTGTTTATAGATGACATGTTATCGTACATAAAAATCTGAAAGAATCGTCTCCAATACTACTAGAAGTAAAATCTGAATTCAGCAAAATTTCAGGATACAAAATTAATACACAGAAATCTGTGGCATTCCTATACACTAACAATGAACTAGCAGAAAGAGAAATCAGGAAAACAATTCCATTCACAACTGCATCAAAAAGAATAAAATACCTAGGAATAAACCTAACCAAGGAAGTGAAAGACCTATACTTTGAAAACTACAAGACACTCATGAGAGAAATTAAACAAGATACCAATAAATGGAAACACATCCCATGCTCATGGATAGGAAGAATTAATATTGTCAAAATGGCCATCCTGCCTAAAGCAATCTACAGATTCAATGCAATTCCTATCACAATACCAAACAGCATTCTTCAATGAACTAGAGAAAATTGTCCTAAAATTCATATGGAACCACAAAAGACCTCAAATAGCCAAAGCAATCCTGAGAAGGAAGAATAAAGCAGGGGGAATTACACTCCCAACTTCAAGCTCTACTACAAAGCCACAGTAATCAAGACAATTTGGTACTGGCACAAGAACAGACCCATAGACGAATGGAACAGACTAGAGAGCCCTGATATAAACCCAACCATATGTGGTCAATTCATATATGATAAAGGAGCCATGGGCATACAATGGGGAAATGACAGCCTCTTCAACAGCTGGTGTTGGCAAAACTGGACAGCTACATGCAAGAGAATGAAACTGGATTATTATTTAATCCCATACACAAAGGTAAACTCGAAATGGATTAAAGACTTGAATGTACATCATGAAACCATATAACTCTTAGAAGACAACATAGGCAAACGTCTCCTGAATATAAGCATGAGCAACTTCTTCCTGAGCCCATCTCCTCGAGCAAGGGAAACAAAAGCAAAAATGAACTCATGGGACTACATCAAACTAAAAAGTTTTTGTACGGCAAAGGACATCATCAACAAAACAAAAAGGCATCCTACAGTATGGAAGAATATATTTGTAAATGACATATCTGACAAGGGGTTAACATCCAAAGTATATAAAGAACTTACACACCTCAACACCCAAAAAGCAAATAACCTGATTAACAAATGGGCAGAGGATATGACGAGACGGTTCTGCAACGAAGAAATTCAGATGGCCAACAGACACATGAAAAGATGCTCCACATCACTAATCATCAAGGAAATGCAAATTAAAACCACAATGAGATATCACCTCACACCAATAAGGATGGCCAGCATTGAAAAGACTAAGAACAACAAATGCTGGTGAGGATGCAGAGAAAGGGCAACCCTCCTACACTGCTGGTGGGAATGTAAGCTAGTTCAACCATTGTGGAAAGCAATATGGAGGTTCCTCAAAAAACTGAAAATGGAAATACCATTTGACCCCGGAATCCCACTTCTTGGAATATACCCAAAGAATACAACTTCTCAGATTCAAAAAGACATATGCACCCCTATGTTCATCGCAGCACTTTTTACAATAGCCAAGATATGGAAGCAACCTAAGTGTCCATCTGTAGATGAATGGATAAAGAAGAGGTGGTACATACATACAATGGAATAGTATTCAGCCATAAGAAAGAAACAAATCCTACCATTTGCAACAACATGGATGGAGCTGGAGGACATTATGCTCAGTGAAATAAGCCAGGCGGAGAAAGACAAATGCCAAATGATTTTCCTCATTTGTGGAGTATAACAATGAAGCAAAACTGAAGGAAGAAAATGGCAGCAGACTCAGAGACTCCCAGAATGAACTAGTGGTTACCAAAGGGGAGGGGTGTGGGAGGCCAGGTGGGGAGGGAGGGAGAAGGGGACTGAGGGGTGTTATGTTTAGTACACATGGTGTGGGGGATCACGGGGAGAACAGTGTATCACAGAGAAGGGACATAGTGGATCTCTAGCAACTTGCTGCAGTGATGGACAGTGACTGCATTGGAGTATGGGTGGGGACTTGATAATATGGGTAAATGTAGTAACTGCATTGTTTTTTCATGTGAAACCTTCATAAGAGCGTATATCAATTATACCTCAATAAAAAATTTAAAAAAAGAAAAAGAAAACCAATCTATATAAACCACCATGTTAACAGGCTAGAGAAGAAAAACAATATTATCATATCAACTGATGCAGAGAAAGCACTTGACAAAATTTAACACTCAAGATGGATGTCAGCAAAAATGGTGGAGTGAGAACTTCAAGTCTACCCTTCCAAAAAAGTAATGAAAATCCTGGCAAAACCAACTTTTTCATTTTTCCCCAAATTGATATATAGGTTTCATGAAATTCTTGTCAATATCCTAGTAAATCATATTTTAGATATAAACAAGATTTTCTAAAATGTATTTAGATTGGTAATGGAATTATAACAGCTGAAATAATTTTGAAATAGAAGAATTAGGAAAAAGAAGATTGGGAAGGATCAATCTACCCAATTATTATATAGCTACAGGAATATAATTAAGACAGTGGTATTGGCAGAGGCATAGACACATAAATCAATGAAACAGAACAGAGAACTGGAAATCCAACACATAAGCAAGACCAACTGATTTCTGACAAAGATGCAAAAGCATTTCAATGGAGGAAAGACAACCTTTTTAACAAATGGTGCTAGAGCAATTGAATACCCTTAGGCAATAAATAAATAAATGAACCTTGACCTAAACTTCATACCTTATATAAAAATTAACTCAAAACTGATCGTAGAAGTAAACATAGAAGGCAAAACTATAAAACTTTAGAAGAAAACATAGGGAAATGTCTTTGGGACTAAAGCTAGGCAAACATGAAAACAAAAGCACAGCTTTTAAAATAAAAAGTCAATAAATCGGACTTCATCAAAATTTAAAATTTCTGCTCTGTGACAGACTCTGTTAAGAGAATGAATAAAAAGCTATATACCTGGAGAAAATTTTTGTAAAACATATCTAACAATACCCTTGTATCTAGATTGTATAAAGAACTCTCGAAATTTAATAACAAAAAGCAAACAGTCCAATTAGAAAATGCAGAAAAGATTTGAAGTGACATTTTACTGAAGAGAATATACAGGTGGCAAATGAGCACATAAAAAGATGTTCAACATCACTAGCCATAAGAGAAATACTGCTATTAGGAAAGCTAAAAAAAATGTTTTTTAAATGGCAATATCAAATGCTGGTGAGGCTGTGGATAAACTGGATCACCCAAACATTGCTGGTGAGAATGTAAAATGTTACAGATATTCTGGAAAATAGTTTGGCAATTTCTTTAAAAAGGTAAATATATGCCTACAATATTATCCAGTAAAAGCCCTCCTGGGTATTTATCCTGCAGAAATGAGGACTTATGCCCACACAAAAACATGAACACAAATGTTCTTAGAAGCCTTATTTGTAATAGTAAAAAACTGGAAACAACTAAAATATCCTTCCATAAATGAATGGCTGAACTAGTACATACATGCCATGAAATACTTCTCAGCAACAAAAAAGAACAAGCTTGTGATACACACAACAATTTGACTGGATCTCAAAGGGCATAAGTGAAAAAGGTCAGTCTCAAAGGTCACATGCTGTATAAGTTCATTTATATAAAAATCATGTTTTTGTTATCAAAATGATTAAATTATAGAAATGGTGAACAGATTCATAGCTCTCAGGAGTTAGGGATTGTGAGTTAGTGTGGGTAAAATTGCAATATTTTCAGAATCTCTCACCTGGCCTTAGTCCATCTGCATATCAATAGGCACTTACAAGGGGGAGGAAAAGAGGCTAGTGCACCCCGGGACTGGAGTGGTTCTTTTTTGTTTGTTTCTTCCCAGTCAGGATGGGGAGAGACACAGGCAAATGGGAGTAGATGGCTTCTTATAAGCAATAAATGGGTTTCTCCCACTTTAGTTTTTCCTTTGACTGATTTCAGCTTCAAAGGTTTATTTGCCCTGCACTGGGAACACATTTTCCCCCTGGAGTTACAGTTGGTTACGATTAAGAGTAGCAAGTAGGATACACTTATTAGACATTGATGAAAGGAACTGAAGAAGATACAAATAAATAGAAAGATATTTTGTGCTCATGGATTGGAAGAATTAATACTGTCAAAATGTCCATACTACCCAAATCAATCTACAGATTCAATGCAATTCCTATCAAAATTCCAATGGCATTTTTAACAGAAATAGAACAAACAATTCTAAAATTTGTATAGAACCAAAAAAGACCATGAATAACCAAACAATCTTGAGAAAGAACAAAGCTGGGGGCATCATGCACCCTGATTTCAAACTATATTCTAAACCTATAATGATCAAAAATTAAGGTATTAGCATAAAAACAGACAGATAGATCAATGGAACAGAAATGAGAGCCCAGAAATAAACCCATGCATAAATGGGCAAGTGATTTACAACAAAGGAGCCAAGATTATTCAATGGGGAAAGGACAGTCTCTTCAATAAATGGTGTTGGGAAAGCTGGACAGCCACATGCAAAAGAATGAAACTGGACCACTATCTTATACCATACACAGAAATTAACTCAAAATGGATTAAAGACTTGAATGTAAGGCCTGAAACCATAAAAACTCTGAAAAGAAAACATAAGCAATAATCTTCTTGACATTGGTCTTGGTAATGATTTTTTTTGGATTTGACATCAAAAGCAAAGACAACAAAAGAAAAACAGGTGGGACTATATTGAACTAAAAGCATCTGCACAGAAAAATGGAAAGACAACCTACTGAATGGAAGAAAATGCTTACAAATCACATAACTGATAAGGGGTTAACATCTAAAATACATAAAGAACTCATACAACTTTAGCAAAAAAAAAATCCTATTAAAAAATAGGCAGAAGATCTGAGTAGATATTTTTCCAAATAAGATATAAAGATGAGCAACAGGTACATGAAAAGATGCTCAGCGTCACTAATCATCAGAGAAGCGCAAATCAAAACCACAGTAAGATATCACCTCACACCTGTTAGAATGGCTATTATCAAAAAGACAAGAGATAATAAGTGTTGAAAAGGATGTGGAGAAAAGGGAACCCTTGTTCCCTGTTGGTGGGAATGTAAATTGATGCAGTCACTATGGAAAATAGTATGGAAGTTCCTCAAAAATTAAAGATAGAACTACCATATGATCCAGTGATTCCATTTCTTGGTATTTGTCTGAAGAAAATGAAAACACTAACTTGAATATATGCACATCCCTATGTTCACTGCAGCATTATTTATGATAGCCAAGATATGGAAAGAACCTAAGTATCCATAGACAGATACATGGATAAAGAAGATGTGTTATACATGTACAATGGAATATTACTTAGCCATAAAAAAGAATGAAATTTTGCCATTTGCGACACCATAGATGGACCTTGTGGGCATTATGTTAGATGAGGTAAGTCAGACAAGAAAACAAATATGTACAATCTCATTTCTATGTGGAAAACAAAAAACAAAAACAAAAACACCAAGCTCATAGACACAAAAAATAGATTGGTAGTTGTCAGAGGTAGGGTAGGGGTGGCAGATAGGTGAAATAAGTGAAGGTTGTCAAAAAGTACAAACTTCCAGTTATAAAGTAAGTAATTCTTGAGGATGTAATGTACAACATGGCAACTATAGTTAATAATACTGAATTGCATACTTGAAAGCTGCTAAGAAAAGAAATCTCAAAAGTTCTCATAAAAAAATTCTGTAACTATGTTTGGTGACAGATGTTAACTAGACTTATTGTGACCATTTCAAAATATATACAAATATTGAATCATTATGTTGTATACCTGCAATTAATATAATGTTGTATGTCAATTACACCTCCATAAACATGTGCACACACACACACATAAAACCAAAAAAGACTAGCAGGCAGGAGATCTGGGTAGTGATGGAATAGCTTTGTATCTTGACTGTTATGGTGGTTACACAAATCAATACATTTGATTAAATGACACAAAACTATATACATACACTGTGTCAATAAATGTTTCCTGATTTTCATATTGTGCTATGGTTACCTATGATGTAATCATTGGGAAAAACTGGGTAAAGGATACAGAGGGCCTCTCTTTACAATTTTTGCAACTTCCTATGAATCTATATTTCAAAATAAACGTTTTTAAAATTGTGAAATAACATGAAATGAAAGGTAATGAGGTAAACATTGAACTTAAGTTAGTAGAAGACTGATGACAATGCTCATTATATATTTGTCAAAATTCAAAGACCTGTACTCTTAAAATGGGTATATTTAAGTTGATTTTTAGAAATTCATTCTATTCTCACTACATACACACAACAGATAACTATGTGAGATGATGGATATGTTAACCAAACTTATTGTGGTAATCATTTTATAATATATACATATACCAAATCATGCTGTACATATCAAGCTTATACGAAAGTATATGTCAGTTATCTCAATAAAACTGGGGAAAACATTAAAAAAAGAAGTAAAATAAAATCAGGATAAACTCCAAGAAAATAAGAAATAATAAAGTTAACTAATAAAACAGAAGGCAAATAACAGAGAGGATCAAAGTCAAAAGTTGTTTTATTAAAAGATAATACTGTGACAAACTTAATGCCAATAATTTTATAACTTATGCAAAATGGCAAAACTCCTGGAATATTTAACCAATCCAAATTGACTCAGGGAAAAATAGAAATCTTGAGTAGTCTTATAAGCACTGAGGAAATAAAAGCAGTATGTAAAAACACAAGGCCCAGATGGTTTTGTTGTCAAGTTTTGCCAAGCATTCAAGGAAGATCTCTCCAATATTATGAAAATTCTTCCAGGGAATAGAAATAGAAAGAAAACTCTCCAGTTCTCCAACCATTATGAGGTAGTACAACTTTGTTAGCAAACACAGACAAGAAGAATATAAGAAAGTAATACTATAGCACAATCTCCGTCTCCAATATAGATATAAAAACCCTAAACAAACTGAATCCAGCAATGAACAGAACAGATAAACATCACAACTAAGCTATGCTTATCCCAAGAGGCATAATTGGTTTAATATTAGAAAATCCATTATTTTTATTCACTAAGAGAGAAAAAATAATTATCTTAATAAATGCAGTAAAAGCATTCAATGTAATTTAATACCTGTTTGGAATAAAGTTGCCTAACAATCAAGGAATAGAAAATAACTTAATAAAAGTTGTTTACCCAAAACCTAAAATCAGCCTAATACTTAAAGCATGAGAATTTCACCTTTAAAATCAGATCAGGAACAAGACAAGGACTATTACTCCTGTATTCAACAGCAAACTAGAGATATTACCTGTTAAGTAAAATAAGAAAGAGAATTTATAATCTTTATAGGTTATAAGGATTGAAAAGCAGGAAAACTGTCCTTATTTGAAAAGTATTTAATTGCTAATACAGAACACCTAAGGGAATTGGTTGACAAATGACTCGAGTAAATAGAATAACTGACAGTAGTTGATTAAAATGGGAAGATTTAATTTCATTTCTATACAACAGCAACAGATGGAAAACATGTTTCAAAATATAGTACTTATTAAAGGCAAAAAAAAGTTGTTTAAGAATAAATCTAATAGAGACATGCATGACATTTATAGAGAAAGTTATAAAGCACCACTGAAAGTTAAAGCACTTTCTCTCCCCAAACTGACAGAAATATGAAGGTTTATCCTCCATATAAGGTCAACTGCAGGCCTCTGGACTGAAGACAATAGGAACATTTGAACGCAAACTAAGGGAGTATGAGACCAAATCCCTAAATGCTAAATACTGAGATCCCAACTCCCTCCACCTCTAAGTCTTTCCCTCCAGCTGGATGGTAAAACTCTGGCAGCCAAACCTTTATTCTCCTGTCAGAAAATCAGATAATCCTCCTCTGGCAAATTCAGCCAAATCATGAAAAAGACCTAAAGATACCTTAAAGATTACTCCAGAAATGACCCACTCAGATCATTCAACAGTCAAGCTCCAAGTTAATAAGTCCCATTCATGTGGCAGAGCTTTCAATCAAATTTTTAATCTTAGATTCTTAATTATGAACAAACAAAGTCTAAGGAATATCATAGGAAAACCTCTAATACAGAACATAGAGTCCAAAGCAAACAAACCAGTAAACAAACAAATGGAAGAAAGCAACCAAGAGGAAACATAATCTATGCAAGGAAATGAAAACTTTAAAAATAATTACCATTAACATATTAAAAGAGATCTGAAAAGATATTGCATCCATCAAGCAAGAACAGAATTCTATTAGTAAAATAAGGAGCAAAAAAGCTCTTGGAAAGTAAAAACCCGGTAAGATGGTAGCAATGAAAAACTCAATAGTGAAACTGAAAGACTACAAAAAAAATAATGGTGGGGAAAGAAATGTAAGAAAATGAAAGGACCAGCCCAAGAGGTCCAACATCTGGAGAATGTGACTTATGGAAAGAATATTGAAAGCAGAGGTGAGAAAATCATCACTGAAAGAATTAAATAAATTTTCTCCAAACTAAGGGACATGAATTATCAGATAAAAGGCCTACTTAGAACACAGTGCAGTGGAAGAAAATAGGCCTACATTAAGGTAACTTCAGAACAATGGGATCAGAAGCTTCTAGAACAAAAAAAAAATAGGTTTATACAAAGGATCAGATATCAGAATGGCTTTATTCTTCTTAACAGCAGCAAGAGAACAATAGAGCAGTGCCTTCAACATTGTGAAAGAAAAATTATTTCCACTCTAAACTACCATTTTAGAGTAAGTAAATAAAGATATTTGTAGATACGCAAGGTCTCAAAATACTCATTCCACAAGCACACTTCCCAAGAAGCTATTGGAGGAGGTACTTAACCAAAATGAGAAGACTAAATTAAGACAAAGGAACATATAAGATGCAAAAAATAGATGTAACGTGGAAAACAGATGAGGAGAATCCCCAAGTAAACAGTGAAGGGATATCCTGGGATGTCAACTGCATCATCAGACATGTGCAACTAGTCCAAATTGGAGCAGGTCACTCAAATGGCAGGAAAGCTGAGGGATGCCATTACCAAGACACCCACTGCCTTTGCACCATTTTTAAATATGAGAACAGCATGTGTGAGTAAGCCTGACCAAGATTTCTCTATGTATTTGGCTCGTCTTGACCAGAACATTGGAACTTAGGGCTCTGCCCTCCATGCTCTGTTGCCTGAGGACCCTCATTTCACCCACATGAGAGTTCTGCTTTGACCTTCTCCAGAGAACTAGGGCTTCTCTCTTGCTGAAGATGAAGACTTCTTTTCATGTGGCCATTCATGATATAGTCTCTTAGAAAATTCCAGGACATAATATTCAGCTTCAGTTCAATGAAGACATTTATATTTCTTTACATTTATATTGGTAATAATATATCCCTGACTTGTTGCTTTCTAAAGATTAACAGTACAGGAGAAAAGCTTAGAGAAAATAAAGAATTAATGGCATATTCATTTTCTGTGGCTACTGTAACAAATTACACAAACGGAGTGGCTTAAAACAACAGAAATTTATTCTCTCACAATTGCACATACCTGAAGTCTGAAATCAAGGTGTCAGCAGAGCTACCATGTCCTCTGGAGGCTCTAGGGGACAATCTGTTCCTTATCTCTCCCAGCTTCTGGTGGCTGTATGTGTTCCTTGGCTTGTGGCTGCATCACTCCAGTGTCTGCCCTGTGGGCACTTGGCCACCTCCTCTTCTCTTTTGTCTCTCCTTTTGTGTGTCTCTTATAAGGACACTTAACATCAGATTTAGGGTTCACCTTAGGGTACAACTCCAGAAATTACAATTTGCCCAGACCTCAAACCATATAGCCACCCCTAGAGTTGCACAGTACACAACCAGCATAATTGGTCCCCACAGCCCTAGACTCTAACACAAATAATGTTGATCACAAAAAGCAAGTTACAGATGACTAAATACAGTATCACATCATTTACATCAAGTTTAAAATGTCAAACTGAAGAATGTATTATTTAGGGACACATAAAAATAGTAAGCCTATAAAGACAAGCAAGGAAATGACAAAATTTAGTAAAGGTCTGAAGGATGTGGTTTTTAAGATCAAAGAGGAATATAAAAACCTGAGTGGCCTTGGTAATAGTGTATTGCTTCAGCTAGATGGCAAATACATGGGTTTTGTTTTCTGTGTACCATTCTTTTGTATGTACAAAATTATTCACACTCAATTAAGGAGAAAAATAAGTGATATAATAAAATATAAAAAGTAAATAAAGATTAATTTACGATAGCAGTAGCCTCTGGAATAATGGAAAGGGATATGACAGGAGAAGATAGACAGGAGAGGATATACAGGAGATCTAGTAGTCTTTATTGAATCAGCTTGGTGAGCGGTTGTCACATATTTCTTTATACTTTATGAATTGATTACATACCTTCTTTTGTTTGTGGCTGTCAGAAGCTATGGACCATAGAATTAGCCGAGAACAGAATGGTGCCTTAACAAGAATTATTCTCACCTGGGTGTATCTCTGAGAGTAAACAATAGAGACCAAGTCTAAACTTCTCATTCTAGAAAGGCCAGGGGTAAGCTTGTAAACAAAGAAAGAAATGTTCAGCTTCTCCTTCAAGGATACAAGATGATAATGTTAAGGTCAGTGTAAACCAAGAGTACTCAATAAAATAAAAGTTGAGGTCAGAGGACATTCAAATTGTAAGAGAGATATTTTAGTGCTGCATATTGTCTGAAATGGTTGCAGATGTCATTATAGCATACCTCTGTGAAAAAAAGTTGAGAAGGAAGAGTCCAGTGCTCAAGGACCACTCACTGAGTTTGTATCATGATTAAATATAAAAGACCACCCAGGGAAGTGAAAGGGAGACCATTTCTGTGTTTGGAATCTTTTGTTGTAATTATAATAGCTTTATTGGAAGAGCCTGTTTTGACTCTTTACATTCCTTATTCTCCATCTGGCATTTTTCAGAGTCACTCAGAAGCAAAGATGAAATAAATAATGTAATGTTTGTCACACATTCTCTCTTTTCAGAGAATCTGGATGGTATTTTCAAGAGGTAGTTTTTGAGAAAACCATGTTCACACATATGAGACAATTTAGGTCACTTGTTGTGACAGTAAATAAGAAATTGAGTAAGCTATATTTCAACAAAGAAAACTCTGAGACAGAAGACAAGGACTCTAAAAGACACTGTGTCAAAATGAAGTCTACTCATGGCTTGTTCTTCACTAAAACCTCAGGTTGGTTTTCAGTGGCCTAGTCCCTGGATGTAATGGAATATATTGTGTGAGTTACAGGCAGAGAATTTTTCCCAGATCTATTCAAACACATAGGCAAAGGCAGGAGAATGCTTCTGAAATTTTAAAGCAGTCTTGAGTAAACAATGCCTGAGATAGACAGCTATTGTGGTCTGCCTCCCAATTGTCCCTCCTTCTAGAAACAGCTCTCCACATTTAAGGTAAACCCTTCCTTCTCCCACTCCACTTAAGGGCTCACATTGGGGCAACCAGCCATACTTGTGATCATGTGACCCCTGTAACCTCATAGCCTTCATTCCCTTTCTAATTGGAATTTGGGAAACAGGAGCAGTCCCTCTCAGAGAGCGAATCTGGCCCAAGCCCCCCATCATATCTTACCTGGACTATTACAATAGGCAACTGGTCTCCCTCTTCCACCCTTGCCGGTCTACAGCTCATTCTCAACACAGAAGATGGAGCCAAATGCAAATCAGATAATGTCACTCCTCCTTGCAAGATTGTTTAGTGGTTGCCCATCTCATATACTAAGTCAAGTCTTTACTATGGCCTACATAATTCCATGTAATCTGCCTGTCCTCATCTCTTACTACCTTTCCCCCTGCTCACTCCAATTCAGTCTCTCAGTGGTCTTGCTGGTGTTTCTCACACACACTAACTCCATGCCTGCCTCACCCCCTTTGCACTTGCTGTTCTCTCTAACTCCAGTTGACCTCATGGCTCACCCCCTCTTCCTTCAGGTGTTCTTAAATATCATCTTCAGTGGGGCCTTCCCTGACTACTCTTTTAAATTGCAACATCTTCCCCTTGTCTGGCACCCCCTGTACCCCTTTTCTGCTTGATTGTTTCTTCCACAGCACTTAGCACTTTCTAATATACTATAAAATATTCCTCTTTACTTTTATTTACTGTCTGAATTCCCCCCTTAAAATATAAACAGGGTGTTTTCCTTTTTTTTCTTCCCCTGCTATTCTAGCATCTAGAACCATGTAATAGATGCTCCATAGATATTTGTTTTATGAATTGGATGGATGAAATCTGGGAAGTCTTGTGGCAAAAAAGACTGTCATGTCTGAAAAAGGAAAGCTGACACAGAATCCAGCACTGTCCACCCAGCTGGGGTCCAGCCTCTGTCCCTGTCTTCCCAGAAGTCAGCTGCATTTCTGTCTCTACCAGGGTCTTCTACGTGACTCAGTAAATCCCCTAAAGTGGTTCCAGGTGGGCTTCTATCTTTTGCAACCACAAGAGGTTTAATATGTGAGCATTCTTTGCACAGATATATACAGGGCAAATTCTCCATTTTACCAAGTATAAGCCTCTCTGAGTGGTCTATAGCTTCAGCTCATGCTCTGCTTCATTTTTCCATCCTCGACTTGTCTTCACTTGGCAATGGTGCTTGATTCCACACTAGGAGGCTTCAGTTGCAACATCACTTACAGTCATTCAAAATCTCTGTGTTCACCAACCTTGTGCAGAGCAGGTGATAGAGCAAGGCAGGCTGTGCTACCTCCAGCCTCCTCCTCCATACCATCCAGCCCTTCGCTGGTCCAGCTCTAGGGCCACCCACACCCCAAACACCTGACTTCTAGACACTCACATATTTGCCAGCATTGTCCTGCCTCCTCTCTCTATCACATTAACACTAATCCTACCCTGCCAGTCAGAAATTGATAACAATGAAGAAACCAAGGATATTGTGACACATCAAGAACATTCTCATGAGCCACCAAAGTGTCCCAAACTTCTGGTTGGGAAATAGGAGTTCAGAGAAGCATCATATATGCTATCCATTTTGCAGAACAGCCAGCCAGTCAAATGAAAAAGGATTCAGAAGATTTAAGAGGCCTATTTCCTACAAGCTTAAAAGTCTGAATTATAACACATGATGTCATAATACAGCTACTTTGTAATTTCTTAGCTAATAGGACCACACACTCACACACCAGAGCTAATGAGCCCCATCATTCTTCCACTCAATCACTCACTTAACAAACATGAATTGAATCCTGTGTCTGAGTGAGACATTATCTGGTCTGGGCCCTGAAGGGGCTCCCAGTCTGGAATGAGAGACAAACATACAAGCGGACACACAGCAATAGAATTGAAAAGAAGCATGAGACATAGGATATTTTGTAAGTACTACTGAGAAGCACCTTGTCTTGTTTTGAGGAGTCAAGAAAAATGTCTTAGAGGGGATAATGCCCAGAGATTAATTCTAAAGGAAAACTGGAAATTAGGCCAACAAAGTAGGGGAGGGACATTTTAAGAAGAGAGGCAGTTAAGCAAAGGCATGGATACTACAAGCATGTCAGTATGGCGGGTGTATAAAGGGAAGAGGGGGAGGTCAGGGACAGGCCATGACAGGCTTTAAATGGCTCCTCCTCAGTGAAGGACTTGATACCCTAGCTGTGGGAATGCCATGAGCAGATAGCCCTCAGCCCCTTCAGGGTCTGCCTCTGCTGCAAGAATCCCAAATCACCCCAAATCACCCCATTCTGGGGACATCACACATATAATGGCTGATTAAGACAGGAATATAAAGGCCTGACCATCTTGGCCCAACTTGGGACAACTTGAAGGGCCATCTAGAGTTGGAGCCCCCTGTAAAGTAGGCCAAGGCTGTCTTTGGGCCTACACTGTGGCTCACCCTCTCTCTTTGCCCACTGCTGTGTCCTTCTCCTCCTTTCCACGGGTGTTGATCTCAAGGGGTCTCTTTAATAAACATCTTGCATGCTAAACTTAGTCTCAGTCTGCTTCTGAGGGGAACCCAACCTGTGACACAGGTCATTCATGTCTATTAGGGGCCATGGGCCTAAAACTATACTAAGGTTTTAAATACATTTCATTTTCAATATGACAGCATTGCCACCTTATGTGTTCCCATTCAGAAATGATGCTATTAGACATAGAAGCAAGCTTCTTTGACATACTCCAGCAACTCTACCTAAGAGCAGCTACATAGGAGAGAAGCCCAACTCTGCCCTTCCATTTTTCCTGAAGGTGACCTGAGTGTGTCTGAAAACATGGAAGTATTCCTTCTAGAACTTCACCCATGGCTCAGCCACACCTCTCCATCCATTCACCTACTCATTCCAGAAATATGTCTTGAACATATGCTAAGCATTGTACTAACTTGGTTACTTCTTGCCCTGGTGCTAACCTTTAGGATTATTTTAGACTTTTCAACTACGGCTGTTAAATCTGATTAAAAGAAACTTTAGTCATAGGAACACCAATGTGTATGGTTTGCCCTGGGGTATAAGCAGTCTGATACGGCAAAACACCAGAGTGCAGGACTAAGAAAAGGTTGGAGTTGGAAAGCTGACAGGGAGTGGACATTGAAGGCTGGATTTTGTGTTTTGTAAAGAAGGAAAAAAGGTCACTGATTTCTGCATGAGCCATGACCATGGCTAGAAACTGCACCCATTACAATGCACAGGACATCTGACGGTGCGGAAAGCCTAGAGGAGAACCAATGTGTTCTTCCACAGTCAAGGTGCAAGGTGAAGAGGGGAAAACCAAACAGGAGGCAGCCCTGATGGGAAGGAGGGGCTAGAGGTGGCAGAAACGTTGAGGACACACAGACGCTGTGTGCTAAGCACTGTCCACGAAGGGTCATGGAATACTATCCAGCTATTCCATGTAAATTCTGTGTAGGCAGGGTTTTTGATTTTTCCCAGCATCTAGAGCAACACCTGGCAAACATCACTTATTTGTATCAGTCAGCTTTTGCTGTGATAATGCCAAGTTACAAACATTCCAAAACCTCAGTGGCTTATAGCAACAAGTGTTGATTTATTGCTCACTGTTTTCAGTCAATTGTAGCAACTCTATTCCAGGCTGTGGGTTGGGTTCAGATCTGCTCCATGTATCTTCCTGTGCCAGGGACCAGGCTAAGGAACATGAGGGATGTACTATTCTCTTTGTGGAGGGCAGGAGCCCAAGAAGGCCTGCAGACCTTGCAATAACTCTACAAGCTTCCACTAGGATCTGGCACACTGTCTCTTCCACCACCCTAAGCATGCTCTCAGCCTAAGCATGTTCTATGAGCAGGCTCACATCAATGGGGCAGGGAAATATACTCCTCTGAGGATTGGGGAAAGGAGAGTGAATATTTGCTGAGCAACAATAAAATCCACAGCATTGCTCAATAGATTTTTGCTGAATGATTGTATGAATAAATCCACATGTACTGATATGGAAAGATGCCTAACACAACCCATTAAGTGAAAAAGGCAAGTTGCAAAGCAACGCTTACACAATGATCCAATTTATAAACACACATATCAGAAATAACACCATACAGTGATATATGCACATATTTTTTCATAAATGCATAGAGAAGGGCCTAGAAATATATACACTAAACAGCTAACTTCTGGAAAAAGGAGTGAGATAGGGTAGGAATAAAAGGGGGCATTTGCTTTTATATAATTTAAACATTTTTTATGACAAGAACGTATTTGTGCATAATTTATATGTTTTTTAAAAAACATTGTAAAAAAGGAAGAAAATAAAATAAAATAAGGCAATGTCCATTGTGAAGCTCCTCATAGTCTGGATTGGAAAAATGTCAAATGAGCAATTTGGAGGAAGGAAGTTAATGTCATAGCAAGAGTGACAAATTAATAACAAAATGTGCCCTAATTCTTATAATTGTTCAGTTACTGCTTTGACATTTAAAAAAATATTACAACCTTTATGGTAAGTGCCTTTTCTGGCTTATGAAATGATTATGAAATTACTTTGACAGTATCTTGCACTTAGATTGTGTAAAAAGGAACATTTACTTAACCCATGCCATGTACATAGCACATGTTCAGTGTTTGCTGTACTTAATAAGCAAAAATCCTAGCAAGTCTATTAATAGTTTAGTATTTCCAATTCACATAGGAATATCAAGTCTTCTTAGTGAAGAGAAATGTTCTCTAAATGGCATTCTTCATCCTCAAGATGCTACAAGTCATACTGTAAAATAAAATGAACACTGAACTTTCTACCCCTTTTTCTAGAACCTCACCCCTTACCAGGATAGTCATGGATATAAGCTTTCTGAAAGACTGAATTACTTTATCAAATAACATCTTAGGACGTCCTGCCAGTGCTGTGATGGCCACTTTTCATAGCGAACATCTCAGCAAGCACATAAAGGATCACAAAGTGTGGTGCCTGAGGTCTTGGGAAAAAGCAGGCAGGTCACTCAGCTCCCCCAAACCCTCACTGATTACATCACTGATCCAGGATCTTAGATGCATGAAATGTATTTTAAAGATCAAGTGCCAACTTCACTCCTTCCTCATGAGAAAACAATAATCAGTAATTTTAAAATTTGATGTTTTTAGGTGATCTTTTAAGGTGGTTCTTTACTTGCCACTAATCATTTCTGTTTTGGATGTGATTTTCAAATTTGCAGGTTCAGAAATTACAATGTCTTATATTATCTGAACTTGAGCTCACCAGTTGGACTGGCTCCTGATAATCAAATTCACAGGAGGTTCACTTACAGATTAGATGATGAGTTTATTCATTTACACTACCCTATGAAATACCTCCCAGAGCATGGGTTTCACATGCTGTGTGTACTTCCTTCGCAAAGAAGAAAACCTAAATGAAGTCCAAGTGATTGGTTGGCAAACACTGAATTCAAGAAAAAGGAATTGTGTGGTTTACAGGTTATTGATTGGTGGTACCATAATAAACTCACTGCGAAGGAAAGTTATCTGCTTGACTGATATTACACTTGAGTCAGTCCATCAAAGCAAACCTCTTCCTGAAAAGCTATCCTCATTAACCTCTCATTAAGGTTTTAGTTCCAGTGTTGGCCTATGGCTGTTAATGGTGTCCCCAGGTGCCAATTGGTCTTGATTTCCAATTATATTAGTGAAGATGGACTCTTTCAATTGAAAGTATTAGGAAGTTAAAACTCAAACTAGATTAAGTGAAAAAAATGTAAGTTATTTGCTCATCCCTGAACCAAATATTGTGGCCAAAGGGATAAAATGTGCTGATTGTCCAGGCCTGGGTTTCTCAACCACCCCTAAGATGAATACTATTCCCAACACACCTCAAGGACTAAGGGATGACAGAATTTCTCCAATGGAAAAGAAGAAAGACTGGATGTGGGGCAGGCAAATAATAACAACAGGAATAACAACAATAATTATAAATGTCCGTAACATCAACTTTGTGGTTGAGATTCTTGGCCACACTCCCCTCTACAGCTCAGAGTCACTTTCAGTGGGTAGGGGAGCACTGACACCAGTCATTAGTGCAATGATGAATCGTTGACTCCATCTGGGAGAAAAAGAAACAAATACAAAACAGAGGACACTGGAACAGGCTAAAGGCTCAACTTCATTACAATAATTTTAAGATTTATCTTTCATTTTGTCTTTTAGCCTATTTTATCTTTCATCTAGTTTCTGTTGTCCCAGAAACTCAGTATCTAGAAGACAACATGACAACTTAATATAACAGATAATAATTATGGAAGTACATTGATTTAAGGATTACAATTTAAAATTTAAAATTTTGATGGGTTCAACATGATTTATACCTACTGAAGATATTAGGAATTAGCAAGAGCAGGCAGAATTATGAGAATCAAGACGTCTGAGCCATGATATGGGGGACCAACTGACAGCTAATATAATGAGCTAGTTCCTTCCCTATTTGGGGCTAGAAGAGAAGGAGCTCGGTAAATCCAGTTATAAACTTGGTTCCAATCTAGACTTTGCCACTGACTAGTAATAGAGCCTATGGCCAAGTTACTGAAACGTAATAAAAACCAACATTTCTTGAGCTCTGACTCTTTAGGCTTTATAAGAACCTTGGAGGGTCTGTATTACCAAATCCCTCAATTATTAAACATTGTCAATGCTAAGACATCACCAATTTAAGAGCAGCTTTATGGGGTGAAAAATGCTTTACAAGACTGTACTTACAAGACACATCTCTATTTGAACATTAAAATAAGAAGTGAAAATAAAGGTTCCTTAGAACATAAGACAACAGATGATTATTATACCGTCTTACAGATAAGAACACTGAGGCTTAGGGAGGCTATGTCACTTATCCAAAGTCACACAGCTTATTTTTGGATATGGAACCAGAAATCTAGTCCAAGGCTTTTTGACTGCTACTCATCATACTGTACCTCCAGTGTCACAGCTCCTTGGTTTCCTTGTGCCTAAAATGGCAATAGGTACCTTCCAAGATCAGCATGAAAACCAAATGATATTTATGAAAACACAAATGCCTGGAGGTAAGTGGTTTCTAAAAACCAAACAAAAAAAATTCATAGAACTGAACCAAGTGAGTAGAAAAAAAGAAACTAAAGGAGCTGGGGGTTGACAAAGTAAGAACTAGGCAGATTTTAAATTAAGGTAACTTCTGCTTTGGGCACAACTTCTTGTAAATATCATGTCAGTCCCAGGACATGGAAAATCCGTATTATAAATTTGGGCTTCAACTGATTGTGCTGTAGGTACCAGGTACCACATTAACATTGTTCAAATAACCAAGGACTTCCGTGGCCCAGACTCACCTAAATTAAACAATGAATTTTTTCCAACTTTACTTCATAATAATCAATCTCTTTATTAAAATGTTTAAATATAACTAAATGTAAAGTAAAAAAAAAAAAAGGACTGATAACGTCTGAGCCAAAAGTGAGATGAATTCTGAATCGATGAGGTGGTTTTTTCCCCCCTCTATCCCTTAACTATTTGCATTCCTAATCCCTTTCTTCTTTTAGTCCAGTGTTCCACATTAAAGAGGAAATGTTCACCTACTTAATTCTGTGCCAAAACTCTTTCCTTAATACAGGATACGGCCACTCAACTGACTCAATCTTATTTGCTGTGATTATTTTCCTTCACAAGCTTCTTCTAACTTACCTTTATTATAGTTTTTAATGCTGTCTTCTCTTGAGCCATTTAAAGTGACCGTTCTCCATTAAAAATGGCAGGAAATAAACTATTTTATTAGAAAAGCCAGGCATTGAGGATTGACAACCACATCCTTTGTCTTTCAAAATTCTGCTCACTCTCTTGCATGATGAAAGCGGCCCAGCTTTCTTTATGGTGTGCATCTCTATTCGTTTCCTAGGACTGCCATGACAAATCACCACAAACAGGGTGGCTTACAATAGAAATGTATTCTCTCACAGTTCTGGAGCCCAGAAGACTGAAATCCATGTGTTGGTATGGCTGTGCTCCATCTGATGGTTCTAGGGAAGACTTCTTCCTTGCTTCTCCCAGCTTCCAGTGGCTGCTGGCATTCCTTGGTGTTTCTTGGCTTTCCTTGGCTTGTAAACACATCATTCCAATCTCTGCTTCCATGTTCACATGGCCTTTCCCTACATTTTCCGTCTTTGTTTCTTCTCTTCTAATAAAGGAACTTGTCTTTGGGTTCAGGGCCCACTCAGTTAATCCAGAATGATCTCATCTCAAAATCCTTAACTCAATTATATCTGCAAAGATCCTTTTCCAAGTAAGGTCACATTCACAGGTACCAAGGGCTAGGACTCAAGTTTATCTTTTCGGAGACTACCACTCAACCCACTGTATCATCCAACTCAAAGAGCTATCACGTTTAATCTAATAAACCCTTAAGTCCTATAATTATTTTTCCCCCTTTTTGTACTTTTCTTTATTTTCATAATGAGTACATATTTTCTATGTAATAGAATAAAAGAAGACAGTTTAAATGTATCATTCTTTAATGTCCCTAGCTTCCAATATCTGAACATCACTCAGGAGTTTACAAAATTCCATTTCATTTATACCTCCTTAGATGCTCCCAGCAATGCTCTGTGATGGGTCTAAAAAATATCACTTTAGAATAGAATCTGAGGCTCAAAGCTTGTCCAAAATCTTCTGTAACTACAACGCAGGGTTTTCTGAATCTTCATCTTTTCATTACACATCAGATAACAAAAGGTGTTTTTCATTTTAAATACATACAGAACATGCTCATCTTGGTTATTAATCTTGATAGAGGTGAGACACCCCACTGGCAGTTAATCTTTAGGACTTAATTAGTTCACTCAATGCAATAACATCTAACACATGCTTGGAAACCACTTTTTTGTGGTCATCTGGTCAAAATATAACCTCTGACCTCTAATAGTTCATTCTTGTATAGTTATTTGTCTAGTACAGGAATGATGATAGTCTGTGAGTGCTTTTTATGAATATCTTCTCTCCTTCTGAAATGGAGGATGTCTTAGTCTATTCAGGCTGCTATAACAAAATAAGGTAGAACTATGGTGGTAAATAGAGAGGCTCAGTCCTTCCCGAAGGATGCCCAAAGAGGGCCACTTGGGAAACTGTGTAAAAAGTGTGCTTCTCCATCTCAGAAGAACTTTGAGTGCTGGAAAGCTGGCACGAAGGCAGAAAGTAAGAACTGTTATCTTCCTGTGAACTTTAGAGAAAACAATACACAATTGTCATGAGGAGTGTAACCTTTGGACCACTCTGGAATGCAATATCCTTTCCAAGTGGGCAAACCCTTGATGGTGGTGATTCGGTTTTGTGTTTGCTTCTAATAATAAAAGGGAAGTGAGGAGATTTCTGGTGGCAGGCAGCCAAACCATTCATCTAAAGATTTGGTTTGTGTGTATGTGTTTATTTTGAATCACGTAAATTATTCCCACTTAATCATTTATACTGACTTTAAAGAAGCAAACAGTACCTATGTGAAAAGTCAAATTTATCATACACCACATTCAGAGATTGCTTTAGGAGTTTCCTGTTTCAAGGAAAAGTGATTTGTCTAATCTCAATCAAATCCTGTGTACATGGAATAGATCACAGAGCCAGAGATGAAATAAATAGCACCTCTTGGGTCCTTTGAGAGGTACATAAATTATGAGTTGGAAAGTTCTTCAGTAAATGTGATGTAATGCACATTGCCATGCACTGTCTCTTCTATGGGCCCCTCTTGCTTTCCCTCTCCCCCTCTCTCTCTCTCTCTGCCCATCTTGCAGGCCAAGAGGCTTTACAGACGCATTGCAAACCTCCATTTCAGTGTGCATGCACACAGTGCCATACTCTAACATCCCTTAAGAAGGAAAGAGAACCTGCTAAACACAAGAGGAGAGTTATTATCACAGCCTGCAACCTAAAGGAATTTTCTATAATGAACACAAGCATGCTGAGCAGTTTAGTTGCATGGGTTCCCTGGCTCGGAAAAGGTATCAAGCCTACCGACCATAACACTGACTCTTACAATGGACATTGGTGGTGCCTTGTCCGAATCCCCTTTTCTAGGCTGGTATACCTGTTCCCCAAATGCTAGGAATGGATGTTGCTCAGAGTTCACAGCTATCCCTTCTCCAGAGAATTGCTCTTGGTCAAATGAACCCATCTGGCAAGGAAGCTTGCTTACACCTTACCCCACCAGCCCCAGGCAGCCCAAAGTCAATGACTGGCTGCCTGGGAAGTACAAGAGGAAGGCCTCCTGGCCTCAACGTGTGACTGTGTGTGCCGTCAAGCTGCAGAGAGCTCCCTGTGGGATCCAGCTGAAGCTAGTCTCCAGGTGAGACCACCTTCCTTCTTCATGTTTCCCTCTGTTCCACCCTTCTACCCTTACTCCCATTCACCCTAGAACCCCAATAAATCATGCACTTAAGAATCCATGTCTCTAGTTCTGCTTCTAGAACCTTGCTGAGGATACTTCCTTTATGTGGAGAACAAGAGCAATCTTAGCCAGCAGAAATGCTGCTTCTTTGAAGCACCCGTCCAAGAGTACCTGCACTTTGACCTCTGACCTCTGGCTCAAGACAGGTTCTCCTTCTCCCTCACCTTTGGAGCCAATGAGCCAACCTAACAAAACCTCTATCCCCTCAACATCTTGTCATCCTAAGCCCTCCCCAGTCACCAGCCCAGTTCAGGCTTGCATGGCTTCTTTTTCTAATTTAATTTTAATTTTTTATTAAGGTATTATTGATATATACTATTATGAAGGTTTCACATGAAAAAACAATGTGGTTACTACATTTCCCCTTATTATCAAGTCTCCACCCATACCCCAATGCAGTCACTGTCCATCAGTGTAGTAAGATGCCACAGATTCACTATTTGCCTTCTCTGTGCTAAACTGTTTTCCCCATGATCCCCCACACCATGTGTACTAAACACAATACCCCTCAATCCCTTTCTCCTTCCCTCCCCACCCGCCCTCCCCCTCCCCTCCCCTCCCCTTTGGTAACCACTAGTTTCTTCTTGGAGTCTCTGAGTCTGCTGCTATTTTGTTCCTTCAGTTTTGCTTCATTGTTATACTCCACAAATGAGGGAAATCATTTGGCACTTGTCTTTCTCCACCTGGCTTATTTCACTGAGTATAATACCCTCTAGCTCCATCCATTGTTGTTGCAAATGGTAGGATTTGTTTCTTTCTTATGGCTGAATAGTATTTCATTCTCTTCTTTATCCATTCATCTACTGATGGACACTTAGGTTGCTTCCATATCTTGGCTATTGTAAACAGTGCTGTGATAAACATAGGGGTGCACATGTCTTTTTGAATCTGAGAAGTTGTATTCTTTGGGTAAATTCCAAGGAGTGGGATTCCTAGGTCAAATCGTATTTCTATTTTTAGTTTTTTGAGGAACCTCCATATTGCTTTCCACAATGGTTGAACTGGCTTACATTCCCACCAGCAGTGTAGGAGGGCTCCCCTTTCTCCACATCCTCGCCAGCATTTGTTGTTCCTAGTCTTTTCGATGCTGGCCACCCTTACCGGTGTGAGGTGATATTTCATTGTGGTTTTAATTTGCATTTCCCTGATGATTAGTGATGTGGAGCATCTTTTCATGTGTCTGTTGGCCATCTGAATTTCTTCTTTGGAGAACTGTCTCTTCATATCCTCTGCTCATTTTTTAATCTGGTTATTTGCTTTTTGGGTGTTGAGGCATGTGAGTTCTTTATATATTTTGGATGTTAACCCCTTGTCGAATATGTCATTTACAAATATATTCTCCCATACTGTAGGACGCCTTTTGGTTCTGTTGATGGTGTCCTTTGCTGTACAGAAACTTTTTAGTTTGATGTAGTCCTATAAGTTCATTTTTGCTTTTGTTTCCCTTGCTCAAGGAGATGCGTTCAGGAAGAAGTTGCTCATGCTTATATTCAGGAGATTTTTGCCTATATTTTCTTCTTACTTTCATGTTTCTTGACTTACATTCAGGTCTTTGATCCATTTTGAGTTTACTTTTGTGTATGGTATTAAATAATAATCCAGTTTCATTCTCTTGCATGAAGCTGTCCAGTTTTGCCAATACCAGCTACTGAAGAGGCTGTCATTTCCCCATTGTATGTCCATGGCTCCTTTATCATATATTAATTGACCATATATGGTTGGGTTCATATCAGGGCTCTCTAGTCTGTTCCATTGGTCTATGGGTCTGTTCTTGTGCCAGTACCACATTATCTTGATTACTGTGGATTTATAGTAGAGCTTTAAGTTGGGGAGCCTAATCCCCCCAGCTAATTATTCTTCCTTCTCAAGATTGCTTTGGCTATTTGGGGTCTTTTGTGGTTCCATGTGCCATATGAATTTTAGAACAATTTTCTCTAGTTCATTGAAGAATGCTGTTTGGTATTGTGATAGGAATTGCATTGAATCTGTAGACTGCTTTAAGCAGGATGGCCATTTTGACAATGTTAATTCTTCCTATCCATGAGCATGGGATGTGTTTCCATTTATTGGTATCTTGTTTAATTTCTCTCATGAGTGTCTTGTAGTTTTCAGAGTATAGGTCTTTCACTTCCTTGGTTAGGTTTATTCCTAGGTATTTTATTCTTTTTGATGCAACTGTGACTGGAATTGTTTTCCTGATTTCTCTTTTTGCTAGTTCATTGTTAGTGTATAGGAATGCCACAGATTTCTGTGTATTAATTTTGTATCCTGCAACTTTCCTGAATTCAGATATTAGATCTAGTATTTTGGAGTGGATTCCTTAGAGTTTTTTATGTACAATATCATGCCATCTGCAAACAGGGAGAGTTTAACTTCTTCCTTGCCAATCTGGATGCCCTTTATTTCTTTGTTTTGTCTGATTGCCATGGGTAGGACCTCCAGTACTATGTTGAATAACAGTGGGGATAGTGGGCATCCTTGTCTTGTTCCCTATCTTAAAGGAAAAGCTTTCAGCTCCTTGCAGTTAAGTATAATTTTGCTGTGGGTTTGTCATATATGGCCTTTATTATGTTGAGGTACTTGCCCTCTATAACCATTTTGCTGAGAGTTTTTATCATGAATGGATATTGTATTTTGTCAAATGCTTTTTCAGCATCAGTGGAGATGATCATGTGGTTTTTGTCCTTCTTTTTGTTGATGTGGTGGATGATGTTGATAGATTTTAAAATGTTGCATCATCCCTGCATCCCTGGGATGATCCCACTTAATCATGATGGATTATCCTCTTTATGTATTTTTGAATTCAGTTTGCTAATATTTTGTTGAGTATTTTTGCATCTATGTTTATCAGGGATAGTCATCTGTAATTTCCTTTCTTTGCAGTGTCTTTGCCTGGTTTTGGTACTAGAGTAATGCTGGCCTCATAGAATGAGTTTGGAAGCATTCCCTCTTCTTCTATTTGGAAAACTTTAAGGAGGATAGGTATTAGTTCTTCACTAAATGTTTGATAAAATTCAGTGGTGAAGCCATCTGGTCCAGGAATTTTTTTCTTAAGTAGGTTTTTGATTACCAGTTCAATTTCATTGCTGGTAATTGGTCTGTTCAGATTTTCTGTTTCTTTCTGGGTCAACTTTGGAAGGTTGTATTTTTCTGGAAAATGGTCCATTTCTTCTAGGTTATCCAGTTTGTTAGCATATAATTTTTCATAGTATTCTCTAATAATTCTTTGTATTTTGGTGGTGTCCATAGTGATTTTTCCTTTCTCATTTCTGATTCTGTTTATCTAAGTAGACTCTCTTTTTTTCTTGATAAGTCTGGCTAGGGGTTTATCTATTTTATTTATTTTCTTGAAGAACCAGCTCTTGCTTTCATTGATTCTTTCTATGTTTTATTCTTCTTGATTTAATTTATTTATGCTCTAATCTTTATTATGTCCCTCCTTCTACTGACTTTGGGCCACATTAGTTCTTCTTTTTCTAGTTTCATTAATTGTAAGTTTAGACTGCTCATATGGGATTGTTCTTCTTTCCTGAGGTAGGCCTGTATTGCAATATACTTTCCTCTTAGCACGGCCTTCACTGTGTCCCACAGATTTTTGTGGTGTTGAATTATTGTTGTCATTTGTCTCCATATACTGTTTGATCTCTGTTTATATTTGGTCATTGATCCATTGGTCATTTAGGAGCGTGTTGTGTAGCCTCCATGTGTTTGAGGGATTTTTCATTTTCTTTGCATAATTTATTGCTAGTTTCATAGCTTTGTGGTCTGAGAAACTGGTTGGTACAATTGCAATCTTTTCGAATTTACTGAGGCTCTTTTTGTGGCCTAGTATATGATCTAGTCTTGAAAATGTTCCATGTGCACTTGAGAAGAATGTGTATTCTGCTGCTTTTGGGTGTAGAGTTCTGTAGATATCTGTTAGGTCTATCTGTTCTATTGTGTTGTTCCATGCCTCTGTCTCTTAACTTATTTTCTGTCTGGTTGATGTGTCCTTCAGAGTGAGTGGAGTGTTGAAGTCTCCTAGAATGAATGCATTGCATTCTATTTCCCCTTCTAATTCTGTTAGTATTTGTTTCACATATGTAGGTGCTCCTGTATTGGGCGCATAGATATTTATAATGGTTATATCTTCTTGTTGGATTGGCCCTTTTATCATTATGTAATATCTTTCTTTGTCTCTTGTGACTTTGTTTGTTTTGAAGTCTATTTTGTCTGATACAAGTACTGCAACTCCTGCCTTTTTGTCCCTAGTAGTTGGATGAAATATCTTTTTCCATCCCTTGACTTTTAGTCTGTGTATGTCTTTGGGTTTAAAGTGAGTCTCTTGTAGGCAACATATAGATGGGTCCTGTTTTTTTTTATCCATTCAGTGACTCTATGTCTTTTGATTGGTTCATTCAGTCCATTTACATTTAGGGTGATTATCAATAGGTATGTACTTATTGCCATTGGAGGCTTTAGATTCGTGGTTACCTAAGGGTCAACATTAACTTCCTTACTATCTAAGAGTCTAACTTAACTCACTTAGTATGCTATTACAAACACAATCTAAAGGTTCTTTTTATTCTCCTTCTTTTTCTTCCTCCTCCATTCTTTATATATTAGGTATCATATTCTGTACTCTTTGTCTAGCTCTTGATTGAACTTGGAGGTAGTTAATTTAATTTTACATTTGCTTAGTAATTAGCTATTCCACTTTCTTTACTGCTTTATTACCTCTTGTGACAGCTATTAAACCTTAGGAACACTTCCATCTATAGCAGTCCCTCCAAAATACACTGTAGAGATGGTTTGTGGGAGGTAAATTATGTCAGCTTTTGCTTATCTGGAAATTGTTTAATCCCTCCCTCAAATTTAAATAGTAATCTTGCTGGATAAAGTATTCTTGGCTCCAGGCCCTTCTGCTTCATTGTGTTAAATACATTGTGCCACTCCCTTCTTGCCTTAAGGTTTCTGCTGAGAAGTGTGATGATAGCCTGATGGGCTTTCCTTTGTATGTGATCTTATTTCTATCTCTGGCTCCTTTTAATAGTCTGTCCTTATCCTTGATCTTTGCCATTTTAATTACTATATGTCTTGGTGTTGTCTTGGGTCCCTTGTGTTCAGAGATCTGTGTACCTCCATGGCCTGAGAGACTATGTCCTTCCCCAGATTGGTGAATTTTTCAGCAATTACCTCCTCAAAGACACTTTCTATCCCTTTTTCTCTCTTCTTCTTCTTTTGGTACCCCTATAATGCAAATATTGTTGCATTTGGATTGGTCATACAGTTCTCTTGATATTCATTCTTAGAGTTCCTTTTTTCTCTCTGTGCCTCAGCTTCTTTGCATTCCTCTTTCCTAATTTCTGTTTCATTTATCATCTCCCCCACCATATCTAATCTGCTTTTAATACCCTCCATTGTGGTCCTCAATGATTAGATCTCTGACTGGAATTCATCCCTCAGTTCTTGAATATTTTTCTGTACCTCCATGAGCATATTAATGATTTTTATTTTGAAATCCCTTTTCAGGAAGATTCATGAGGTTAATGTCATTTCAATCTTTCTGAGGAGTTGTATACATAATTTTACTTTGGTGTTTCATATTTGTGTATGTCACCCTCTAGTGCCCAGAAGCTCTACTCTTTGGAGCTGCTCAGCCCCTGAAGCAATGTCAGGGGTTATAGGGGAGTGGTATTGGTGCCTGGGTGGAGGAAAGAGCTGTTTCATGCTTTCCGGCTGTTATGCCTGTCTCCACTGCCTGAACCAGTGGGCTGAGCACACAGGTATAAGCCTCTATGCTTTGTGTTTGTAGTTGCTGTAGGGAGATCGTCCCTCTGGCTTGCCTAATGCCAGGGTAGGGTTTGATGGTTTGTGAGCCAGGTGGGGCTGGCTGGGAGAAAGGCACAGTAGGCTGCGTATCATGGAGGGGGTCCTTGGAGCTGTGTAGCCAGCGAGGGAGCTGGAGTGCCTGAAGATCATGAAAGCTCCCTACCTGCTGGGCAGAGTGCACCTGGACAATTTTGTCTACCTGTCCTTTCTCCTGAGCAGTAAGCTCTGTGCAGTCCTTGCCCCTCTAGCAGCCCTCTTGCTGTTAGGAAGTCTCTCAGGCTGCCTGCCTTTCTTTTGTCCCAGGTTCCTGCTTTCCACAAGCAGCTTGAATCTCAGTCTCTCCAGGTATTCTGCCTGTCTTAGCTTTCCAATCCCCTAATCACAATAGTACCATGCAAGCACCATGAAATGTAGATTTGTGCTCCCAGAGCAGATCTCCGGAGTTAGGTATTCATCAGTTCCAGGCCTCCACTCCCTTGCCACTCTGTTTCTCTTCCTCCCTCCAGTGAGCTGGGGTGGGGATAGGGCTTGGGTCTTGCCTGGGCCATGGCTTTTGTATGTTACCCTGTTCCGTGAGGTTTATTCTTTTCTCCAGGTGTATGCAGTTTGGTGCAGTCCTCTTTCCTGTTGCTTTTTCAGGATTAGTTGTATTAATTATATTTTTGTATTATATGCAGTTTTAGGAGAAAGCCTCTGTCTCATCTCTCACACAGCCATCTTTCTCACATGGCTTCTTAACTAGGTTAATGTCATTTATTCCTAACTAGTCTTCCTGACTTTAGGCCAGTTACTGCCTGCTGGTATTTCTGAATGAAATATGATCTTGTTACTTTATCCTCAAACATTCTCACTGGCTTCCTCATTACTATCAGAGTATTAATAGTTGCCACCGCTTACTATATACTAAGTGATTTACATTTGTTATCTTATTTTGTGTCTCTGGATAGGTAAGGAATTCACCCAAGGTCACACAACTAGTAAAGCGTTGATCTACAAAGAGTTCTAGCGGCCTCCAAAGTCATGCTCTTAATCTCATTACAAGGTTGCCTCTCAGTAAATCCAGACTCAGCATTCTGGCTCTCAAAGCTCTCTGTGGACAGGATTCAAAATAGTTTTTCACATTCATTGTACTCCTCACCCCAGCTCTACAAGACAACTTGATGTTCCTTCAACACACTTTGAACATCCCTTGTTCCTGCGCCTGCTGTTTTATCTGACTAGGAGGCCCTTTGACCACACCCACTCCTGTCACACCCTTGTGGCAGATTGTTCATTGTCTTCTACAATGTGACCTTGATCCTCCTCCCATGGAGAGGTGGCACCTATGGCCTCTCCCCTTGAATCTGGGCTGGCCATAGTGGCTCTCTCATTACCAATAGAATGTGCCAGAAGTGACGCTGTGTGACTTCCAAGGCTAGGTCAGAAAAGTCCACACAACTTCTGCCTGAGACCACTGTGCTACAGAGGCCATGTGTAGACACTCCAGTGGCAGCCCAGCTGAGATCCCAGCTGGGTTCCCACCGAAGCTGGCATCAATGCCAGCCTTGTGAGCCCACCATCTTGGACATCCAGCCAGTCGAGCCTCCAAATGACTGCAGTCACATCCGGCTGCAACTACTTAAAAGACTGCTCAGCTGAGACCTCCTTGAATATCTGAACATAAGATTTTTAGCAAACTGAAATGATTGTTTAATGCCACCAAGCTTTGGGGTAAATTGTTATAAACATGTAGTAACCAAGATAGCCCTACAGTCCTCCAGTGTCCTAGCTAAATTCCAGTCCCTGTAGGAGCCTCCCTAGTTGGATTTAATTTCTGCTTTCCCTAATCTCTTGTCATAATTCATTTCTCAAATATATTACTTATTACAGTTGGCCTTATATTATGGTTATTTATGTGCTTGTCTTTTCCCTCTAATCCACACATCTTAAGGGTAAGAAAAATGCAGTGTTGATATTCATTAATCTTTATATTCCATAACTACTAACCTGGTGCCTGGTACCATAAGACACAATAAATATTTGATGTCTTGAACTGAATTGAAGAGAAAAGGAATATCTTATTCTTCATCAACAGAACAGAGTTGCAAATATCTAGGCCTAACAGAATTATAGCCTTTTGCTGCATTCCAGACACAAATAAAAGAGGAAAAATTGCCAATAAAAGAGTAAAAAGCCCCCATTAAATAGGAGAGACAGCATAGTGTTGTAACATTTAAGGGAACAGGTTCTATCAGCCTGGGTAGGAATGTCAGTTCTACTAGCTACATGATCTTGGTAAACTACATCTTATCTCAGAACTTCAGTTATCCCCTCTATAGAATGGATTAATAGTGTCCACCAACTTGAACTGTCTTGAGGAGAAAATGAGATAATTTCTGTAAGTTTGAAGTTTCAATAATAAGCTTTCAATAAATGGTAGCTCTTCACATGATAGGTAGCAAGTGTATATTAAAATTCTTTGCACATCAATTTCACAGTTTCATTCTTTTCTACACGATGATTTGTCATGTAAATCGCTACAAGCTATTTATAAGACTCCTTTTAAATATATCCACAGACCATAAATAATCCTTTAGCAGACAATTTATTTTGATTTTTGTCTGAAAAGATATAGTCACCATGCCCACAGACCACAGGACCAAAACCTTCTGCCTTTGATGAATCACCCCTGTGATGTGAGCACCATGAGGGACCAAGCCTTAGTCACTTTTCCACAACCCAGCAGTGCTCAGAGGAAAGAGGATTTGGTTGCCAGCTTCTGGTCTGACAACACTGACCTCAAGTTGTTACCATGGTGGCTTGGACTATAGATAATGTTTCCTAGGGAAACTAGATGAGGCAAACCCCTAAAATGTGGCATTTAGAAACAAAATGGAGATGTTACTAAGTGATGCACAACTTCAGGGCTCACCATTTATGCTACTGAATTCCAGGGGGATTCTACATGTGCACTTGTGCGCTTACCAAATCTGCCTGCCCTGCTGAAGAAAGAAGAAAAAAGATTTAGAAGCACAGTCCCCCCCAACTCTGTATCTGTGAGTTCTCTGAAGTGTGGGTACCAAGAAGTACTTTATGCTAGAAAACAGGATAAATTGCACAGTGATTATTCTCAAGATGTAAAGAGATATTGTCAGCCTATTATCTAACATGAAAGGCTCAAAACAGATCTGGCTTCCTTGTTTTTCCAAAACAGAGAAAACCCTTTCAGCAAAACTTTTCTCAACCAAATGTTCCAATTTTCTTCTCTCAAAAAAGTCCTTCTTCCTCCACCAAAACAAATAAGTAAATAAAGTTGTTCACAGCCCTACTCATTATACACCAACATTTATGAACAGCACAACAGTGGGAATACAATGAAAGAAGATAATTTGAAACTTCCCTCAAACATGATTTTAAAAATAATGAGGGGTTCAAAAAAATCTTTGGCTTTGTTCTTAATGTATACCTTTTGTATTATGCATGGGGATTCTTTTGCGTAGCTTAGACAATACAAAGCCAATGCTGAATCATAAAGCTGGACTATATTCAGAACCAGAGGCAATGTGTTCTCAGTATGAAATCTTCTAGCACTGAGGGTCTTGGAAGATCTTGCTTAAGTCCATTTCTGCTCCAGCTTTTCCATTTCCGGTTAACATGTCCTCAGTGGAAATGGGACAACTTCTCAGCATTAAAATCCCTTGCTATATATACAGAGAGTCAGTCCTCTGGGTACAGGTCATTGAGTTCCCAAACATTTACCAGAAGAGAAAACCCTGCCACCCACATGCCCTGGTTTTCTTTGATTAGCTGTCTGTGCTAGCCCCTGAATGAAAGGAAAGGTCGAGGCAGTGTGAGGGAACTACAGGCCTCTGTAAGTGTGAAATAATTGGAATAGGACATAGTGAGGACATAGTGAAAGTGGGGCTGTTGGCACTTGAAGACCAGGGGCCCTTCTCCTCTCCTTGTTTTGTTCTAAACATACTTCCTTAGTATTGAAACCTTTCATCATACTCAATGAAAATGCTCCCATAATAATAACTACAATTCCTACCAGCTTTTCAGTACTCTTTACAGAACCCCTACCAGGGACCAAACACATTGAATCTTCATAATAATTTTGCAAGATAGGTATTATTATTATTATTATTACTGTTTTACTGAAAGTGAAACCAAGATTCAGAGAGATAAGATAACCAAGATTCACATAGTTAGAAGGCAGCAGAGCTGAGATTGGGTCCCAAGTCTGCCAACCTGAAAGCCCACAGCAGGCTGCCTCTGGCTCACACAATGCATACGCTGCATCTTAAACCATATGCCACCTAAAAACACTGGTCAAGTTTGGACCCCAAAGCAAAATATCCCTATGGGTCCCAAAGATTTTCCTGCCATCTGGGTATTCTGTGCTTTGTCAAACAAAACAAAACAAAACAAGATACCAGTCCTTACATCTTGTTATATCCTAAAATGTACTAACCCTCCCCAACCTTTCCCTTTGGCCATGGCCCTTGCTACAGCCTACTTTTCAGCACTCCCTGGCACCCACAGCTAGTGGAAGGGCCATGGGATCAGTGGTCACATGGCTGTTGAGGTGAAAACATAACTTTTTAAGCAGACAGGTGTCCCTGTTTCTCTGGAAACAAACAAAAAGTATGGGCACACTGCATCAAATGTACTGTCACCGAATAAGATACAGCATATATTCATTCATTCACTACTATTTGATAAGCAATTAAGATGATAAGATTTTCCCTAACACCTTCTTGCATTGCTAGGTTGAGTCTAAATTGGTACAATCTCTATGGAGGGCAATTAAGCAATATCTATGAAATGTATACAAATTATATACACACATACCATTTGTCATAGACTAGGTTCCCTAGAAATAGAGGCTGAGACAAGAATTCTTATGCAGATGACTTACTGAAGGAATGTTCTCAGGAGAGACCTTGGGGGGAGTAAGTGGCACGGCAGGGGAAGGAACTAGGGCTAGATGTGGTTTCAGAACAGTTTAGCCTCAGCCTGATTCCCCCAAGGAGCTCCTGAGTGAAAATTGCACCACTGACAGTATCCTGCCCAGAAGCTGGGCTGTTATACCCATGCATCTGTCAGTCTTTGGCCAAGGGCTGCCCCAAGAAGTGTATATAACTTCCAAGACATCTGAGGGCAGGCAGCAACTGTCAGGCAACAACAGTTCCCCAGAAAAGGAAGCGGGTGTGAGCTTCTAGCAGCCACCATCTGCCACAGCTATGAAATGGGTATGTCAGTCCCATAAAAAAGATCTGGGCCAGGCAACATCTCTCATCATTTGACCCAGCAATTCCACATCTAGTAATTTATCCTCATATATGTTTGCACATGTGCAAGGTGACACATGTTCATGTTTATCCATTTCCACATTGTTGATAATAGGAAAAGACCCATCAATGAGTAACTGGCTAGTTACATAACGGTACATCCATACAATGGAATATTAGGTAGATATGGGAAATACAAGAGTAAGAAAATTTTCCATGTATGAATATTGGAATGGCTTTAAATATATTTTTACATGAAAAATCAAGGTGCAGAACACAATATGTATAGTATACCACTATATATGTTTTATTTAAGACCATATATATGTATTTGTTTGTCTGCTTAGTTAACCCTGGAAGGATAGACAAGAAACTGGAAACTCTGTCATTGGAAGACAGAGTAGGAGGGAGATTTTTCAGTAATATCATTTTGTGCCTTGTGAATTTTATACTATATGAATATACTACCTATTCAAATGAAATGAGTGAAGGTGGATGGATAGATAGGTAGGTAGGTGGAGAGATAGGTACACAGATGATGGATAGATAGATAGATAGATAGATAGATTTTCTCTGAAACCCAACCAGAAGTTTCTGCCACTCCTTTGACAATGAAATGAGGCAGAACCAAACGACATTTTAAAAACCAACTGTTTTCCTATTCAGAAGTAATTTCCTTCCTGATGATTGTTGGTGTATTCCCCACACTTATGTGTAATTTCTGGTTTAACCAATAGTTTCTTATTTTCTAACATGGTATTTGATATTTCAGGGCCCCTACCCATCCCTATTAGTCATACTTCCTGATGGAAATTTAATTTTTCTATCAAGATGAAGTCAATTAACTATTGCAACTGCAACAGGCTTTCTGAATTCTGAACCAAACTACAGTCCCAAGCTATAATTGAAAGTCAATATTTCCAAAAATTTATTAATCAGAGTGCTAACTTTATCAGTTAGATGCTAATAGATATCTCAAGACAAAATGGCTAAATAAATCTAGGCTAAGTAGATTTCTGCACTGCAGGACTTACCAGAGCCTTTAATGTTGCAATGTGCATTTTGAATCTCCTAAAGATGCAGAATTCTTTCTAAAATTATTTGACTACATAATTGGAGAAGGGGTCATCCGGGCAATTCCTGCTTGGGCTCTCTCACTGACTTGAGTTGCCATCTGAAGGCTCAACTGAGTTGACATCCAAAATGGCCTATTCGCATGGCTGACAGTTTGGCTGTTGACAGGAGCACCTCCACATGGCCTCAACAGCATGAAGGTCCCAGGGTGGCTGGATGGGCCTTGGCTTCCCCAAAGTGAGTGTTTCCAAAGAACCAAGCAGAGGTTGCATGGCTGTCTACGAACTTGATTCAAAAGTTATGCAGATCACTTTGGCTGATTCTATTGGTTACAAATTAATCACTAAGGTAAGCCTAGATTCCCATGGAGCAACTGTAGAACCCACTTGGGAAAAGTGTCAAAGAATTTGCAGACAATGTATAAAACTGCCACAATTCATTATTGCTATGATTGTACAGCTAAGACCCCAAAAATATATTTGGCCAAAAAACAATTGAATCCACCCTGCTGAAAAGATAAAGTGGTAATACATGCATTTCTGCTTCAAATGTAGGGCTTCCTTCAGTACTTGGAGGGTGCTATATAAACACTCATTGCCATTTCATGAAAGGCAGAGCTGGTTTCTGTGTGAACCTGCTCTGGACTATGAGTCATGTCTATTTGTCATAGAATCATGCCATGTGTTACGTGCATGGTTCACAGACTTATTTTTGAAAATTGACAAATGAAGCTGGTTTCAAGACTAATTATAGTGTACAAGAAGGAAAGAGCTGTCAAGTGTTCTAGTCAGTCTATGTAATAATCATATCATTTGCAACTATGAAAAAATGGTAGCACTTCTGACCAATTAATATCATCATGTTTATGAGTATTGAACTGTGCATCCATTTTGAAACTAAAATTTGGGGGAGTAAAATGACATGCGATGGTTTACTTCCACACACAAACACACACACACACCATTAATCTTTAGTATAGAAATTTTGAGCCCTCTGTTTTTAGACCATCAATATTACTTCAGTCTTTCAGTGCTATTTGCCTATGAAAATAAAGTTGAATATCCAGATAAAAGAAAATGCTGACTTCCTTTACCATCTGACTAAAGAAAGAAAATGCCAGTAGGATTTCATTTTATCAGGACAATAAATCAAAAATGAAGACTCCCACTTAAGCGTATAATGGTGGTGAAATTCCCTGTCAGCAAGTCTGAGGATTATGTAACTACAACGAGTATCTTCTCCCCAGTCCAGTAAAACAACATTAGCAGCAAAAGCTCAGAGCATGTGAGTAATACATAATTAACACATTTTGGAAATCATGTGGCTAAGGCAAGTAAATATTTCACTAGCTCTTAATGTACAAGAAAGATTTTACATATTCAGTGAAGAATGAAGAGCGACACGGGCTGACTGAAGAACAGGTTTGGAAAAGGTGGGATCATTTTTTAAGTGGGAGAGAGGCACGGTCTTTGTGCCAGGTCCTTGCACATTTGGTTAAGCAGATTGGTCAAGGAGACAGAGGAGAAAAAAGTGTTTCTTTCCCCTGCAGCCAAGCTGGAAATAAGGATACTATTCAGACCAGCTCTGAGCAGGTAAGAGGGGGCAGGAAAACACATCCTCAGTGGCAGGTCACAGGACAAAAATCAGGGGGCATAACCAATGGGAGATGTCTAAGGATTGGAGGAAAGGTTCGTTTGTGCAGGAAAGTTGAAGCTATGAGAAAAACAAACTGTGCTAAAACACCCTGTGTTACCTTGCCATCACAGGCCAGTTTGCAAGGGGCTTTTGTCACTTTACTAAGAGTGATCCAGCTCCAGAGCCTTTCACATTTTCCTTGCTTTTGATGAGGCTAGTGGGAACACTATCTGGACCATGTTAAAGATTCAGCATATTTTAAAACTGTAAAGAACTTTAGAGATCATTTGGTTCAGCCATTTTAGCTTTGGGAGAGGTCCTTTGGCTCTCAGTACATGACGATTTTCTTGTCTCCAAAAATCCTTGGTTTCAAGTGTTAGTTGTCAACTTTGCAAGGTTGCTGCCCACTTCTAAGGTCTTCTCAGCAAACTCCATGTTCTCAGAGCTCTCTGTGAACTCGACTCCCAGAACTGTCCATGATTTTGCACCTGGCAGTCATCAAATGCCATAGCTTCCCAAACTTCCCAAGTTCCCACTTTGCTGCTGGATAGAAAGTCAGTTGAGTCATTTCTGGAAACTTGAGAATTGTGGTAATTTCCTGGGGGACCTTCTGATAACCACCTGGCCCTGTCCAGTGCTTCATGCTGGAAGCTTTGGTGACTTTCTCTAACCTTCTAGTTGCAGCCTTCAGAACCTCACTCTCCCAGCTCCCCCCACATCATATAAGCCCTCAAGCCCTTAGTTTCCTGCAATACCTAGAAAAGTGGTGTTTTCCTGACCAAATCCCATCCTCCTATTAAAGTTTGATTGTATTGAAAGGTGTCCATACTGTCCTACTGCACAGTGAGGGCCAAGATTGTTACTCCAAAGCAGGAGATCTAGGATCAAGAACTCTCAGAGTGTGGTGTGCAGTGGTGCTTTGTACAAAAAGCACAAGCACACTGGACCAAGGGATGCCCCAAAAAACCACATATTCACCAGACCTCTTTACTGCAAGTATCAGAAACCCATTGGAGTTTTAACCCATTGGAAATTTAAGCAAAAATTTCATGGGAGGGGCATTATAAGGATACTGAGGTATGTCCTGAAATCAAAGGAAGAGTTAGACAATCAAACTTTGGGCATGGCAGATAACAGGGCTTGAGGAAAATGGAGAATGCATAAATTCCTCTCTCTTCATCTGTCTTCTCTCTTTCATCTCTCTCTGCATTTATGCTTTGTTCTTCCCTTTCACTGAAGAAAGGGTTTCTCAATCTCCCAAGCAAATGGCCACAAAGATTCTAATTTATTTATACAAAAGTAGGTAGAGATATGAAGAGGCACCATCCCCTGCACCACACCTCTACTGGGGTCAAGTTCACAAAAATTTGAATGCAGTCTGTGCACCCAGAGACCAGAATCTCAGCTTGGAAAGAGGACATGGATGAGGACCTGGTAAGAGAGATTCTAAGCTGGTGGAAAATCACATCCCAAAAGATGCCACAGGTTCAGTGTGGAAGTTAGTGGTTTCATTTTCCACAAACAATGGTTCTGCAACAGTATATGGGGTAACAACCCAGGAAACAGAGGGTGTGTATACCATTTGTATGCTATTTCCTGTTGCTAAAGGGTTTCTGAATTGAGACAACTGCCAGACTGCTCAACAGACAAAGTCAGAATGTAAGGGGAAATTCAACAAAGGAAAAGGAAAACAAAGAAAGGAAAAGGCATTCCAAATGAATGTGCAAACGAAAATTCTAGAACACCTGAAGAAATCTCATGCTAAGAAATACACAGCTAAAAACAATCTGATATGAACTCAACACAGGTGAAACCAGTGTTATGAATCAAAAAAAGACTTAAAAATATGTTTGGGGTGCTCCAGGAGATCATTGAAGGCATGACATCAATTAAAAAGACTGCCCCCTCCCTGGGATTCTGACCATGAGCACCTGCCCCTCAATGCCCCTCCACCCCACCCCCACAAACCTCACTCCTTTCACCCTTAAAGCCATCAGTCCCATGCAGCATGCCCAGGGCTGTTCCTTGGCTCTTGGGGGCTTTGCTTGGCTGTGGCCCCAGGAAGCCTGGTCTCCTTTTCTCTTCCAGGATCTGAGCTTAGTGACTGCTCTCCACCGTGCTCTACATGCCACCCTCATCCTGTAAACTCCTTCTTGTGGAAAGTCTGTTCTCCCACAGTTGTTGAGTCCCCCCTTTTTTTCTTAATTGTTAGACTATTTTTTAGAACAGTTTCAGGTTTACAGAAAAATGCATCAGAAAATACAGAGTTCCCAAATATCCCCAATCCCCAAGAAGCCCAGTTTCCTCTATTATTTACATCTTGTATCAGTGTGGTACATTTACAATTGGTGAATCAATATTAACATGTTATTATTAACTAAAGTTCATAGTTCATAGAGGTTCACCCTTAGTAGTGTACGTTCTGTGGGTTTTGATAATTGTGTAATGACATGTATCTACCATTACTATATCATACAAAATGGTTTCACTGCCCATCAAATACTCTGTGCTCTGCCTGTTCATCCTTCTCTCTTCCCCAACCCCTAGAAACCACCAATCTTTTTACTGTCTCCATAGTTTTGCCTTTTCTAGAAGATCATACAGTTGGAATCACAAAGTATGTGTGAAGCCTTTTCATATTGGCTTCTTTCACTTAGCAATATGCATTTAAGATTCCTCCATGTCTTATCATGGCTTGATAGCTCATTTATTTTTAGCACTGAATAATATTCCATTGTCTGGATGTACCACAGTTTATTTATCCATTTATCCACTGAAGGACATCTTGGCTGCTTCCAAGTTTGGGCAGTTACAAACAAAGCTGCCATAAACATCCATGTGCAGGCTTTTGTGTGGACATAAGTTTTCAACTCCTTTGGATAAATACCAAGGTGCATGGTTGCTGATCATATATTAACAGTATGTTTAGTTTTATAAGAAACCACGAAACTGCCTTCCAAAGTGGCTCTACCATTGTGCATTCCAACCAGAGATGAGTGAGAGTTCCTGTTGTTCTACCTCCTCATCAGCATTTGGTGCTGTCAGTATTTTCGATTTTGGCCATTCTAATAGATGTGCAATGGTATCTTAGTGTTTTAATTTGCAGTTCCCCAATAATATATGATGTGAAGCATATTTTCATATGCTTATTTGCCATCTGTATATCTTCTTTGGTGAAGGGTCTGTTCAAATCTGTTGCTCATTTTTTAATTGGACTGATTGTTTTTCTATTGATGAGTTTCCAGTGAGTGTTTTTTTTTTTTGTAGATAATTATTTTTTATTGAAGGGTAGTTGACACACAGTATTACATTACATTAGTTTCAGGTGTACAACACAGTGATTCAATATTTATATACATGATAATTCTAGGTACCAGCTATCACCATACCAAGTTGTTACAATACTTTGACTATATTCCTTATGCTATACATTACATCCCGGTTACTTATTTATTTTACAATTGGAAGTGTGAACTTTTTTTTGTTGTTGTTGTGAGGGCATCTCTCATATTTATTGATCAAATGGTTGTTAACAACAATAAAATTCTGTATAGGGGAGTCAATGCTCAATGCACAATCATTAATCCACCCCAAGCCTAATTTTCGTCAGTCTCCAATCTTCTGAAGCATAACGAACAAGTTCTTACATGGAGAAAAAATTCTTACACAGTGAATAAGTTACATGGTGAACAGTACAAGGGCAGTCATCACAGAAACTTTCGGTTTTGCTCATGCATTATGAACTATAAACAGTCAGTTCAAATATGAATACTCATTTGATTTATTTTTATTTTTATTTTTATTGAAGGGTAGTTGACAACAGTATTGCATTACATTAGTTTCAGGTGTACAACACAGTGATTCAACATTTATATACATGATAATTCTAGGTACCAGGTATCACCATACCAAGTTGTTACAATATTTTGACTATATTCCTTATGCTATACATTACATCCCGGTTACTTATTTATTTTACAATTGGAAGTGTGTTTATATATATATATATATATTTTGTGAGGGCATCTCTCATATTTATTGATCAAATGGTTGTTAACAACAATAAATTTCTGTATAGGGGGGTCAATACTCAATGCACAATCATTAATCCACCCCAAGCCTAATTTTCGTCAGTCTCCAATCTTCTGATGCATAATGAACAAATTCTTACATGGAGTACAAATTCTTACATAGTGAATAAGTTACATGGTGAACAGTGCAAGGGCAGTCATCACAGAAGCTTTCGGTTTTGTTCATGCATTATGAACTATACACAGTCAGTTCAAATATGAATATTCATTTGATTTTTAAACTTGATTTATATGTGGATACCACATTTCTCTATTATTATTATTTTTAATAAAATGCTGAAGTGGTAGGTAGATACGAGATAAAGGTAGAAAACAGAGTTTAGTGTTGTAAGAGAGCAAATGTAGATGATCAGGTGTGTGCCTGTAGACTATGTGTTAATCCGAGCTAGACGAGGGCAATAAACATCCATGTATGCAGAAGATTTCTCTCAGAACATGAGGGGAGAGGTTCTAAGCCTCACCTCTGCTGGTCCCCATTTTCTCACCAGATGCCCCCCTGGGACTGTGCCTGTCTTAGGTTGTTCCTCCCTTGAGGAATCTTACCCGTCTCTGGCTAACCAGTCATCTTCCGGGGTCATACAGGGAAATGTTAAGTTGGTAAGTGAGAGAGAAGCCTTATTGTTTGAAAAGGTTAGCTTTTTACTTCTTTGCATATTTATGTCCTGTGGCTTCTATGCCCAGCATTTGTCTTGAGGTGTCTTTACCACTTGGAAGAATTATGATACTCGGTAAATTCGACATGTGGCACGAGTTCTATTTAAAGGTTGTGATTAGGTAGGAAGAAGAAAAGCTATAGAAGTAGCAGGCAGAAGAAAACCTGGGAAGATTGATTATTTCTTTGACATATCTTCTTGTAGAGTAACTTCAGCATGGATAGGTTTTAAACTCCTAATTAAATTGTGCACACACATTAACATAATAGGAATATAGTTACCTAACCAAAGCATACCTGTAATTACCAGCCATCTACAGTGAAACCAAGAAAACCAGTTAGGCACCTTAGGCATTTGTGAAAACTTATCTATGATATGGTGGATATTGTCCGACTGAACTTAAACAGTCTGAGAGAATTCAGATAAACTAGAACAACCCATTCCTGGGGACTGTTCATATCCCATATGTTCTTTTAACGATAAATAGTCTGTGGTTGTAAGATTTTGGAGAGCTACAATTTGCAGTTCTCCTAATTCTTGGTTGAGTTCCAACAGTATAGATCCAGTCCAATTTTTGTTTTACTGTATGCACAGGCCAGCTTAGATATCTCCTTCATCATTCCCATGGCAAGTCCAGGAACTGGTGGGATGAGTGCATCTACATCTGTGACAGTGCGTGGATCTTTGTTGGAGTTTTTTTTTTGCTGATCATCTTCTGTCATGAGTCTTCCCGAGAGTGCTGATGTTGGAAGTTCTTTTTCATATCGTATCTTAGTTCATTTTCGGGGTAGCCAAATTAGGCTTTGATCCTCTGTATAAACACAAATAGACCCTTTGCCTACACTTTTATATGCCCTTTATATCACTGTGTAGAACTCATTAGAGGTCACCACATAGGAACTGCTTATTTTTTTTTTTAATCATTAATCTACACTTACATGACGAATACTTTGTTTACTAGGCTCTCCCCTATACAAGGTCCCCCCAATATACTCCTTTACAGTCACTGTCCATCAGCGTAGCAAACTGTTGTAGAATCACTACTTGTCTTCTCTGTGTTGTATAGCCCTCCCCTTTCTCCCACCCCGCTATGGATGCTAATCTTAATACCCCTTTTTTCTACCCCCCTTATCCCTCCCTACCCACCCATCCTCCCCAGTCCGTTTCCCTTTGGTACCTGTTAGTCCATTCTTGAGTTCTGTGATTCTGTTGCTGTTTTGTTCCTTCAGCTTTTGCTTTGTTCTTATATTCCACAGATGAGTGAAATCATTTGGTATTTCTCTTTCTCTGCTTGGCTTGTTTCACTGAGCATAATACCCTCCAGCTCCATCCATGTTGCTGCAAATGGTCGGATTTGCCCTTTTCTTATGGCTGAGTAGTATTCCATTGTGTATATGTACCACTTCTTCTTTATCCATTCATCTATCGATGGACATTTAGGTTGCTTCCAATTCCTGGCTATTGTAAATAGTGCTGCGATAAACATAGGGGTACATTGGTCTTTCTCATACTTGATTGCTGCATTCTTAGGGTAAATTCCTAGGAGTGCAATTCCTGGGTCAAATGGTATGTCTGTTTTGAGCATTTTGATGTAACTCCATACTGCTTTCCACAATGGTTGAACAAGTTTACATTCCCACCAGCAGTGTAGGAGGGTTCCCCTTTCTCCACAGCCTCGCCAACATTTGTTGTTGTTTGTCTTTTGGATGGGAGCCATCCTTACTGGTGTGAGGTGATACCTCATTGTAGTTTTAATTTGCATTTCTCTGATAATTAGCGATGTGGAGCATCTTTTCATGTGTCTGTTGGCCATCTGTATTTCTTTTTTGGAGAACCGTCTGTTCAGTTTCTTTGCCCATTTTTTAATTGGGTTATTTGTTTTTTGTTTGTTGAGGCGTGTGAGCTCTTTATATATTCTGGACGTCAAGCCTTTATCGGATGTGTCATTTTCAAATATATTCTCCCATACTGTAGGGATCCTTTTTGTTCTTTGATGGTGTCTTTTGCTGTACAGAAGCTTTTCAGCTTAATATAGTCCCACTTGTTCATTTTTGCTGTTGTTTTCCTTGCCCGGGGAGATATGTTCAAGAAGAGGTCACTCATGTTTATGTCTAAGAGGTTTGTGCCTATGTTTTCTTCCAAGAGTTTAATGGTATCGTAACTTACATTCAGGTCTTTGATCCATTTTGAGTTTACTTTTGTATATGGGGTTAGACAATGGTCCAGTTTCATTCTCCTACATGTAGCTGTCCAGTTTTGCCAGCACCATCTGTTGAAGAGACTGTCATTTCGCCATTGTATGTCCATCGCTCCTTTATCAAATATTAATTGACCATATATGTCTGGGTTAATGTCTGGATTGTCTAGTCTGTTCCATTGGTCTGTGGCTCTGTTCTTGTGCCAGTACCAAATTGTCTTGATTACTATGGCTTTATAATAGAGCTTGAAGTGAGGAGTGAGATCCCCCCTACTTTATTCTTCTTTCTCAGGATTGCTTTGGCTATTCGGGGTCTTTGGTGTTTCCATATGAATTTTTGAATTATTTGTTCCAGTTCATTGAAGAATGTTGCTGGTAGTTTCATAGGGATTGCATCAAATCTGTATATTGCTTTGGGCAGGATGGCCATTTTGACGATATTAATTCTTCCTAGCCATGAGCATGGGATGAGTTTCCATCTGTTAGTGTCCCCTTTAATTTCTTTTAAGAGTGACTTGTAGTTTTCAGAATATAAGTCTTTCACTTCTTTGGTTAGGTTTATTCCTAGGTATTTTATTTTTTTTGATGCAATTGTGAATGGAGTTGTTTTCCTGATTTCTCTTTCTGTTGGTTCATTGTTGGTATATAGGAAAGCCACAGATTTCTGTGTGTTGATTTTGTATCCTGCAACTTTGCTGTATTCCGATATCAGTTCTAGTAGTTTTGGGGTGGAGTCTTTAGGGATTTTTATGTACAGTATCATGTCATCTGCAAATAGTGACAGTTTGACTTCTTCTTTGCCAATCTGGATTCCTTGTGTTTTTTGTTTTGTCTGATTGCCGTGGCTAGGACCTCCAGTACTATGTTAAATAACAGTGAGGACAGTGGGCATCCCTGTCTAGTTCCCGATCTCAGCGGAAATGCTTTCAGCTTCTCGCTATTCAATATAATGTTGGCTGTGGGTTTTTCATAGATGGCCTTTATTATGTTGAGGTACTTGCCCTCTATTCCCATTTTGCTGAGAGTTTTTATCATGAATGGATGTTGAACTTTTTCAAATGCTTTTTCAGCATCTATGGAGATGATCATGTGGTTTTTGTCTTTCTTTTTGTTGATGTGGTGGATGATATTGATGGACTTTCGAATGTTGTGCCATCCTTGAATCCCTGGGATGAATCCCACTTGGTCATGGTGTACGATGGTTTTGATGTATTTTTGAATTCGGTTTGCTAATATTTTGTTGAGTATTATTGCGTCTATGTTCATCAGGGATATTGGTCTGTAGTTTTCTTTTTTGGTGGGGTCTTTGCCTGGTTTTGGTATTAGGGTGATGTTAGCTTCATAGAATGAGTTTGGGAGTATTCCCTCCTCTTTTATTTCTTTAAAAACTTTAAGGAGAATGGGTATTATGTCTTCCCTGTATGTCTGATAAAATTCCGAGGTAAATCCATCTGGCCCGGGGGTTTTGTTCTTTGGTAGTTTTTTGATTACCGCTTCAATTTCGTTGCTGGTAATTGGTCTGCTTAGATTTTCTGTTTCTTTTTGGGTCAGTCTTGGAAGGTTGTATTTTTCTCAGAAGTTGTCCATTTCTCCTAGGTTTCCCAGCTTGTTAGCATATAGGTTTTCATAGTAGTCTCTAATAATTCTTTGTATTTCTGCGGGGTCCGTCGTGATTTTTCCTTTCTCTTTTCTGATACTGTTGATTTGTGTTGACTCTCTTTTCTTCTTAATAAGTCTGGCTAGAGGCTTATCTATTTTGTTTATTTTCTCAAAGAACCAGCTCTTGGTTTCATTGATTTTTGCTATTGTTTTATTCTTCTCAATTTTATTTATTTCTTCTCTGATCTTTATTATGTCCCTCCTTCTGCTGACCTTAGGCCTCATTTGTTCTTCTTTTTCCAGTTTCGATAGTTGTGACATTAGACCGTTCATTTGGGATTGCTCTTCCTTTTTTAAATATGCTTGGATTGCTATATACTTTCCTCTTAAGACTGCTTTTGCTGTGTCCCACAGAAGTTGGGGCTTAGTGTTGTTGTTGTCATTTGTTTCCATATATTGCTGGATCTCCATTTTGATTTGGTCATTGATCCATTGATTATTTAGGAGCGTGTTGTTTAGCCTCCATGTGTTTGTGAGCCTTTTTCCTTTCTTTGTACAGTTTATTTCTAGTTTAATGCCTTTGTGGTCTGAAAAGTTGGTTGGTAGGATTTCAATCTTTTGGAATTTACTGAGGCTCTTTTTGTGGCCTAGTATGTGGTCTATTCTGGAGAATGTTCCATGTGCACTTGAAAAGAATGTGTATCCTGTTGCTTTTGGATGTAGAGTTCTGTAGATGTCTATTAGGTCCATCTGTTCTAATGTGTTGTTCAGTGCCTCTGTGTCCTTACTTATTTTCTGTCTGGTGGATCTGTCCTTTGGAGTGAGTGGTGTGTTGAAGTCTCCTAGAATGAATGCATTGCATTCTATTTCCTCCTTTAGTTCTGTTAATATTTGTTTCAGGTATGTTGGTGCTCCTGTATTGGGTGCATATATATTTATAATGGTTTTATCCTCTTGTTTGACTGAGCCCTTTATCATTATGTAGTGTCCTTCTTTGTCTTTTGTTACTTTCTTTATTTTGAAGTCTGTTTTGTCTGATACCAGAATTGCAACACCTGCTTTCTTCTCTCTGTTGTTTGCTTGAAATATCTCTTTCCATCCCTTGACTTTAAGTCTGTGCGCGTCTTTGGGTTTGAGGTGAGTCTCTTGTAAGCAGCATATGGATGGATCTTGCTTTTTTATCCATTCTATTACTCTGTGTCTTTTGATTGGTGCATTCAGTCCATTTACATTTAGGGTGATTATTGAAAGGTATGAATTTATTGCCATTGCAGGCTTTAAGTTTGTGGTTACCAAAGGTTTAGGGTTAGCTTCTTTACTATCTTACTGTCTAACTTAACTCGCTTGTTGAGCTATTATAAACACAGTCTGATGATTCTTTATTTCTCTCCCTTTTTATTCCTCCTCCTCCCTTCTTCATATGTTGGGTGTTTTGTTGTGTGCTCTTTTTAGGAGTGCTCCCATCTAGAGCAGTCCCTGTAGGATGCCCTGTAGAGGTGGTTTGTGGGAGGCAAATTCCCTCAACTTTTGCTTGTCTGGGAATTGTTTAATCCCTCCTTCATATTTAAATGATATTCGTGCTGGATACAGTAGTCTTGGTTCGAGGCCCTTCTGTTTCATTGCATTAAGTATATCATGCCATTCTCTTCTGGCCTGTAGGGTTTCTGTTGAGAAGTCTGATGATAGCCTGATGGGTTTTCCTTTGTAGGTAACCTTTTGTTTCTCTCTGGCTGCCTGTAATACTTTGTCCTTGTCTTTGATCTTCGCCATTTTAATTATTATGTGTCTTGGTGTTGCCCTCCTTGGATCCCTTGTCATGGGAGTTCTGTGTACCTCTGTGGTCTGAGAGGCCATTTCTTCCCCTAGTTTGGGGAAATTTTCAGCAATTATTTCTTCAAAGACATTTTCTATCCCCTTTTCTCTCTCTACTTCTTCTGGAATACCTATGATTCTTATATTGTTCCTTTTCATTTGGTCACTCAGCTCTCTTAAAATTCTTTCATTCCTGGAGATCCTTTTATCTCTCTCTGCATCAGCTTCTCTGCGTTCCTGTTCTCTGTTTTCTAGTCCATTAATGGTCTCTTGCATCTCGTCCATTCTGTTTTGAAGTCCTTCCAGAGCTTGTTTTATTTTTGAATTCTCCTTCCTTAGTTCTTGCATATTTCTCTGCAAGTCCATCAGCATGGTTATGACTTTTGTTTTGAATTCTTTTTCAGGAAGACTGGCTAAGTCTATCTCCCCAGATTCCTTCTCAGGGGAAGATGTAGCAGATGCCGAAGCTGTCTGGGTTAGTCTTGACTGGATCATATTTTTTTCCCTTTTCATGTTGACAGGTGCTATTGACTGTCAGCTGGGAGGGCCAAAATTTTCACTTGCTACTGGCCTTTCTTTACTGGGACAACTGCGACCCCTAGTGGCTTGTGTTGGGTAATTGCGTGTAGAGTGGGTCTTTGTGTCTTGCCTGGCCGGAAGGGAGAAATTTCCCTTTCTGTGGGCGGAATTTGTCTCAGGCTGCTTCTCTGCTTTCGCAGCGCCCGGTGGGGTAATGGATGGGGGGGCTGCTTGACTGTTTACCTCCGTGAGGGGTCTCAGAGCTGTTGCCCAGGGGGTTAGTGTACCCGGTATTCCCTGTAATTTCCAGCTGCTGTACTGTGACCTGGGTTGTTTCCGTCAAGCTGTTAAGTCCCTGTCCCTTTAAGACTTTCAAAAAGCCCCCGCTTTTCTTTGTCACAGGGGCATCAGCTTCGGCACCCCCTCAGAGGTCTTACTCCCTGTTCACCCAGTATCCAGGGCCCCCTGGGCACGTACTGTGTCTGCGCTCTGGCCAGGATGGCTGGGGCTGGGAGTTCGGCAGTCCTGGGTTCCGTCTCCCTCCCGCTCTGCCTACTCTTCTCAAGCCGGGAGCTGGGGGGAGGGGCGCTCGAGTCCCGCCGGACCGGGGCTTGTATCTTACCCATTTCACCAGTCGCTGGGTTCTCGCTGGTGTAGCTGCAGTCTGGCCACTGTCCTGCGTCTTCTGGTCTCTCTTTTAGGGCTAGTTGTTTGTTGTATTTTCAAAAGTATATATGTTTTTGGGAGGAGATTCCCACTGTCCTACTCACGCCGCCATGTTGGCTCTGCCCTCTTGATCTCATTTGATTTTTATACTTGATTTATATGTGGATACCACATTTCTCTCTTTATTATTATTATTTTTAATAAAATGCTGGAGTGGTAGGTAGATATAAGATAAAGGTAGAAAACATAGTTTAGTGTTGTAAGAGAGCAAATGTAGATGATCAGGTGTGTGCCTGTAGACTATGTGTTAATCCAAGCTAGACAAGGGCAATAAAACATCCATGTATGCAGAAGATTTCTCTCAGAACAGGGGGGGTGAGGTTCTAAGCCTCACCTCTGTTGATCCCCGATTTCTCACCTGATGGCCACCCTGCGACTGTGCCTGTTTTAGGTTGTTCCTCCCTTGAGGAATCGTACCCGTCTCTCGCTAACCAGTCATCTTCCGGGGCCATACAGGGAAATGTCAAGTTGGTAAGTGAGAGAGAAGCCTTATTGTTTGAAAAGGTTAGCTTTTTATTTCTTTGCATATTTATGCCCTGTAGCTTCTATGCCCAGCATTTGTCTTGAGGAATCTTTACCACTTGGAACAATTATGATACTCGGTAAATTTAATATGAGGCACGAATTCTATTTAAGGGTTGTAATTAGGAAGGAAGAAGAAAAGCTATAGAAGTAGCAGGCGGAAGAAAACCTGGGAAGATTGATTATTTCTTTGACATATCTTCTTTTAGAGTAACTTCAGCATATATAGGTTTTAAGCTACTACTTAAATTGCGCACACACATTAACATAATAGGAGTATAGTTACATAACCAAAGCATAACTGTAATTATCAGCCATCTCCAGTGAAACCAAGAAAACCAGTTAGGGACCTTAGGCATTTGTGAAAACTTATCTATGATATGGTGGATATTGTCCAACTGAGCTTGAACAGTCTGAGAGAAATCAGACAAATTAAAACAACCCATTCCTGGGGACTGTTCACATCCCATATGTTCTTTTAACAGTAAATAGTCTGTAGTAGTAAGAGTTTGGAGCGCTACAATTTGCACTTTTCCTAATTCTTGTTTGAATTCCAACAGTATAGATCCAGTCAAATTTGTTGTTTTACTGTATGCACAGGCCAGCTTAGATATCTCCTTCCTCATTCCCATGGCAAGTCCAGGAACTGGTGGGATGAGTGCATCTACACCTGTAGCAGTGCGTGGATCTTTGTTGGGGTTTTTTGATGATCATCTTCTGGCTTGAGTCTTCCAGAGAGTGCTGATGTTGGAAGTTCTTTTTCATATCGTATCTTAGTTCATTTTCGGGGTAGCCCAATTTGGCTTTGATCCTCTGTATAAACACAAACAGACCCTTTGCCTACACTTTTATATGCCCTTTATACCCTTGTGTAGGACTCATTGCAGGTCTCCACACAGGAACTGCCTTTTTTTTTTTTTTGGTATCATTAATCTACACTTACATGACAAATATTATGTTCACTAGGCTCTCCCCTATACCAGTTCCCCCCAATAAACCCCTTTACAGTCACTGTCCATCAGCATAGCAAATGTTGTAGAATCACTACTTGCCTTCTCTGTGTTGTACAGCCCTCCCCTTTCTCCCACGCCCTCATGCATGCTAATCTTAATACCCACCTTCTTCTCCCCCCCCTTATCCCTCCCTACCCACCTATCCTCCCCAGTCCCTTTCCCTTTGGTACCTGTTAGTCCATTCTTGAGTTCTGTGATTCTGCTGCTGTTCTGTTCATTCAGTTTTTCCTTTGTTCTTATATTCCACAGATGAGTGAAATCATTTGGTATTTCTCTTTCTCCACTTGGCTTGTTTCACTGAGCATAATACCCTCCAGCTCCATCCATGTTGCTGCAAATGGTAGGATTTGCCCTTTTCTTATGGCTGAGTAGTATTCCATTGTGTATATGTACCACCTCTTCTTTATCCATTCATCTATCGATGGACATTTAGGTTGCTTCCAATTCTTGGCTATTGTAAATAGTGCTGCGATAAACATAGCGGTGCATTGGTCTTTCTCATACTTGATTGCTGCATTTTTAGGGTAAATTCCTAGGAGTGGAATTCCTCGGTCAAATGGTAAGTCTGTTTTGAGCATTTTGATGTACCTCCATACTGCTTTCCACAATGGTAGAACTAACTTACATTCCCACCAGCAGTTTAGGAGGGTTCCCCTTTCTCCACAGCCTCGCCAACATTTGTTGTTGTTTGTCTTTTGGATGGCAGCCATCCTTACTGGTGTGAGGTGATACCTCATTGTAGTTTTAATTTGTATTTCTCTGATAATTAGCGATGTGGAGCATCTTTTCATGTGTCTGTTGGCCATCTGAATTTCTGTTTTGGAGAACTGTCTGATCAGTTCATTTTTTAATTGGGTTGTTTTTTGTTTGTTGAGGCGTGTGAGCTCTTTATATATTCTGGACGTCAAGCCTTTATCGGATGTGTCATTTTCAAATATATTCTCCCATACTGTAGGGTTCCTTTTTGTTCTATTGATGGTGTCTTTTGCTGTACAGAAGCTTTTCAGCTTAATACAGTCCCACTTGTTCATTTTTGCTGTTGTTTTCCTTGCCCGGGGAGATATGTTCAAGAAGAGGTCACTCATGTTTATGTCTAAGAGGTTTGTGCCTATGTTTTCTTCCAAGAGTTTAATGGTTTCATGACTTACATTCAGGTGTTTGATCCATTTTGAGTTTACTTTTGTATATGGCGTTAGACAATGGTCCAGTTTCATTCTCCTACATGTAGCTGTCCATTTTTGCCAGCACCATCTGTTGAAGAGACTGTCATTACCCCATTCTATGTCCATGGCTCCTTTATCAAATATTAATTGACCATATATGTCTTGGTTAATGTCTGGATTCTCTAGTCTGTTCCATTGGTCTGTGGCTCTGCTCTTGTGCCAGTAACAAATTATCTTGATTACTATGGCTTTATAGTAGAGCTTGAAGTTGGGGAGTGAGATCCCCCCTACTTTATTCTTCTTTCTCAGGATTGCTTTGGCTATTCGGGGTCTTTGGTGTTTCCATATGAATTTTTGAATTATTTGTTCCAGTTCATTGAAGAATGTTGCTGGTAGTTTCATAGGGATTGCATCAAGTGTGTATATTGCTTTGGGCAGGATGGCCATTTTGACGATATTAATTCTTCCTAGCGATGAGCATGGGATGAGTTTCCATCTGTCAGTGTCCCCTTTAATTTCTCTTAAGAGTGACTTGTAGTTTTCAGAGTATAAGTCTTTCACTTCTTTGGTTAGGTTTATTCCTAGGTATTTTATTTTTTTTGATGCAATTGTGAATGGAGTTGTTTTCCTGATTTCTCTTTCTGTTGGTTCATTGTTAGTGTATAGGAAAGCCACAGATTTCTGTGTGTTGATTTTGTATCCTGCAACTTTGCTGTATTCCGTTATCAGTTCTAGTAGTTTTGAGGTGGAATCTTTAGGGTTTTTTATGTACAGTATCATGTCATCTGCAAATAGTGACAGTTTAACTTCTTCTTTACCAATCTGGATTCCTTGTATGTTTTTGTTTTGTCTGATTGCCATGGCTAGGACCTCCAGTACTATGTTAAATAACAGTAGGTAGAGTGGGCATTCCTGTCTAGTTCCCGATCTCAGAGGAAATGCTTTCAGCTTCTCGCTGTTCAGTATAATGTTGGCTGTGGGTTTATCATAGATGGCCTTTATTATGTTGAGGTACTTGCCCTCTATTCCCATTTTGCTGAGAGTTTTTAACATGAATGGATGTTGAACTTTTTCAAATGCTTTTTCAGCATCTATGGAGATGATCATGTGGTTTTTGTCTTTCTTTTTGTTGATGTGGTGGATGATGTTGATGGACTTTCGAATGTTGTACCATCCTTGCATCCCTGGGATGAATCCCACTTGGTCACGGTGTATGATCCTTTTGATGTATTTTTTAATTCGGTTTGCTAATATTTTGTTGAATATTTTTGCATCTACGTTCATCAGGGATATTGGTCTGTAGTTTTCTTTTTGGTGGGGTCTTTGCCTGGTTTTGGTATTAGGATGATGTTACCTTCATAGAATGAGTTTGGGAGTATTCCCTCCTCCTCTATTTTTTGGAAAACTTTAAGGAGAATGGGTATTATGTCTTCCCTGTATGTCTGATAAAATTCCGAGGTAAATCCATCTGGCTCGGGGATTTTGTTCTTTGGTAGTTTTTTGATTACCGCTTCAATTTCGTTGCTGGTAATTGGTCTGTTTAGATTTTCTGTTTCTTTCTGGGTCAATCTTGGAAGGTTGTATTTTTCTCGGAAGTTGTCCATTTCTCCTAGGTTTCCCAGCTTGTTAGCATATATGTTTTCATAGTATTCTCTAATAATTCTTTGTATTTCTGTGGGGTCCGTCGTGATTTTTCCTTTCTCGTTTCTGATACTGTTGATTTGTGTTGACTCTCTTTTCTTCTTAATAAGTCTGGCTAGAGGCTTATCTATTTTGTTTATTTTCTCGAAGAACCAGCTCTTGGTTTCATTGATTTTTGCTATTGTTTTATTCTTCTCAATTTTATTTATTTCTTCTCTCATCTTTATTATGTCCCTCCTTCTGCTGACCTTAGGCCTCATTTGTTCTTCTTCTTCCAATTTCGATAATTGTGACATTAGACCATTCATTTGGGATTGCTCTTCCTTTATTAAATATGCTTGGATTGCTATATACTTTCCTCTTAAGACTGCTTTTGCTGTGTCCCACAGAAGTTGGGGCTTAGTGTTGTTGTTGTCATTTGTTTCCATATATTGCTCGATCTCCATTTTGATTTGGTCATTGATCCATTGATTATTTAGGAGCGTGTTGTTAAGCCTCCATGTGTTTGTGAGCCTTTTTCCTTTCTTTGTACAGTTTATTTCTAGTTTTATGCCTTTCTGGTCTGAAAAGTTGGTTGGTAGGATTTCAATCTTTTGGAATTTACTGAGGCTCTTTTTGTGTCCTAGTATGTGGTCTATTCTGGAGAATGTTCCATGTGCACTTGAGAAGAATGTATATTCTGTTGCTTTTGGATGTAGAGTTCTATAGATGTCTATTAGGTCCATGTGCTCTAATGTGTTGTTCAGTGCTTCCGTGTCCTTATTTATTTTCTGCCAGGTGGATCTATTCTTTGCGGTGAGTGGTGTGTTGACGTCTCCTAGAATGAATGCATTGCAGTCTATTTCCCCCTTTAGTTCTGTTAGTATTTGTTTCACATATGCTGGTGCTACTGTGTTGGGTGCATATATATTTAGAATGGTTATATCCTCTTGTTGGACTGAGCCCTTTATCATTATGTAGTGTCCTTCTTTATCTCTTGTTACTTTCTTTGTTTTGAAGTCTATTTTGTCTGATATTAGTACTGCAACCCCTGCTTTCTTCTCGCTGTTGTTTGCTTGAAATATGTTTTTCCATCCCTTGACTTTTAGTCTGTACATGTCTTTGGGTTTGAGGTGAGTTTCTCGTAAGCAGCATATAGATGGGTCTTGCTTTTTTATCCATTCTATTACTCTGTGTCTTTTGATTGGTGCATTCAGTCCATTAACATTTAGGGTGACTATTGAAAGATATGTACTTATTGCCATTGCAGGCTTTAAATTCGTGGTTACCAAAGGTTCAAGTTTAGCCTCTTTAGTATTTTACTGCCTAGCTTAGCTCGCTTATTGAGCTGTTATATACACTGTCTGGAGATTCTTTTCTTCTCTCCCTTCTTATTCCTCCTCCTCGATTCTTCATATGTTGGGTGTTTTGTGCTCTGCTCTTTCTAGGAGTGCTCCCATCTAGAGCAGTCCCTGTAAGATGGTGTAGAGGTGGTTTTTGGGAAGCAAATTCCCTCAGCTTTTGTTTGTCTGGGAATTGTTTAATCCCACCATCATATTTGAATGATAGTCGTGCTGGATACAGTATCCTTGGTTCAAGGCCCTTCTGTTTCATTGTATTAAATATATCATGCCATTCTCTTCTGGCCTGTAGGGTTTTTGTTGAGAAATCTGACGTTAGCCTGATGGGTTTCCCTTTATAGGTGACCTTTTTCTCTCTAGCTGCCTTTAACACTCTTTCCTTGTCCTTGATCTTTGCCATTTTAATTATTATGTGTCTTGGTGTTGTCCTCCTTGGATCCTTTCTGTTGGGGGTTCTGTGTATTTCCGTGGTGTGTTCGATTATTTCCTCCCCCAGTTTGGGGAAGTTTTCAGCAATTATTTCTTCTAAGATACTTTCCATCTCTTTTCCTCTCTCTTCTTCTTCTGGAACCCCTATAATACAGATATTGTTCCTTTTGGATTGGTCACACAGTTCTCTTAACATTGTTTCATTCCTGTAGTTCCTTCTATCTCTCTCTATGTCAGCTTCTATGCGTTCCTGTTCTCTGGTTTCAATTCTATCAATGGCCTCTTGCATCCTATCCATTCTGCTTATAAACCCTTCCAGAGTTTGTTTTGTTTCTGTAATCTCCTTTCTGGCATCTGTGATCTCCCTTCGGACTTCATCCCATACCTCTTGTGTATTTCTCTGCATCTCTGTCAGCATGTTTATGATTCTTATTTTGAATTCTTTGTCAGGAAGACTGGTTTGATCTGTCTCCTTCTCTGGTGTTGTCTCTGTGATCTTTGTCTGCCTGTAGTTTTGCCTTTTCATGGTGATAGGAATAGTTTGCAGAGCTGGGACGAGTGACAGCTGGAAGAACTTCCCTTTTTGTTGGTTTGTGGCCCTCCTCTCCTGGGAGAACAGCGACCTCTAGTGGCCTGTGCTGGGTAGTTGCGCACAGACAGGGCTTCTGCTTCTTGCCCCGCTGCTATGGAGTTTATCTCCACTGTTGCTGTGGGCGTGGCCTGGCTCTGGCTGCTCCTCCAAAATGGTGGAGTCACGTTGGAGGGGGAGCGGCCTGGAGGCTATTTATCTCCGTAAAGGGCCTCTGAGCTCCCTGCAGCCCAGGGGATTAGGGTGCCTAGAGATCCCCGGATTCTCTACCTCTGGATTAAGTGTCCCACCCTGCCCGTTTAAGACTTCCAAAAAGCACCCGCCAATGCAAAACAACAACCAGAAAAAAAAAAAATTTTTTTTAAATTAAAAAAATAAAAAAATTAAAATTAAAATTAAAATATAACTAAAGAATGGCTGCTCATTTTTCTTTATTTTCCGGCGCCAGCCTCATGCATCTGCTCACCAGTCTTGCTGCCCTGTTTTCCTAGTATTGGGGTCCCTATCCCTTTAGGACTTCCAAAAAGCACTTGCCAAAACAAAACAGAAAAAAAAAAATGGCCGCTCGCTTTTCTTATGTCCTCCAGTGCCAGGCCTCCAGTACCTGCTCACTGTTCTTGCTGTCCTGTTTCCCTAGTATCCAGGGCCCTCCACGCACACACTGTGTCTGCTCTCTGGCCCGGATGGCTGGGGCTGGGTGTTCAGCAGTCCTGGGCTCCTTCTCCCTCCCACTCTGCCTACTCTTCTCCCACCGGGAGCTGGGGGGAGGGGCGCTCGGGTCCCGTGGGGCCAGGGCTTGTATCTTACCCCCTTTACGACGCACTGGGTTCTCGCAGGTGTGGATGTCGTCTGAATGTTGTCCTGTGTCCTCTGGTCTTTATTCTAGGAGGAGTTGTCTTTGTTATATTTTCATAGATATATGTGGTTTTGGGAGGAGATTTCCGCTGGTCTACTCACGCCGCCATCTTAGCTCCTCTTGAGTGTTCTTTTTTAACAACTGGTTTTTGAAAAGCCAGATCTCCAAGTTCTCCCAGTGCATTAACTAAAATCCATCCCGCTGTCCCCCATGATGTTTCACAGACCTAGTCTTGGGATTTTCCCTCTCTTTCCCTACTCTTATGGGAGCTTTTCGATCTGGGGACATGGACCGTGGAACTGCATGGGCCACCACCAGTGGATTTGCTGCAGGGCCCAGCTGCTAACTAGAACTGGCAGCCGGTGTGTGTGGCCCATCCTGCCATTGAAGAGACATTTGCAGCCCAAGGTGTTATTGCACTTGTGACCAAGAAGCCAAAAGTTAACAACTGCCAAAACTTGTTCATAATCATGTCAGAACCCCTCAGGATCCAGTTCACCTCTATCCCAGGTCCTCTGAAACTCACATTTTTAAAAAAGAAATCAAACAAGAGGAGGTTGGGAGAGCAGAACAACATTGAGATTCAAAGGTGGCTGCAGCAACTGTTCAGATTATAGTCACCTCTTTGTTCCAGAAGGCAAGTGCTGCCCAGAGTTGTTCTACCTAGAGCTGGTGAACAGTGCACAGGAAACAGTGATCGTCTTCAACCTGGAAACAAGGGTGCAAAGAATCATAGAAAAGACCAATTGCTATGGGGATTGAGTGTGATGACGATCCTTCCACCCACTGATTTGGACTTGAAGCATAGGATGAGTTTGTTCCTGCTTCTGTGCCCATGAAGTATGAAGAATTTCACATTAACCTGAGAACCCAGCCATTATGACAAACACCTGTATCTGATGACTTCATTAAAGAAAAGAGGAAAAATCACCAAAAAAGAAGTTGAAGGAAGATGGTGAAAAGACGGAAAAGAAAAAAGATGGCACCTTCAACAGGGAGAAGTGAATAAAGCCCAGGTTTTCCCAAACTGTCTTCACAGTTCTCAGTGCTGGTAAGAAGAAAAAGAAATGCTCTTGGGGCTCTAAATGAAAGAGATGTTGAAGAAATTTCAGAAAGAGAAATAGGCCCAGGAAAAACAGGAATGAGGAGTATAAGCCTGTGGGACTGGGGAGCACCGCCCACCCCTTGTTCTCAACCTTCTGCACATTTCCTGACAATTTGCCCCAGGAGGTCACATCCATGGTCTCTCTGACTGATCTGGACTTGAAGCAGAATATCACTGGGGTCCTCCTGGACATGGAAGGACAAACCCGGAAGCCAAGATGTATTCTGAGGTGCCTGGCCATCTGACTTCATTCTGCCCTGCAGCAAGGACATCCTGGTCATATTTGCTCAAAAACTTCATCTCTGGGACCTGGGGATGGGGTGGGGGGTGAATCTGAAGGAGCCTCTATAGCAACTCAAAGAAGCTGTTGGCAGGGCAAAGCCAGAGCAGATGAACAAGTACCAGGTTGAATGCCAGGCACACACACAAGCAGAGACTGCAGAGATGCTGGAAGAGGAGAATGACAAGGAGCAGAGAGAACAGATTTGTTGTGTTAAGGAAGAAGAAAAGGGGAGCAAGGGCCCGGCAGAAATTCCAGTGCATGCTGACACTAGGCAAGTGCTCTGTCAGCTGGTGACCATGAAACCAGAGGGCTATGATCTGGAAAGAAACAAGAGCCAGTCAGGGGAGGATTGTGTGAAAGCTTTCCTGGATGCCAAAGTCTGAACTCTCTGGCCCCAAGGCTGGGTGCAGAACAGGTCTCTGTCTAAGGAAAGGAGACCACACCATGGATCCCTGATATTGGTGCTGAACAAGAAGAAAGTAATGGCTCCTTCAAAGCCAAGGTGAAAGAATCACAGACTAAGCCTCATAAAACTGTTCTCATCCTATTAGCTCAAATTGGCAACCCCATTGCTTTGCATAAAAGCCTCAGATCTTTATGTACGAAAGTAAAAAAGGAATTTTCCAAAGCCCAACTCTGGATTTGCACTCTCTAGCTCTCTGTAATCAACCATTCAATTTTCTGGCTGAGCGAACAGTGGCTCTGGATTAGTCTGAGGAGAAAAATCCCAAGAGTTCTGGCTACAAAGAGCTCTCCTGCCAGGGTTGCCTCAGCAAAGCTTTCTAGAACAATGGTCTAAATGGCAGCACCACATTGCCTGGGCCCAAGTCAGTCTTTTATGCAGACATCAAATAGCATGAAAGCTTCACTCCTGCACTCCACGTAGTTCCATTTGGCAACGACCTTCCAGACCCCAAATCTTCCTCCCCTAAGTCTCAGTGTCCGTTCCTCCACAGCAGCAGCCTTAGGAGGCACTTCAATTCCCAGCAGAGTTCTAGTAATAACCCAGCCTCACTCCCCCACCCCACTTCCCCGAGCCACATGGCAAAGTGACATGCCAGCAACTCTTCACGGTTGCCTTCCAAGTCTTCCCTTGCTGGTGTTAGCTCCCATCACGAGGCTTCTTCTAGCAGCTCTCCTCTGGAGGAACAGCGATCCAGAGCTCCACTTCTTCCTGAAAACTTGCTGCCAGGTATACAGCCTTCCTCCACAGGACAGTCTGCCAATGGACAGGTCCTAATCCCACAGTGAACAAACCTCTGCTCCCCAGAAGCTGGCCTTGGTAGTCCAAATGGATATTTTAGTGATGAGAACAAAGGTTGTCCCTGAAGCCCACGGTGGTTAGCAGCCTGTTCTCCTGGAAAGGAACTTCCCCAAGGCCCTGGGCTTTATACCTCTGTTGCTGGACCATTAATAGAGAGACAGACCTTGGGATGGAGAGACTTCTGGTTCTGGAGTATGGGAGCATCTGTGTTTCTGAGTTCTAGCACTGCAGCAGATCAGTTTGTACACCTATGTTTTATTTACTTATTTATTTAGCTTATTATTATTTTTTTTTGAAAGGAAAAAATTCCACTTTACTGAGTCACACCCAGCTGTAAACATGTCACCACGAGATCCCCTCCCCAGCCCCCAGGCCACAGTCCGTGATGAAATGAATGGGTACATGGGGAGCGTCACAGGTATGTGCCAAGAGGGACAGAGAGCAGGTAAATGCAGCAGGCTCCTGCTTTCTGGGAGGAAACCTGGGGAGGGTGGGATCAGAAAATTATTACTACCATGTTTTCACCACCAAAACTTATGATCTTGGTCTCTCCTTCTTGCCTCTCTATAAGGCCAAAAGAGAGACACTGGCTACTTTGACAACCTTAATGCAGACTCCAGGGATGTCAGCAATAGTATGACCTTTGTGACCAAATCCAGCAACCAAAACTTCATCAGTTTCCTCAATAAAATTGAAACAACCATCATTGGGTACAAAAGCTGTGATTTTTTTTGCCATTCTTGATCAGCTGGACCCTGACACACTTACTGATGGCAGAATTTGGCTGTTTGACGTCAACCTGTACTTTTTCCAGCATGATTCCCTTTGCATGGCAAGCACCTCCAAAAGTGTTGGCCTTCAGGGCTGTACCCAAATGGGCTTTCTTTGTGAACCCACATTTTAAATCTACCAAACACCTTGGCATTTGGTCAGAGTACTTCATGGAGTCCCATAGGTCAAGGGCTCCTTCTGGCTCTAAGAGGCCAGGGGATGGTCATGGTATCCATCACATCCTCAGATGGCATGTTCAATAGGACAAAAATCTCGATGAAAGGCACAACATAAAGAAATAGCTTTGTCTCTTTGAAAATATATTAACAGCACTTAAAGCACACTCATTGTGGGGGGCCAATTTCTCCACTGAACATGACAGTGAAGCTGTCTTAAAGACTTGTAGATTCATCAATATCATGAGATAATTGTGATAGGATTTTTAAAGGCACTTATTTTGGGCTCACTTTTCACCATTACCATTAAATGTGCTGGATAGAATAGGACTGTTGTTTGCATGTCACATCATAGGAAGACATAATTCTAGTGTCTTTATGGTATAGCAGTATTAGATAACTCACATCCATTTCAGCCCTCTGAGTACCTCTCAGACTGTTTTTTAAAGATGTGTCTGTTATTGAAAGAGTCACTTTTATTTATTGAGCTTTTTACAGTTGAATTCTATAAATCCATGCCATCCTGATTAAAGGTCTTCTGAGCCCAGAAAATCTGATTCCCAATCCAGCCTGAGTTCCAGTTTTGTTTTTTCAGACTTCATACAGGTGGACCCAGAGCTCCAAAGCCCTTGCTGGTCAAATCTTCATCTCTTTATGGGCAGAGGTCATGAGCAGTTCCAAGTCACAGACAGACATGTTAGTTATTTTATTCTTAGAAATCCTCTTAGGCAGGACTATAGTAACAGGCGTTTACATGTCATACAGAAACAGGCCTTGCAGTCCTGGAGCTTTCCAAGCAGTGGAGTATATGTTAACATGAGGGTAACATGCAGTTAAGCTTGAAGAATGGATCAAGCACAGACTAGAACAGATATTCTAGAGTTCCCAAGTCACCAAACTACTCACTATCTTAGTGATTGTTTGGCAAGGGTCTTTAGAGTGCTTGCTTAGGTCTGTAAAATCCATACCACAAGGTATGTTTGAACTGTTACTTTAGCTAAGTGAATTCAAATATGTCAAATGTAAAGAGTATCTAGGTGAATTTCATGTTCTTTAATTTATGCAAAATCCAGAATGTGGTCAACTTTATATAATAAATGACTCATTTTCTCCCACAAAAAAATTGCAAGGGGCAAAAAGAGGGAAAGGGAACCTATAAGCTAAAAAATTAAAGATACATACAGAGCAACCAAGTGTAATGTGTGAAGCTTGTTAGGATACTGATTTGTAGAAACCAACAGTTTTTAAAAAAAAATAAGGTAATGGAAAAAATTTGAACGTTTATTGGATATTTGATGAAAATTAGGAATTGTTTTAATTTTTTAGGTTTGATAATGATATTGTTATTAGAAAGAAAAGAAGGAAGGAAGAAGTTGACTGGCCTTTGTCTCTAGTTCCTGGGAGCTAACCTCAAAACCCTTGAAATTTCCAAAGTGGTAATAATGTCTTTGTTATTCACTTCAGCTCTCACCTGATATTTAGGCTAATGAGATGACTCAGGGTAGGGACTGGCCATGCCCGAAAGACCAACCATGTGATCAGAGGGTTGGAGCTATGAGCCACATAGTATCAGTGTGACCTCTGGGAGGAGAGAGGGGCTGGAGACTGAGTTCAACCACATGGGTGATTACTCAATCAATCATGCCTACATAATGAAACCACACACAAAAAAAGTCTGGACAACAAAGCTTGTGTGAGCTTCCTGCACAGGCAACACTCCATGTCTGAATTGCCATATATCAATGGTGGAAGGATAATGCATCCCCAAGGACATGGAAGCTTTATACTTGGAAATTTCCAAGTCCAAGATTCTGCCCTATGTTTTTCTAATTTTGGTGTATATTCTAATTTGCATCCTTTGCCTGTAATAAATGTGACTGTAAATATAATAGATTTCTGTAAGTACCATTCATCTTTCTAGCAAATTATCAAATCTGAGAATGGTTTTGGGAAACCCCTGAATTTGCAGTTGGTCTCAGAAATCTTGGGCAGACTTGGCAATCTGGAGGATGGTGCCCATAACCAAAAGTTTGACTAATTCCAGGTAGAAGGAAAAGAAGTTCTTATCTTTAAAGATACATATGTAAATATTTACAGATGAACTAATATGTCTTGGATTTACTGAAAAATAATGTGGAGGGTGGAGAGAAGGGAGTTGGAACATAGATGAAACAAGATTCACTATGTGGAATCACAGAAGCTGGGTACTGGGAACATAGGGGTTCACTAAATTATTTTCTGTACTTTTGTATATGCTTTAAATTTTCCAAAATGAAAATAAAGTAATGATCCATATAGAAAAAATATGGATATTTACTTTATATCACGTGGTAGGCAGAATTAAAAGATGGCCCCCAAGATAATAAGACCCATGGTACACACACACCTTCTAGTTATTTAATCAAACACTAATGTAGGTGGTACTGTGTAGAAGTTTTACAGATGTAATTAAGATCCCTAATCAGATGGCCTTTAGGGAGATTACCCTGGGTGGGCTTGACCTATTCAGCTGAGCCCTTAAAAGGGATGGAACTCTACCTGAAGAAGAGATTCTCAGTCAGAGAAACTTGAAGCATGAGAAGAGGGATTCTACATTAGGAAAATTCTTTGAAGATGGCTTTGAAGATGGAGGGGGCTACGTGGCAAGGAATGTGGATAGTCTCTGGGTGCTTAGAGCAGACTATTGCTACCAGCCAGCAAGGAAATGGGGACCTCAACCCTATAGCTACAGAGAACTAAATTCTGCCACAACCATGTTAGCTTGGAAGAAGATTCCAAGTTCTAGATGCACACACAGATAGTCAGCAACTAGATTCTATCTTGTAAGATCCTCAGCAGAGAACTCAGCTATTTTGTACCAGACTTTCTGACCTACAAAACTTTGAGCTGATAAATTTATGCTGTTGTTGTAGTAGTTTGTTACCCAGCAATATAGACCTAAAACACACAATGAACAAAAATAAATCCTAGATGTGGAAAATTAAGCTTTACAAATTTTTTAACCAAATTTAGAAAAACATATTTGTGACCATGGTATGATGAAGGACTTCTTAACATACAAGAGGCAAGATCTATACTTATGGACTATAAAATGCACCAGAAGATAAAGTAAAAAGAAAATCCATGACTTGGAGATGATATTTGCAAGACATAAAACTACAAAGAATATTTTTTAAGGAGCTCCTACACATGTATAGGAGAGAAATACAAACAAGCCAACATAATATGAATTGGTAACTCACAGATGTGGAAGGTTAAAAGCCAAGAAACATGTAAAAAGGTGTCCAGTATGACTATTCAACAGAGAAATACAAATTAAAATAGTAATGAAATGCAATTTTACCTCCATTGGACCTACAGAAACTAAAAATTTGAACAATATTGAGTTTTGGTGAGGATGTAGAGTAACAGAAACTCATGTCCAGCTGATGGGAGTGTAAATTGGTATAGGCATTTTGGAAAGCAATGTGCTAATAGCTAGTAAAATTGAAGATGAATATACTCTTTGACCAAGAAATTCTACTTATGAGAATATATTCTACAGAAAATCTTATATACAGGCCCAGGGAAACATCCACAAGTATCACTGGAACATTATTTGTAATATTGAAAAACTGCAATCTGAATGTCCAATCGACAAGAAAATGAAGTTAGTCAAGTTTTCATTCTTTTCAATCCTCAATATGCTCCTGTAATATTGACTGCTAATCTGGGAGAGAACCACCCCAACTGAAAATGAACTGCTTTTTTCACCAGTTCTAAGGGGTAACCATAATGCTTTCAATTTTCATCCACAGAAAAATGTTTTCACTGACTGTGATCTTCAAAGAAGACCTCTGAGCCAATAGGGATCACAAGTACCCAATATATCTGGAAATGCAGTTCTACCCAAGGATGAAATAACTTTCTAAAGTGAGCTGGAAATTGCTGAGCTGAAAGAGAATATGGATAATTCAAGTGAGGCAAATGAATGATTCTAAGCTTCTAAAAAGAGAATATTCTCTTGATAGTTGCCTCCCAGACCACGTGATAATTAATTTCATTTAATTAGGCTGAGCCTAAGCAAAGTTTAGTGTCTAAAAGTCAATCTGTGGATTTCTCCAAACATACTAGCCCTGGGTATCATATTCTGCAGTTTAGAACACATCCAGCTTTTAAAATCGCTCCATAAACTTTCCATCTTCATTTTGGCTTTATTCATAAATTCCTATCTCGGATGGCAAATGTCTGAATAAGCCATGGGCTAGTAAAAGCATTAGATAACCTCAAGCAGTACTAATGTATGGATTTAACAAAATCAAGAACATGGAGATAGGATATTTTTCGTCTTTTATCTGTCAATGACACACTTTTCCTTTTTTTTTTTCTTCTTTTTTTTTGATAATTATTTTTTATTGAAGGGTAGTTGACACACAGTATTACATTACATTAGTTTCAAGTGTACAACACAGTGATAAAACATTTATATACATAATTCTAGGTTCCAGCTATCACCCTACCAAGCTGTAATAATATCTTGACTATATTCCTTATGCTATACATTACATCCTGGTTACTTATTTATTTTACCATTGGAAGTCTGTCCATTTTTTTTTTTTTTTTTGTGAGGGCATCTCTCATATTTATTGATCAAATGGTTGTTAACGACAATAAAATTCCGTATAGGGGAGTCAATGCTCAATGCACAATCATTAATCCACCACAAGCCTAATTTTCATCAGTCTCCAATCTTCTGAGGCATAACAAACAAGTTCTTACATGGAGAACAAATTTTTACATAATGAATAAGTTACATAGTGAACAGTACAAGGGCAGTCATCACAGAAACTTTCGGCTTTGCTCATGTATTATGAACTATAAACAGTCAGTTCAAATATGAATACTCATTTGGTTTTTATACTTGATTTATATGTGGATACCACATTTCTCTCTTTATTATTATTATTTTTAATAAAATGCTGAAGTGGTAGGTAGATACAAGATAAAGATAGAAAACATAGTTTAGTGTTGTAAGAGAGCAAATGTAGATGATCAGGTGTGTGCCTGTAGACTATGTGTTAATCCAAGCTAGACCAGGGCAATAAAACATCCACGTATGCAGAAGATTTCTCTCAGAACGGGGGGGTGAGGTTCTAAGCCTCACCTCTGTTGATCCCCAATTTCTCACCTGATGACCCCCCTGCGACTGTGCCTGTCTTAGGTTGTTCCTCTCTTGAGGAATCGTACCCGTCTCTGGCTAACCAGTCATCTTCCGGGGCCATACAGGGAAATGTAAAGTTGGTAAGTGAGAGAGAAGCCTTACTGTTTGAAAAGGTTAGCTTTTCACTTCTTTGCATATTTATGCCCTGTGTCTTTTATGCCCAGCATTTGTCTTGAGGTATCTTTACTACTTGGAAGAATTATGATACTCGGTAAATTTGATATGAGGCACGAATTCTATTTAAGGGTTGTAATTAGGAAGGAAGAAGAAAAGCTATAGAAGTAGCAGGCGGAAGAAAACATGGGAAGATTGATGATTTCTTTGACATATCTTCTTGTAGAGTAACTTCAGCATGTATAGGTTTTAAGCTACTACTTAAATTGTGCACACACATTAACATAATAGGAGTATAGTTACATAACCAAAGCATATCTGTAATTACCAGCCATCTCCAGTGAAATCAAGAAAACCAGTTAGGCACCTTAGGCATCTGTGAAAACTTATCTATGATATGGTGTATATTGTCTAACTGAACTTGAACAGTCTGAGAGAAATCAGACAAATTAAAACAACCCATTCCTGGGGAATGTTCACATCCCTTATGTTCTTTTAACAGTAAATAGTCTGTAGTTGTAAGATTTTGGAGTGCAACAATTTGCACTTCTCCTAATTCTTGGTTGAGTTCCAACAGAATAGATCCAGTCAAATTTGTTGTTTTACTGTATGCACAGGCCAGCTTAGATATCTCCTTCATTCCCATGGCAAGTCCAGGAGCTGGTGGGATGAGTGCATCTACAGCTGTAGCAGTGCGTGGATCTTTGTTGGGGTTTTTTGATGATCATCTTCTGGCATGAGTCTTCCAGAGAGTGCTGATGTTGGAAGTTCTCTTTCATATCGTATCTTAGTTCATTTTTGGGGTAGCCCAATTAGGCTTTGATCTTCTGTATAAACGCAAACAGACCCTTTGCCTACACTTTTATATGCCCTTTATACCCTTGTGTAGAACTCATTGGAGGTTACCACACAGGGACTGCCCTTTTTTGTTTTTTTTTGTTTTGTTTTGTTTTTGGTATCACTAATCTACACTTACATGACGAATATTATGTTTACTAGGCTCTCCCCTATACCAGGTATCCCCTATAAACCCCTTTACAGTCACTGTCCATCAGCATAGCAAAATGTTGTAGAATCACTACTTGCCTTCTCAGTGTTGTACAGCCCTCCCTTTTCTCCTACCCCCTCATGCATGCTAATCTTAATACCCCCCTACTTCTCCCCCCCGTTATCCCACCCTACCCACCCATCCTCCCCAGTCCCTTTCCCTTTGGTACCTGTTAGTCCATTCTTGAGTTCTGTGATTCTGGTGCTGTTTTATTCCTTCAGTTTTTCCTTTGTTCTTATATTCCACAGATAAGTGAAATCATTTGGTATTTCTCTTTCTCCGATTGGCTTGTTACACTGAGCATAATACCCTCCAGCTCCATCCATGTTGCTGCAAATGGTTGGATTTGCCCTTTTCTTATGGCTGAGTAGTATTCCATTGTGTATATGTACCACTTCTTCTTTATCCATTCATCTATCGATGGACATTTAGGTTGCTTCCAATTCTTGGCTATTGTAAATAGTGCTGCGATAAACATAGGGGTGCACTGATCTTTCTCATACTTGATTGCTGCATTCTTAGGGTAAATTCCTAGGAGTGCAATTCCTGGGTCAAATGGTATGTCTGTTTTGAGCATTTTGCTGTACCTCCATACTGCTTTCCACAATGGTTGAACTAACTTACATTCCCACCAGCAGTGTAGGAGGGTTCCCCTTTCTCCACAGCCTCACCAACATTTGTTGTTGTTTGTCTTTTGGATGGCAGCCATCCTTACTGGTGTGAGGTGATACCTCATTGTAGCTTTAATTTGCATTTCTCTGATAATTAGCGATGTGGAGCATCTTTTCATGTGTCTGTTGGCCATCTGTATTTCAGTTTTGGAGAACTGTCTTTTCAGTTCATTTTTTAATTGGGTTATTTGTTTTTTGTTTGTTGAGGCGTGTGAGCTCTTTATATATTCTGGACGTCAAGCCTTTATCGGATATGTCATTTTCAAATATATTCTCCCATACTGTAGGGATCCTTTTTGTTCTTTGATGGTGTCTTTTGCTGTACAGAAGCTTTTCAGCTTAATACAGTCCCACTTGTTCATTTTTGCTGTTGTTTTCCTTGCCCAGGGAGATATGTTCAAGAAGAGGTCACTCATGTTTATGTCTAAGAGGTTTGTGCCTATGTTTTCTTCCAAGAGTTTAATGCTTTCATGACTTACATTCATGTCTAAGATCCATTTTGAGTTTACTTTTTTATATGGGGTTAGACAATGGTCCAGTTTCATTCTCCTACATGTAGCTGTCCAGTTTTGCCAGCACCATCTGTTGAAGAGACTGTCATTTCCCCATTGTATGTCCATGGCTCCTTTATCAAATATTAATTGACCATATATGTCTGGGTTAATGTCTGGATTCTCTAGTCTGTTCCATTGGACTGTGGCTCTGCTCTTGTGCCAGTAACAAATTGTCTTGATTACTATGGCTTTATAGTAGAGCTTGAAGTTGGGGAGTGAGATCCCCCCTACTTTATTCTTCTTTCTCAGGATTGCTTTGGCTATTCGGGGTCTTTGGTGTTTCCATATGAATTTTTGAATTATTTGTTCCAGTTCATTGAAGAATGTTGCTGGTAGTTTCATAGGGATTGCATCCAATCTGTATATTGCTTTGGGCAGAATGGCCATTTTGACGATATTAATTCTTCCTAGCCACGAGCATGGGATGAGTTTCCATCTGTCAGTGTCCCCTTTAATTTCTCTTAAGAGTGACTTGTAGTTTTCAGAGTATAAGTCTTTCACTTCTTTGGTTAGGTTTATTCCTAGGTATTTTATTTTTTTGATGCAATTGTGAATGGAGTTGTTTTCCTGATTTCTCTTTCTGTTGGTTCATTGTTAGTATATAGGAAAGCCACAGATTTCTGTGTGTTGATTTTGTATCCTGCAACTTTGCTGTATTCCGTTATCAGTTCTAGTAGTTCTGGGGTGGAGTCTTTAGGGTTTTTTATGTACAGTATCATGTCATCTGCAAATAGTGACAGTTTAACTTCTTCCTTCCCAATCTGGATTCCTTGTATTTCTTTGTTTTTTCTGATGGCTGTGGCTAGGACCTCCAGTACTATGTTAAATAACAGTGGGGAGAGTGGGCATCCCTGTCTAGTTCCCAATCTCAGAGTAAATGCTTTCAGCTTCTCGCTGTTCAATATAATGTTGGCTGTGGGTTTATCATAGATGGCCTTTATTATGTTGAGGTACTTGCCCTCTATTCCCATTTTGCTGAGAGTTTTTAACATGAATGGATGTTGAACTTTGTCAAATGCTTTTTCAGCATCTATGGAGATGATCATGTGGTTTTTGTCTTTCTTTTTGTTGATGTGGTGGATGATGTTGATGGACTTTCGAATGTTGTACCATCCTTGCATCCCTGGGATGAATCCCACTTGGTCATGGTGTATGATCCTTTCGATGTATTTTTGAATTCGGTTTGCTAATATTTTGTTGAGTATTTTTGCATCTACGTTCATTAGGGATATTGGTCTGAAGTTTTCTTTTTTGGTGGGGTCTTTGCCTGGTTTTGGTATTAGGGTGATATTAGCTTCATGGAATGAGTTTGGGAGTATTCCCTCCTCCTCTATTTCTTGGAAAACTTTAAGGAGAATGCGTATTATGTCTTTCTGTATGTCTGATAAAATTCCGAGGTAAATCCATCTGGCCCGTTGGTTTTGTTCTTTGGTAGTTTTTTGATTACCGCTTCAATTTCGTTGCTGGTAATTGGTCTGTTTAGATTTTCTGTTTCTTTCTGGGTCAATCTTGGAAGGTTGTATTTTTCTCGGAAGTTGTCCATTTCTCCTAGGTTTCCCAGCTTGTTAGCATATAGGTTTTCATAGTATTCTCTAATAATTCTTTGTATTTCTGTGGGGTCCGTCGTGATTTTTCCTTTCTCGTTTCTGATACTGTTGATTTGTGTTGACTCTCTTTTCTTCTTAATAAGTCTGGTTAGAGGCTTACCTATTTTGTTTATTTTCTCAAAGAACCAGCTCTTGATTTCATTGATTTTTGCTATTGTTTTATTCTTCTCAATTTTATTTATTTCTTCTCTGATCTTTATTATGTCCCTCCTTCTGCTGAACTTAGGCCTCATCTGTTCTTCTTTTTCCAATTTCAATAATTGTGACATTAGACCATTCATTTGGGATTGCTCTTCCTTTTTTAAATATGCTTGGATTGCTATATACTTTCCTCTTAAGACTGCTTTTGCTGCGTCCCACAGAAGTTGGGGCTTAGTGTTGTTGTTGTCATTTGTTTCCATATATTGCTGGATCTCCATTTTGATTTGGTCATTGATCCATTGATTATTTAGGAGCGTGTTGTTAAGCCTCCATGTGTTTGTGAGCCTCTTTGCTTTCTTTGTACAGTTTATTTCTAGTTTTATGCCTTTGTGGTCTGAAAAGTTGGTTGGTAGGATTTCAATCTTTTGGAATTTACTGAGGCTCTTTTTGTGGCCTAGTATGTGGTCTATTCTGGAGAATGTTCCATGTGCACTTGAGAAGAATGTATATCCTGTTGCTTTTGGATGTAGAGTTCTATAGATGTCTGTTATATCCATCTGCTCTACTGTGTTTTTCAGTGCTTCCATGTACTTACTTATTTTCTGCCCGGTGGATCTATCCTTTGGGGTGAGTGGTGTGTTGACGTCTCCTAGAATGAATGCATTGCAGTCTATTTCCCCCTTTAGTTCTGTTAGTATTTGTTTCACATATGCTGGTGCTCCTGTGTTGGGTGCATATATATTTAGTATGGTTATATCCTCTTGTTTGACTGAGCCCTTTATCATTATGTAGTGTCCTTCTTTATCTCTTGTTACTTTCTTTGTTTTGAAGTCTATTTTGTCTGATATTAGTACCGCAACCCCTGCTTTCTTCTCACTGTTGTTTGCTTGAAATATGTTTTTCCATCCCTTGACTTTTAGTCTGTACATGTCTTTGGGTTTGAGGTGAGTTTCTTGTAAGCAGCATATAGATGGGTCTTGCTTTTTTTATCCATTCTGTTACTCTGTGTCTTTTGATTGGTGCATTAAACCCATTAACATTTAGGGTGACTATTGAAAGATATGTACTTATTGCCATTGCAGGCTTTAAATTCGTGGTTACCAAAGGTTCAAGGTTAGCCTCTTTAGTATCTTACTGCCTAACTTAGCTCGCTTATTGAGCTGTTATATACACTGTCTGGAGATTCTTTTCTTCTCTCCCTTCTTGTTCCTCCTCCTCGATTCTTCATATGTTTTGTGCTGTGCTCTTTCTAGGAGTGCTCCCATCTAGAGCAGTCCCTGTAAGATGTTCTGTAGAGGTGGTTTGTGGAAAGCAAATTCCCTCAGCTTTTGTTTGTCTGGGAATTGTTCAATCCCACCGTCATATTTGAATGATAGTCGTGCTGGATACAGTATCCTTGGTTCAAGGCCCTTCTGTTTCATTGTATTAAATATATCATGCCATTCTATTCTGGCCTGTAGGGTTTCTGTCGAGAAGTCTGATGTTAGCCTGATGGGTTTTCCTTTATAGGTGACCTTTTTCTCTCTAGCTGCCTTTAAAACTCTTTCCTTGTCCTTGATCTTTGCCATTTTAATTATTATGTGTCTTGGTGTTGTCCTCCTTAGATCCTTTCTGTTGGGGGTTCTGTGTATTTCTGTGGTCTGTTCGATTATTTCCTCCCCCTGTTTGGGGAAATTTTCAGCAATTATTTCTTCTAAGATACTTTCCATCTCTTTTCCTCTCTCTTCTTCTTCTGGAACCCCTATAATACAGATATTGTTCCTTTTGGATTGGTCACACAGTTCTCTTAATATTGTTTCATTCCTGGAGATCCTTTTGTCTCTCTCTATGTCAGCTTCTATGCGTTCCTGTTCTCTGATTTCAATTCCATCAATGGCCTCTTGCACTCTATCCATTCTGCTTACAAACCCTTCCAGAGTTTGTTTCATTCCTGCGATCTCCTTTCTGGCATCTGTGATCTCCCTCCGGACTTCATCCCATTTCTCTTGCGTATTTCTCTGCATCTCTGTCAGCATGTTTATGATTCTTATTTTGAATTCTTTTTCAGGAAGACTGGTTAGGTCTGTCTCCTTCTCTGGTGTTGTCTCTGTGATCTTTGTCTGCCCATAGCTTTGCCTTTTCATGGTGATAGGAATAGTTTGCAGAGCTGGAACGAGTGACGGCTGGAAGGACTTCCTTTCTTGTTGGTTTGTGGCCCTCCTCTCCTGGGAGAACAGCGACCTCTAGTGACTTGTGCTGGGTAGCTGCGCGCAGACAGGGCTTCTGCTTCCTGCCCGGCTGCTATGGAGTTAATCTCCGCTGTTGCTGTGGGCGTGGCCTGGCTCGGGCAGCTACTCCAGAGTGGTGGAGTCGCGTTGGAGCAGGAGCGGCTGGGAGGCTATTTATCTCCGTAAGGGGCCTCCCTGCTCCCTGCAGCCTAGGGGTTAGGGTTCCCAGAGATCCCAGGATTCCCTACCTCTGGATTAAGTGTCCCGCCTTGCCCCTTTAAGACTTCCAAAAAGCACCCGCCAAAACAAAACAACTACCACCAAAAAAAAAAAAAAAAAAAATTTTTAATTAAAAAAAGGTGGTTGCTCGTTTTTCTTTATTCTCCCGCGCCAGCCTCAGGCCTCTGCTCACCAGTCTTGCTGCCCTGTTTCCCTAGTATTGGGGTCCCTATCCCTTTAAGACTACCAAAAAGTGCTTGCCAAAACAAAACAGCAAAAAAAAAAAAAAAAAAAAAATGGGCGCTCGCTTTTCTGGTGTCCTCCTGCGCCAGGGCACCAGTGCCCGCTCACTGTTCTTGCTGCCCTGTTTCCCTAGTATTGGGGTCCCTATTCCTTTAAGACTTCCAAAAAGCGCTCGCCAAAACAAAACAGCAAAAAAGCAAAAAAAAAAAAAAAAATGATCGCGCTCTTTTCTTATGTCCTCCGGCACCCAGCCTCTGGTGCCCGCTCACTGTTCTTGCTGCCCTGTTTCCCTAGCATCTAGGGCCCCCTGGGCATGTACTGTGTCTGCAGTTTGGCCCGGATGGCTGTGGCTGGGTGTTCGGCAGTCCTGGGCTCCGTCTCCCTCCCGCTCTGCCTATTCTTCTCCCGCCGGGAGTTGGGGGGATGGGGGCTCGGCTCCTGCAGGGCCTGGGTTTGTATCTTACCCCCTTCGCAAGGCGCTGGGTTCTCTCAGGTGCGGATGTGGTCTGGATATTGTCCTGTGTCCTCTGGTCTTTATTCTAGGAAGGGTTGTCTTTGTTGTATTTTCATAGATATATGTGGTTTTGGGAGGAGATTTCCGCTGCTCTACTCACGCCGCCATCTTCCGCCCCTCTACACTTTTCCTTTTAAAGCATTTTCTATATCTATTCTAGACCAAATTTGGGTTTCTTTATTCACATTGGATATTTATCAGGGAGGACACATTGCAAGCAGGTATACATTGTATTATTTATAATTGTTTTTCTTAGATACAATCTAACACCTTCCATTGCAATAACTGACTAAACAGAACTATCCAAGATACATTTTCCCATTTTTGTTGATAAATAGTTACCATGGAGTGATACTTTAAAATTCAGATAATATATTTTCCTAAAATACTTTAACTGCAGAGCTATGTATGAGATGCTGCAAAATATATGTGAGTTTGGTTAAAGGTTTCTGAATAATCATATCATGTAATTACCCAGATTTATCACTTTAAATTAAATGAAAATTCTTTGTGGTAGGTTTGTAGGAATATGAAATTGTTGATTTTTGTTCTCATTTGCTCAGTTTGAACCATGCCACATTGTGACTTGCAAAGCCATATTCTCTTTGTGCTAATTATCCAAAAGTGAGTTCAAAGTGCCTTTCCATTTACCTAAGTGTGCAAAATCAAAACTTAATTGCTAAGCTAAAGTGCTAAGCAAAACCTCTAGATTTCTTCAATTCCAATCCTAAAGACTCTTAATGTGATGACTATTTTATCAGGCCAAGGAAAGCTCTACTGCTTAAAGCAGTTACTGAGCTTGAAGCAGTTGAGTGTCTCATTATAATAAACTGATAAGAGATTAAAATAATAACTAAGACCCTGTCTTAGTCCATTTGGGCTGCTATAACAGAATAGCATGCACTGGCTGGCTTGTAAACCACACACATTTATTTCTCATAGTTCTGGAGGCTGGGAAGTCCAAGATGAAGGTGCCATCAGATTCAGTGCCTGGTAAGAACCTGCTTCCTGCTTCACAGACGGCCATCTTCTCCCTGTGTCCTCACATGGTGGAAGGGGCAAGGGAGCTTTCTGGAGTCTCCCATTCATGAGGGCTCTGCTCTGATGACCTCTAATCACCTCCCGAAGGCCCCACCTGTTAATACCATCACTTTGAGAGTTAGGTTTCAACGTATGAATTTGGAAAGGACACAAATGTTTGGTCTACAGCAGACCCTTTACATGATGTTCAGGGGGAAATGAGCAATACCATACCCTAAAATGGCAGAACAAGAACAGGTGGGGCCACCCATGGTAGCCACCCTTCCTGGGCTAGAGCCCTGCTTGAGTAAGCCTGAGCTCTCCTTTCCTCGTCTTGTGGCCAAAATGTTACTTGTTCCCTCCCTTCTGGCAGCCTCCACAAGGGGTCCACACCAATTTCTGTTCTCCTAAAATGATTCAGTTGGGCTAAATAATTCATAAATGACTTGGATTTTCTGAGGTAAATGTATGAAGGGATTACGTGGTGCCCAGCAGGGCAAATTCAATCCCTTTCATATTTTTCTCTTCCATGCCCATCTCCCACAGGACTGCCTCTTCTTGACCTCCCAGAGCAGGGCTCTACCCCCTTCTGCTTCTCCTGTCTTCTTCTCTGGGTTCTTGCCCTGTCCTGGTATCTCAGCTGATTCTTACATAAAGCAGTTTAGCCCTTTTGCAAGTCCAAACTTGTCCCCCATTACCTACTCAGCAAAGGGTCCTCAGTTGATGAGACCCAGCCTCCTGAGGGTCCAGTGAGGGCTTATAATTAACAACAACTACAAAAAGTCTTTGTGTTTTCTTACATCTACCTACCTGCCCTGGCTGCCTTACAGGATTCAGAAAGAGTATGTGTAAAAAAAATTTTGTTTAACCATGAAGTGCTATATACTTTTTCTCAGTGATGATTTATTCCAGCCTTCCCATTTTACCGATGACACAACTGAAGCCCAGAGAGGTTAAAGAACTTGCCCAAATGGTTAGTGGTAAAGATTGACTTTAAACGTGGTCTTTAGCCCACTGTCCTATCACTAATCTGAACTGCCTCAAATAATTTGTGGTTTTCTGGAGGCTCTGCTTTCCCTCGCTCCATTAACTAGGGAAATGTGACCTTCCTCTTTGGACTCTCCACCACATACATGTGCATACATGCAATCATTCACACAGAACCCGGGATTGAGGAAATGGAAGGGAAAGCACATTTACTCTTTTAGTAATTCATTTTTTCAGCAGATATTTACTGAGCTAGGATCCAAGCGCTGTTCTAAAGTCTGAAGATATAGCAGTAAACAAAATAGACCAAAAACCCATGCCCTCGTGGACTTCGCATTCTACTGGGGAAAAGATATGATAAACAAATACATAAATAAGTTAGTATGGAAGATGGTGGAAAATGCTATGGGGAAAAAGTAAACTATAAATGGAGGGAGAAGCTGTTGCCTGGGGCTTGAAAAGCTGATTTTCTGGCCTTTGGTAAAATTGCTCGCTCCTTCCAGTGGGCCAGTGCTCTTTGACATGGCTGTCTCTGTTTATTTTCCTTCCAATAGGCATTCTCAGGGGTCTCCATGTTTTAAGTGATAAGCCACATGTAACAAGCCACATTTCAGCATGAGCTCCCGCTTTGGAAGGGCAGAATAAAAAGCTTACCATTTGATGGCATCTTTCTCCCATTTCATCATGTCATCATTGTCCACTTACTGTTACCACTTATGGAGACCTGCTATGTGCATGTCAAGACCTGCATTAAGTGATTCACATATATTTCTCAAAACCTGTGAAGACTCTGAGATTTTATTCTACTTGCAAGCTATCAAGTGAGCCTGCCAGTTTCATGGATGCTGGCAGAAGACAAAAGTTTCACAGGTCAGTATCAAAGGACAGTTTATTATTTATGACACTAGAAGTAGCCAGAATATTGTCAATTATCCCAGTTTCCCAAGCTCCAATTCCCAAAAGGTGATGCAATGAAGGCCAGGTGAAGCTGGCACACACAGGGGGTTGCATACCAGGAAAGGAATCCCAAGCTTAAAGAACCCGAATCTTTTATAACAGCCAGTAATCTGCCTGATCTTTGCTCCAGAAGGGGACATTACCTTCATTCCACAGGACGGCAGATAAATTTTCCCTCTGCTATGGAAGGAAACTGTCTCTCTCTTCCAAGACTGTTTGCTATATAAACATCCTTGATAGCACAAAAGTCTGAAACAAAAGTTCTCTGTTTTTGTGAGGAGTGCCTCTGCTCGAGACCTGCAGATATGCAAGAGACTCATGGAGAACTGTCTCCCAACAATTTAAGCTAAATTAGGCATTGTTTTCCCCATTTTTTAGATAATGAAAATAGGGCCCAGAAGCTAATTTGTCTAGGATTCCACAGTTCAGGAGGCAATGTCTATTTGAGCTCAGAGCTGGGCCATGTCCTTGGGTATATAGAGCAGGTAACAGTCAGGCACTCACTATGTCACACACAGAGGACCCAGAGAACTGAAGGGCACAGCCTTTTCTCTGAAGGACTTAAAATTGGGAGACAGAGCATGCCCTCCACACCTCTGCGGGTAGTTTGGGCAGGATCCCATGGTCACCTATTACCAACTCTAGCAGGAATGGTCTTTCCCCGCTTCACTCTCTCTCAATTTCTGTCTCTGTCTCTTTCACACACACACACACACAAACACACACACATACACACACACAAGAACAAGTTGCTAACATACAATTTCTTACAAGTTGTTCTCTCTTTGGTGCTTGCCACTGCTTATCTGTTAGAAGTCAACGAAATAAATGCTCCTGGCTGTGATTTTTTTTAAGTATTACATACTTACAATATAATCTTATTTTGGGTAAGTATAATCAGCCCAGGTTGCTGTGACATAAACATCCCAGTATTTTGTGTCTTTCCATAAAGAGCACCCTGATCCTAGGGGCTGCCCCACCTCAGCCAGCCATAGAATCTGTGGTAGGAGCTCAGGCTGGAATGTGGCTTGTCAAATTTGGGGTTTAAGAAGCGAGAATTAAATCAGTTTGGCTGCAGCAGAGTAGCCACAGAAGAAGAAAGACAGTGACCAGACAGGTATGAAATGGGGAGTCAGTCCCCAGAAACCCAGTCCCAGGATGGATTTTGCTCTGAGCAAACAGACAACCATTGAAGGTTTCTGAGCTGGGGATGACTAGATAAGCAAACTGTTAAGAAGCTGTACCTGCAGACATACAGGGGATGGACTTGCACTGGAAATGACCCAGACACAGAGGATCTCCACCCTCACTGCACATTAGAATCAGCCAGGGAGCTTTTTAAAAATACAGCCCCAGCCCCACCACAGACCAATCAAATCAAACCTGTGCAAATGGGGCCCAGGCGCTAATACTTTTTCAAAGCTCCCATACTAACAGTCATCACTTGTGATTGTATGGGCTTTCTCTGTAGGGTGATGGAAGTATTCTGGAATTAGATAGTGGGGATGATTGCACAACTTTGTGAATGTAGTAAAAACCACTGCACTGTATACCTTAAAAGGGTGGCTTTTATGATATGTGAATTGTATCTCAGAGGAAGAAAGAGAGAAATGGAGAAAGGAAGGAATGAGGAGAGGGAGGAAAGGGACAAAGGGAGGAGGGGAGGAGACGGGAAAAGAGAGGAAGGGAGAGGGAGAAAGAGAGAGAGAGAGAAAGCTCCCCAGCAGATCCCAACATGCAGCCTGAGTGGAAAACCACTAGCCTAGAGAAAAGGGGACTGCCACTAGGATCAGACCCAACAGGCTTACAGTGGAGTGTGGGGATGGGACAAGTGCCAGTGGAAGGGTCAGCTGTGAGGATCAGTACAGAGGAAAACTAGTGAGCAGTCCAGTACTAATACCAGATTGATTATGGAAGAAAGGGAAGAGAAAAAAGAAGGTAGAGACTTAAGCCAATGTTTTGAACTTTGGTGACTGAAGAAAGACAGATTTGGTAGGGGGAAGGGGAAAAAGCTGGAGTTGAGTTCCATTTGGATGTGTTGAATCCAAGCTGTTGCAAAGAATTTCAGATGTTCAGCAAGCAACTGGAGGTTGAAATAAAAGTCATACACTATGACTGTGGGAATATACAGCAAAGAGGGTTGGATGGTTCCTCAGTGGCCATTTCTTATCCTGTTTGTGTGAGTTTAAACAAGGAACTTAACCTCTCTCAATCTGTTTCCATGTATGTGAAATGTGGCTAATAACACCTGCTCTGCCTACTTCACAAAGTTGTTGCATGAATGAAATGAATATTTAAAGAGCTTTGATAACTATAAAGCATTATAAACTATAAGGTGTAGGACATACATAGTCACATGATTTTCAACAAAGGCACAAAGGCAATTCAATGGAGAAAAATGTCCTGTCAATAAATGGTGATTGAACAACTGGATAACCACATGGAAAAAAATTAACCTTGACCCCTTACCTCACACCATACAAATATGAGATGTGGGCTTTTTCACATGTGACCACTTGTGGAAACACTAAATATTCTTTAATAAGTAAAATAAATCATTCATCATTAAATACTATTGGTGTTGTGATTTGATTTTTCTAAGTCAACTAGCTCCATAAATCTCGGCAATTACTACTTTATTATAAAGAGGGCAACTCAAATGATCCCTTCCATAGTCGCTAAGGAACATTAACATTTTTACCTGATTTGTGAGGGTAACCAAGTATAAAATAGCACATCAGAGTTAGTTATTTCTTATCAAGCAAATAAGATTGGCTTTCTGTACCTTAGCTGGGGTGGGGAGGGGAGGGAGGATGACATGGGATTTTCCTATATGGAGCCATTAGAGTGAATTACATTAAGTCTGGGTTAAAAATCTTCATTGAGAGAGGGGGGAAAAAAGATAGTGGCATGGTAAGTGAGGCAGAAATCTCCTCCCAAAACCACATATAATATGAAAATACAGCAAATACAACTATTCTTAAAAGAGTGACCAGAAATAAGATTGCACCAGCCAGTCTACATCTGGGAAAAGAGAATGGAAAATCTACATCATGGAAAAGGGTAAAGTAACAAAGCTGCAACCTGGTGGAACCTGAGCACTCCCCCAACCCCTGGTGGGACCTGAGCACTCCCCCTACCCCAGCGCACTGGCAGGAGGAAGAGAAACAGAGCGGAGAGGGAGTAGAAGCCCAGGACTGCTAAATACCCAGCCCTAGAAATCTACTCCAGGAGCACAAACCCACATTGCATGGTGCTCTGGAGATTAGAGGGGTTGAAAAACAAAGTCAGAGACTGAGATTCCAGCTGCTTACAGAGGTCAGGTTCCCACAACCGGCTGCTCTGGAACAAAATAAAGGCAGGCACTTTGAAAGACTTCCCAACAGTGAGAGGGCTGTTAAAGGGACAAGAATTACACAGAGTTTGATGCTCAGGAGAAGGAACAGGTGGACAAAATCGTCCCGGCACACTCAGTCCAGCAGGTTGGGAACTTTCAGGAGCTTCAGGCATTCCATCCACCTGGCTGGCAACACAGCACTGAGGCCCCCCACTGTGATAAGCAGCCTGCCACTCCTTCCTCCCTGCCAGCTTGTGGGAGCAAACCTGCTACCCCAGCCATCGTGCCAGGCCAGCCAGAGGCCTGCCTACAGCAACTACACAGGCTTAACACAGAGGCTGCTCACTGTGCACAGCTCACTGGCCCTGAGAGCAGAGGCATGCACTGCAGCCAGGAAGCAGGAAAGAGCTCTGTTCTGGCAGGCACTGGCACAGCTCGCCTGTGACCCCCACCACCACTCCAGGCCAGCTGGAGGGCACCCCACCTACAGCAGCTTAGGGGATTCACGCAGAGGTGCTCCCTGCACGTGGCTCACTGGCCTTGACAGCGGAGGCAGGCACTGCAGTCAGGAAGCAGGAAAGACCTCTCTCTTTAGGGTAGGCACCAGCACCACTTGCCTGTGACCACTACCACTGCTCCAGGTGCGGGCAGCCCTGAAGAGCAGAGCTTCTGGGCACTAGAGGGTGCCACCTACACAAATGTAATATTTCTCATTATCCAATAGGATTATGAAAAGTCAGAGGAACTTTTTCAATCCCTTAAACACCAGAAAAAGGGCTCCATGAAACTGAAATCACTAATCTTCCTAAAAAATAATTCAAAATAACAGTTATAAGCATGCTAATGGAGCTACAGAAAAATATTCAAGAGCTAAGGAACAAATTCAGGAGGGAGACAGACACTTTAAAAAAATGTGGTAGCTGAAATGAAACATACAATGGAGGGATGTAAAAGCAGATTAGATGAGGTAGAGGAGACAGTAAATGGAATAGAAATTAGAGAACAGGAATACAAAGAAGCTGAGGCAGAGAGGGAAAAAAAGGATCTCTAGGAATGAAAGAATATATTTTTTAAGCCATTTTTATTAAGGTGTCATTGATATACACTCTTACGAAGGTTTCACATGAAAAACAACATAGTTACTACATTCACCCATATTACCGAGTCCCCCATACCCCATCGCAGTCACTGCCCATCAATGTAGCAAGATGCCACAGAGTCACTACTTGTCCTCTCTGTGCTACACTGTCTTCCCCATGATCCCTCCCATACCATGTGTACTGATCATTATACCCCTCAACCCCCTTCTCCCTCCCTCCATGCCCAGCCTCCCCACCACTCCCTTTTGGTAACCCCTAGTCTCTTCTTGGAGTTTGTGAGTGGCTGCTGTTTTGTTCCTTCAGTTTTGCTTTGTTGTTATATTCCACAAGTGAGGGAAATCATTTGGTATTTGTCTTTCTTTGTCTGACTTATTCCACTGAGCATAATACCCTCTAGCTCCAGCCATGTAGAAATGAAAGAATATTAAGAGAATTGTGTGACCAATCCAAATGGAACAATATTCACACTATAGGGGTACCAGAAGAAAAAGAGAGAGAAAAAGGGATAGAAAGTGTCTTTGAAGAAATAATTGCTGAAAACTTCCCCAGTCTTGGGAAAGAAATAGTCTCTCAGGCCATGGAAGTGCACAGATCTCCCAACACAAGGGACCGGAGGAATACTACACCAAGACATATAGTAAGTAAAATGGCAAAGATCGATGAACTAGCAGACAGAGAAATCAGGAAAATAATTCCATTCACAATGGCATCAAAATGAATAAAATATCTAGGTATAAACCTAAACAAGGAAGTGAAACACCTAGACCCTGAAAACTACAAGGTACTCTTGAGAGAAATTAAAGAAGACACTAATAAATGGAAATACATCCCATGTTCATGGGTAGGAAGAATTAATATTGTCAAAATGGCCATCCTACCTAAAGCAATCTACAGATTCAATGCAATCCCTAACAAAATACCAACAGCATTCTTCAATGAACTAGAACAAACAGTTCTAAAATTCATATGGAACTACAAAAGACCCCTAATAGCCAAAGCAATCCTGAGAAGGAAGAATAAAGCAGGGGGGATCTTGCTTCCCAAGTTCAAGCTCTACTACGAAGCCACAGTAATCAAGACAATTTGGTACTGGCACAAGAACAGACCCATAGACCAGTGGAACAGAATAGAGAGTCCAGATATTAGCCCAAGCATATATGGTCAATTAATATAGAATAAAGGAGCCATGAATATATAATGGGGAAATGACAGCCTCTTCAACAACTGGTGTTGGCAAAACTGGACAGCTATGTGTAAGATAATGAAACTGGATTACTGTCTAACTCCATACACAAAAGTAAACTCAAAATGGATCAAAGAATGTAAGTTGTGAAACCATAAAACTCTTAGAAGAAAACATAACCAAAACTCTCTTGAATATAAACATTGCCAACTTTTTCATGAACATTTGTCCTCAGGCAAGGGACACAAAAGCAAAAACGAACAAGTGGGACTATATCAAACTAAAAAGCTTCTATACAGCAAAGGACACTATCAGTAGAACAAGAAGGCATCCTACAGTATGGAAGAATATATTCATAAATTACATAGCTGATAAGAGGTTAACATCCAAAATATATAAAGAGCTCACATGCCTCAACACACAAAAAGCAAATAACCCAATTAAAAAATGGGTGGAGGATCTGAATAGACACTTCTCTAAAGAAGAAATTCAGGCACCTGAAAAGAAATTTACATTGCTAACCATCAGGGAAATGCAAACTAAAATCACAATGAGATATCACCTCACACCAGTTAGGATGGTCAACATCCAGAAGACAAGGAACAACAAATGCTGGCGAGGATGTGAAGAAAGGTGAACCCTCCTACACTGCTGGTGGGAATGTAAATTAGTTCAACCACTGTGGAAAGCAATATGGAGGTGCCTCAAAAAACTAAAAATAGAAATACCATTTGATCCAGGAATTTCACTCCTAGGAATTTACCCTAAGAATGCAGCAGCCCAGTTTGAAAAAGACATATGCACCCCTATGTTTATTGCAGCACTGTTAACAATAGCCAAGAAATGGAAGCAACCTAAGTGTCCATCAGTAGATGAATGGATAAAGAAGAGGTGGTACATATACACAATGGAATATTATTCAGCCATAAGAAGAAAACAAATCCTACCATTTGCAACAACATGGGTGGAGCTTGAGGGTATTATGCTCAGTGAAATAAGCCAGGCAGAGAAAGATAAGTACCAAATGATTTCCCTCATTTGTGGAGTATAACAAAGAAGCAAAACTGAAGGAACAAAACAGCAGAAGACTCACAGAACCCAAGAATGGACTAGTGGTTACCAAAGGGAAAGGGGTTGGGGAGGGTAGGTGGAAAAGGAGGGATAAGGGGATTAAGGAATATTATGGTTAGTACACATAATATGGGGGGGGCACGAGAAGACAGTATAGCACAGAGAAGACAAGTAGTGACTCCATAGCATCTTACTATGCTAATGGACAATGAGTGTAATGGGGTATGTGGTGGGGACTTGATAATGGGGCAGAATGTAGTAACTACAATGTTGCTCATGTGAAACCTGAGCATAAAATTGTATATCAATGATACCTTAATAAAAAAAAATTTTTAAACACGAAGAAAAAAAATCCTCTTTGAACCAGAAAAGAAAACATCTGTTGGTGGTTTCACTGCAGTTAACACTGTTCTGAAGCCCAGCTTTGGAAGAGCCTTCACATTTTAAGGTGAAGGGCTCCCTTCAGTCCCTATCAGGACTATAGCTCCTTATCAGGAACAAAATATGGAGCCCCTTCCTTCCGTAATACTTCTCCAAGCCTATAGGTGGGCTCCAAGACTGCACCTGTCAGCCTTAGACAATGATGGAAATGCCCTATATATTAGAGATTGGTGAGGGTGGATAATCTGAGTCACAGCTTTTGCATTCTCACTTCTGGGTAAGACTCCTCTCTTGGAGAGTGCAAGGCAAGAGAAGGGACAGAAAAGGCAAGAAAACTCAACAAACAACTTGTTATACTATGTCAGTTAAAGTGAATTTCTCTATTTTCAATGGAGAACACTACACACTTGCATTCTGTAAGGTTTTTGCTGTTATATATTCATATCCCCACTGCACAGGCAGTAGGGAGTTAATCTCGCAAAATTTGGTCTTTACTTACTATGTTAGTTTCCTAGGGCTGCTATAACAAAGTATAACAAAGTTGGTGGCTTAAAACAGTAGAAATTTATTGTCTCACAGTTCTGAAGGTTACAAGTATGAAATCAAGGTGTTTGTAAGGCCATGATCCCTCTGGCTGGAACCTGCAGATGAATCCTTCCTTGCCTCTTCCTATCTTCTGGTAGTTTGCCAGCAGTCTTTGGTGTTCCTTGCCTTGCAGCCATGTAACTGCAGTCTCTACCCTCATTACCACATGGCACTCTCCCTGTATCTCTGTGTCTTCACATTGCATTAGGGGTCCCTCATACTCCTGTATGACTTCATCTTAACAAATTGAACCTGCAACAACCCTATTTTCAAATCAGGTCACATTCTGAGGTTATGGGGGTTAGGACTTCCAAGAAATTTTTTTTTTTGTGGGGAGGGGTGTGTGTGGTACACAATTTGACCTATAACACTATCATAGAAAATCAACTTACACCAGAAATGGATCCAAATATGTATTTTCCTACCTGGAAGGAGGAACCAAAAGTCAAAAAACTGTGAACTGTTTTACAATTCAAATATTCCAAAAATTCTGTGTTTATAGAAATAATTCAAAAGTAATTTGAAAATTCCATTCAGGTTGATGACAGAGAGCACACAGATGAAAAAACCTGATAAAGTGACATCCAAAACTAAAGGTAGTATATTAGTAAAATAGAAAATGAAGCAATAAGTGGTACAGTCTAGTGTCAAATCACCTTTTGGTTTAAGACAGTTTACCATGTCAGCAATGCCATAATCTAAACCATTTACTTCCTTTATGGTGAGAATAGCATCTGGGCACTTTCTGAAGGCAGTCCCAGAATCCTAATGTTGTATGCCCACATCATCCAATTCAACATAAAATAAGTTGTGTATATTAGTCAGCACTACATTAGCCGCCACAACTAGAAAAGGATAGATGTTGTGAGAGGAGGACTACCTATTTAGGCTTCTCACTACTGTGAAAATTTAATCTTCAACCTGTAAAATGTACCCTGATTAAATTCATGGACTGTGCAATTGAATAAAACCAAACTGTATCTCATATCAAACACAATGTGTGTAATAGAATTTTTGTAAATCGAATCATCATATAAACCAATGTCAGCAAGTTTTGTTAGTACAAGTCTAGATACCAAATGTTTTAGGCTTTGCAGGCCATATGGTGTCTGTGGCAACTCTTCAGCTCTGGCTTGTTGCACAAAAGCAGTTAGAGACAGTATGAAAAGAAATGGGTGGCATGGCTGTATTCCAATAAAACTTTATTTACAAAACCAAACAGCAGGACAGAGGAAAACCATGTGAAGACACAGGTAGAAGACAGACATCTACAAGCCTAGGAGAAAGGCCTCAGAAAGAACCACACTTGCTGACACTTGATCTCAGACTTCTAGCTTCCAGAACTGTGAGAAAATAAATTTCTGTTGTTTAACAAAAAACAAAACAAAGAAACAGCAGACCAGATTTGGTCCATGGGCTATAGTTTACTAACCCCTATTAGTAACAGTTTGCTGTGTAAATTAAACTTGTAAGAAGTTCTTTCTTATATCAAAAAGTCCCTTCTTCCCCTGTCCCTCACTCCCACACACATTTTTTGGGAAAACTGAATTTAGGATATTGGATTTGCTTTAAACAAGGTAAACCCATACTGAATGTCATCTCGTCTGGAAGGAAACTTGAGCAGTGAGTTTGCTTAGTCTCCTAATATGAAATAAACTTGTGTCTAAATTGCCTCAGAAAGATGAGACTCTTAAGATCCACTAAGAGCCACAAGAAAGCCGGATCCAGAATTGTCTTACTAGTCCTTGCTCTTTTCACAATAAAATGGCTTTCACTTATAACACCAATCTCTCCCTGCTGTTTAAACCCATCTCTTCTTGGCCTGTCTTCTATAGAGAAAATGAACATCCAGCTTGTCCTTTCCTTCAGTGCTACCTACCTCTGGACAATGATTCATAAAGTCTGCCTGAGATAATCAAGGATCACTTGACTATAGGTAGCATGTCCCCTTGGGCAGCTCCTTAAGGACATGCCTTAAGGACAAGGCATCATTTCATAGAGGCAATGATGTCTTAGCATGGCACCTGTAATCTTTTATGCCTCTTCTAGTGAGACTTTTCCCATCCTCCTCTCCTCCCTGCAACACTACAACCAGGTAGAGTAAGTATTAAAGAAGTAGAAAAGATGGGGAAAGATTAAACGGTCATTGGAGTGGTTAAAATATGTTTTAAAGTATTCATTACTTAGTCATTTAACACATTTGGTTTCTTCTTTAACACTTATGTGGGGAGCCTTGAGAATACAGCTGACCTCTGAGAGAGTACTAACAAAATGCACATGGAACTGTAGGAGACCCCCCTGTGAATGGACTGCGACAGGGTTGTCACAGATGGGACTCCTCTAACCTGGCAGACTTGGTTTTACTGCCAAGCTTCCAGGCCTCACTGCATGGGCACCTTCCAAGGCCCCAGGGAGGAGTTCCAGCAATGTGTTCACAGTCAGACTTTTCTGCAAAATTTGCAGAAGTCAGTATCTTAGTTTGGGATGCTATAACAAAGTCCCATAGACTAGGTGGCTTAGACAACAAACATTATTCCTCACAGTTCTGGAGGCTGGGAAGTCCACGATGAAGGAGCTGGCAGATTCAGTGTCTAGTGAGAGAGAGTCAACTTCCTGGTTTGCAGACAGCCATCTTGTATGCTCACATGACAGAGAGCAGAGAGGGAGTTCTTTCCAGTCTTTCTAGAAGGGCACTAATCCCATAATGAGGGCTCCAATCTCATGCCCTGATCAGCTCCCAAAGGCCCCACCTCCTAAAGCCATCACATTGGGGGTTGTGACTTCAACATGAATTGGGGGGTAGGGGGTGGGGGAGGATGCAAATACTAAGTCCATACCAGTCAAAGAGTAAAATTCTAATGAGCTAAGAGTACTGCCTCTTTCCACTCCTACATACTGTTCATTACACTTTCCCTCCTGCGGGGCGGTGGTAGAGTGGCTGTGGACGTTCATAATAAATATTCACTTCAAACTGGATTTGCTTCTAAGTAAATAATCTTACTCAAATCTAATCTTAGGTATCTTTCATAATGAGAGCCCTCACCCACCCCAAACACACACCCCAAGATCTGTCTCTATATCCTGGTTATAATCTCAGAAAGGAAAAAAAAACAAATGTGGCTGTAATACATTAGATGGAAGCTAAATCAAGTGAATCGCAACTGTTCGGAAAAAGTGTGACTCCAGAATGGTATAGTCAGGTTCCAAACTACAAAAGGAAGCCCACAAACCAACAAGTGGGCCCTGTTTATCAACACTGGCTGAGAAGAAACACATGTAGCCGGATGAATAAACCATTGAGATTATTCACCACACCTCTCCTAATTCCATCCTTACCACTTTCTTTTATAGCAACTCCTTCACCTCCCCAAATTCCCTCAATGAGAAGAAAGTTACTCTGGCTGAAAGCCATGAGTCTTATGGCAATTGAAACAGAATATACCACAGGCTGAAAAATTAACAAATTGGCATTCTGTCTCCTCTAAACATGGGTCAGTTCCCTCAGAGTAAAATCAACACTGTGGCCACTAACAAGTTTAGGTTTTCAATCTGTAAGGCTGAAGCCCACCTGGGGGGCCTGATCTGCACAGCCATCCAGGCCCCCGGTGCACAGTCCTTTCTCTTGGTGTTGCTGCTTCCATACTACGGCATGGTAGGGAACAGGTGATAGCTGGCTATCTGGGGAGCCAGAGACTCACGCTTTTCTCTAAGCAGCATAGACCCTAAATTTAGGTTTTTGAATTAGAACTCCACAACCATGCCAGCTCCAGACTTTCCAGAGGAGATTGGTAAATTCCCAAAATGTAGTCTTACTTCCTTTTTGATGAAAGAGGATTTCAAATTCTGTACAGGAAAATAAATTCTCTACTTGGTAATCACTGAAGCAGATTCCTCTCTTCTATGGTTCTGAAGACTTTCTCCTTCCAATTCTCTACCCCTTAAGCCTATAACCCTCTCTTCTGATCACAGCTACCATGTGCCAGACACTGAATATTTACCATTTGCAGTGCTCCCAACTTCCTGGCCAAGTAAGCAGTACTGTTTACGCAAATGAGGAAACTAAGTCTCACAGAAGTTGAGTAACTTGTCCATAATTACATAGCCATTAGGCGGTAAAGCCAAAATGAGAAGGTGCCTTTCAAAGCACTCTGCCCTTCTCAAAGCTGCTAGCATTTTCCATACTACCTTGAGTCCACAGTAAATAGTGGGATTTTAGTCCTACTATTTATACTTTTTAAAAATTAAGAATGTATTTACAATAGGTGGTAAACACTCAGGAATTCACCTGTGAATGGCTTAGTAAAGAGGCAAAGGTATATGTAGAGATTTCTTCCTTTGAAAAAAAACTAAGACTTAAAAAAACGGTATTGCTACTTGAAAGCTTCAGCGGAGGTCTCATTTAGATGGAAGATCCCTGGCCTCTTTCGATATTGTGGAACCTCTTCAACGCTGATAACATTCTCTCTCTTCATATGTTTCACAGGTGTATATTTATATAAAAATTCACCGAGTTGTATACTTAAGACTTGAGCTCTTCACTGTATGTATACTTCATTTAAAATAAAAAGCATGGTCTAGGACAGTATGTACAGAAAGCTTCCATTTGCACAAGAAAAAGGGAGACTCCCTAAGTACATATGATGTGTCTGGAATTATGCACAAAAAGCTGGCAACAGTGGGTGTCTGAGGCACTGAGGAAGGATGCATGGTGGATGAAGACTCATTTGCAATGTATATCCTCCTGCATCTGATAAATTTTTACTATATGAATGGTTTCTCTAATGTAAAAATTAGTAAATAAATAATTTCAAGGAAAAAAGAAACAAAGGAAACCACAAAATCCCCTTAAAGGTACCAAAATCAGTCTGGTAAGACAATCTGCCTTTGCAGTACTCAGGGGGAATGGAATTTTAAAGCGGAGATTTTCAAATTAAAAAAGATAGAGTATTATGTTTTTCCAGTACCAGGAAACATGCTGAGGATTTACACGGCTTCTCCTCTGCACAGTAGCTGTTATGACATGCAACTAATCATAGGTGACGAGGATGAGGTTGGTGGGTACATGGAAAAGGAACATCTAACTTATGCAGAGGCAAACATGCATTGATAATTGCTATGAAAAAATAATTATTGCTGGGTATGATTTCCATTTTTCTTTTGTCTTTCAACCCTTTGCTTTCCTCTGATTTTTATTCTTCTCAAGTATGTGCAAATCATAGAAAGCACAGATGAGAAATTCAGAGCAAACTCTGTTCAGATGACCTAAACTAAAAGCCATTGGGCTTAAAGGAAACAATGACATACACGAAAACTAGAAAAACAGATCAATTCATGTGTCTCATTTCGATCCGTTTCCTATACAACTTATCCTTGTCCTCCCTAGCTCCTGAGGTGTCTTGTTCATTCTCTTTTTTTTTTATTTTGGTAATGTACAATTACATGAGCAACTTTACAGTTAGTAGACTCCCTCCATGATCAAGTCCCCACCACATAACCCATTACAGTCTCTGTCCATCAGTGTAGCAAGACACTATAGAATCACTACTTGTTTTCTTTGTGTTATGCTGCCTTCCCTGTGCCCCCCAATACATTATGTGTGCTAATTAGAATGCCCCCTTTCCCCCTTATTCCTCCCTTCCCACCCATCCTCCCCAGTCCCCTTCCTTTTGGTAACCATTAGTCTATTCTTGGGTTCTGTGTCTGCTGCTGTTTTGTTCTTTCAGTTTTTTCTTTGTTCTTATACTCCACAGATGAATGAAATCATTTGATACTTGTCTTTTTCTGCCTGGCTTATTTCACTGAGCATAATACCCTCTAGCTCCATCCATGTTGTTGCAAATGGTAGGATTTGTTTTCTTCTTATGGCTGAATAATATTCCATTGTGTATATGTACCACCTCTTCTTTATCCATTCATCTACTGATGAACACATAGCTTGCTTCCATATCTTGGCTATTGTAAATAGTGCTGCAATAAACATATGGGGCGCATATGTCTTTTTCAAACTGGGCTGCTGCATTCTTAGGGTAAATTCCTAGGAGTGGAATTCCTGGGTCAAATGGTATTTCTATTTTGAGTTTTTTGAGGAACCTCCATACTGCTTTCCACAATGGTTGAACTAATTTACATTCCCACCAGCAGTGTAGGAGGGTTCCCCTTTCCCCACATCCTCGCCAACATTTGTTGTTGTTTATCTTTTGGATGGTGGCCATCCTAACTGGTGTGAGGTGATATCTCATTGTGGTTTAAATTTGCATTTCTCTGATGATTAGCGATGTGGAGCATCTTTCCATGTGCCTGTTAGCCATTTGAATTTCTTCTTTGGAGAAATGTCTGTTCAGATCCTGCACCCATTTTTTAATGGATTATTTGCTTTTTGTTTGTTGAGGAGCATGAGCTCTTTATATATTTTGGATGTCAACCCCTTATCGGATATGTCATTTATGAATACATTCTCCCATACTGTAGGATGCCTTTTTGTTCTATTGATGGTGTCCAATGCTGTACAGAAGCTTTTTAGTTTCATATACTCCCACTTGTTCATTTTTGCTTTTGTTTCCCTTGCCTGGGGAGATATGTTCATGAAGAAGTTGCTCATATTTATGTCCAAGAGATTTTTGCCTATGTTTTTTCTAAGAGCTTTATGGTTTCATGACTGACATTCAGGTCTTTGATGAATTCTGAGTTTACTTTAGTGTATGGGGTTAGACAATAATCCAGTTTCATTCTCTTACATGTAGCTGTCCAGTTTTGCCAACACCAGCTGTTGAAGAGGCTGTCATTTCACCACTGTATATCCATGGCTCCTTTCTCATATATTAATTGACCATATATGCTTGGGTTAATATCTGGAGTTTCTCTTCTGTTCCACTTGTCTATGGGTCGGTTCTTGTGCCAGTACCAAATTGTCTTGATTACTGTGGCTTTGTAGTAGAGCTTGAAGTTGGGAAGCGAGATTCCCTGTTTTATTCTTCCTTCTCAGGATTGCTTTGGCTATTTGGGATCTTTTGTGGTTCCATATGAATTTTAGAACTATTTGTGCCAGTTTGTTGAAGAATGCTGTCACTATTTTCATAGGGATTGCATTGAATCTGTAGATTGCTTTAGGCAGTATGGCCATTTTGACAATATTAATTCTTCCCACACAAGAGCATGGGATGAATTTCCATTTATTAGTGTCCTCTTTAATTTCTCTTAAAAGTGTCCAGTAGTTTATAGGGTATAGGTCTTTCACTTCCTTGGTTAGGTTTATTCCTAGGTATTTTATTCTTTTTGATGCAATTGTGAATGCGATTGTCTTCCTGATTTCTCTTTCTATTAGTTCATTGTTAGTGTATAGGAAAGCCACAGATTTCTGTGTGTTAATTTTGTATCCTGCAACTTTGCTGAATTCCGATATTAGCTCTAATAGTTTTGGAGTGGAGTCTTCAGGGTTTTTTATGTACAATATCATGTCATCTGCAAATAGTGACAGTTTAACTTCTTCTTTACCAACCTGGATTCCTTGTATTTCTTTGTTTTGTCTAATTGCCGTGGCTAGGACCTCCAGTACTATGCTGAATAACAGTGTGGAGAGTGGGTATCCTTGTCTTGTTCCTGATCTTAGGGGAAAAGCTTTCAGCTTCTTGATGTTAAGTATGATGTTGGCTGTGCATTTGTCATATATGGCCTGTATACCCATTTTGTTGAGAGTTTTTATCATGAATGGATGTGAATTTTGTCGAATGCTTTTTCTGCATCTATGGAGATGATCATGTGGTTTTTGTCCTTCTTTTGTTGATGTGGTGGATGATATTGATGGATTTTTTAATGTTGTACCATCCTTGTGTCCCTGAGATGAATCCCACTTGATCATGATGTATGATGCTCTTGATGTATTTTTGAATTCGGTTTGCTAATATTTTGTTGAGCATTTTTGCATCTACGTTCACCAGGGATATTTGTCTATATTTTTCTTTTTTTGTGTTGTCTTTGCCTCATTTTGGTATTAGAGTAGCTTCATAGAATGAGTTTGGAAGTATTCCCTCCTCTTCTATTTTTTGGAAAACTTTAAGGAGAATGGGTATTATGTCTTCTCTATATGTCTGATAAAATTCAGCTGTGAATCTGTCTGGTCAGGGATTTTGTTCTTGGGTAGTCTTCATTACCAATTCAATTTTGTTGCTGGTAACTGGTCTGTTTAGATTTTCTGTTTCTTCCTTGGTCAGTTTTGGAAGGTTGTATTTTTCTGGGAAGTTGTGCATTTCTTCTAGGTTTTCCAGCTTGTTAGCATATAGATTTTCATAGTATTCTCTAATAATTCTTTGTATTTCTGTGGTGTTTGTCATGATTTTTCCTTTCTCTTTTCTGATTCTGTTGACGTGTGTTGATTCTCTTTTTCTCTTAATAAGTCTGTCTAGGGGTTTATCTATTTTGTTTATTTTCTCAAAGAACCAGCTCTTGGTTTCATTAATTTTTTCTATTGCTTTATTCTTCTCAATTTTATTTCTTCTCTGATCTTTATTATGTCCCTCCCTCTGCTGACTTTGGGCCTCATTTGTTCTTCTTTTTCCAGTTTCAATAATTGTGACTTTAGACTATTCTTTTGGGGTTTTTCTTCCTTCTTTAAATAAGCCTGGTTTGCTATATACTTTCCTCTTAGAACTGCCTTTGCTGCATCCCAGAGAAGTTGGGGTTTTGTGGTGGTTGTCATTTGCCTCCATATATTGCTTGATCTCTGTTTTAATTTGGTCATTGACCCATTGATTATTCAGGAGCACGTTGTTAAGCCTCCATGTGTTTGTGAGCCTTTTTGTTTTCTTTGTACACTTTATTTCTAGTTTTATATCTTTGTGATCTGAGTAGTTGGTTGGTAGAATTTCCTTTTTGAATTTAGAGAGGCTCTTTTTGTGGCCTAGTATGTGGTCTATTCTGGAAAATGTTCCATGTGCACTTGAGAAGATTATGTGTCCTGCTGCTTTTGGGTATAGAGTTCTGTAGATGTCTGTTAGGTCCATCTGTTCTAGTGTGTTGTTCAGTGCCTCTGTATCCTTACTTATTTTCTGTCTGGTGGATCTGTCCTTTGGAGTGAGTGGTGTGTTGAAGTCTCCTAGAATGAATGCATTGTATTCTATTTCCTCCTTTAATTCTGTTAGTATTTGTTTCACATATGTAGGTGCTCCTGTGTTGGATGCATAGATATTTATAATGGTTATATCCTCTTGTAGGACTTACCCCTTTTATCATGATGTAATGTCCTTCTTTGTTTCTTGTTACTTTCTTTGTTTTGAAGTCTATTTTGTCTGATACAAATAATGCAACACCTGCTTTTTTCTCCCTACTGTTTGCTTAAAATATTTTTTTCCATCCCTTGACTTTTAGTCTGTGTATGTCTTTGGGTTTGAAGTGAGTCTCTTGTACGCAGCATATAGATGGGTCTTACTTTTTTATCCGTTCAGTGACTCTATGTCTTTTGATTGCTGCATTCACTCCATTTACATTTAGGGTGATTATCGATAGATATGTACTTATTGTCATTGCAGGCTTTGGATTTATGGTTACCAAAGGTTCAAGGGTAGCTTCTTTACTATCTAACCATCTAACTTAGTTCACTTATTATGCTATTGTAAACACAGTCTGATGATTATTGCTCTCCCTTCTTTTTCTTCCTCCTCCACTCTTTATATGTTCAGTGTTTTATTCTCTACTCTTTTAATTTTCCCTTGACTGATTTTGTGGATAGCCAATTTTATTTTGCACTTAGTTAGTATTAGGTTGGTCTACTTTCTTTACTGTGATTTTATTTTCTCTGGTGACATCTATTCAGCCTTAGGAGCACTTCAATCCAGAGCAGTCCCTTTAAAATACACTGTAGAGATGGTTTGTGGGAGGTAAATTCCCTCAACTTTTGCTTATCTGGGAATTGTTTAATCCCTCCTTCAAATTTAAGTGACAATCATGCTGGATACAATATTCTTGGTTCGAGGCCCTTCTGTTTCATTGCATTAAATATATCATGCCATTCCCTTCTGTCCTTTAAGGTTTCTGCTGAGAAGTCTGATGATAGCCTGATGGGTTTTCCTTTGTAGGTGATCTTTTTTCTCTCTCTGTCTGCTTTTAATACTTTTTCCTTGTCTTTGACCTTTGCCATTTTAATTATTATATGTCTTTGTGTTGTCCTCCTTGGGTCCCTTGTGTTGGGAGATTGTGGCCTTCCATGATCTGTGAGACTATTTCCTTCCCCAGCTTGGGGAAGTTTTCAGCAATTATTTCTTCAAAGACACTTTCTATCCCCTTTTCTCTCTCTTCTTCTTCTGGTACCCCAATACTGCAAATAATTTTCCGTTTGGATTGGTCACACAGTTCTCTTAATATTCTTTCATTTCTAGAGATCCTTTTATCCATCTCTGCCTCAGCTTCTCTGTATACCTGTTCTCTGATTTCTATTCCATTAACAGTCTCTTCCACCTCACACAGTCTGCTCTTAAATCCTTCCATTTTTGGTTTCATTTCTGTTATCTCCCTCCAGAATTCATCCCTTAGCGCTTGCATATTTCTCTGTAGCTCTATAAGTATGCTTATGACTTTTATTTTGAATTCTTTTTCAGGGAGATTGGTAATTTTTTCTCACCAGGCCCTCTCTCTGGTGCTTGAGGGATTTTGGACTGAACAAGGTGCTGCTGCCTTTTCATGGTGATTGAAGTGATCACTGGCAAGTGGTGCATGTGTCAGCTGGGAGAACCAAGTTCCTTCCTGTTTGCTGGTTTCCTTGCCTGTCTCTGCTGCCTGTGCCACTCAACTTCACACAGGGTGCAGCCTGTGAGTTCATTCCTTGAGCTGCTGTGGGCGGGGCAGTCCTTGGGATGGCCTAAGGCACTGGGGGTGGGTGCAGGCGAACAGCGTGTGTTTGCTGCGAGAACAGACCCCCTATGTGCTTCCCGGACTCTGTGCTGGCTTCCTCTGTCTGTGCCGGTCAACCGTATGCAGGAGGCGGCCTCTGGATTAATCCCCTGAGCTGTCATGGGTGGGGCGGTCCTCGGGATGGCCTAGAGCACTGGTGGAGGTTGCAGGCAAGTATCATGTGTTTGCTGTGAGAATAAAGCCCCTTTGTGCCTTCTGGACTCTGCACCGATGTCTGCTGTCTGTGCTGGTCAACTGTGGGCAGCAGGGGGCAGCCTCTGGGTCTGGCCTGGTTAGCCACATGCTGGGAGAAGCCTCTGTGTCTGCGGGGCTGCTCCCTGGCTGTTCTGCAGCAATGGCGGGTCAGTTGTTTTGCTTGTAGTGCTGGAGGGAGGGAATGAGCGGCAGGCTGCTTATTGCCGTGAGGGTCTTCGTAGCTGCATTGCCACCCAGGGGGTTAGGGTGCCTGAAGTTCATTAAAGTTCCCAACCGGCTGTGCTGAGTGTGCCAGGACGATGTTGCCCACCTGTTAAACCCTTGTCCCTTTAGGACTTTTAAAGCTCCCACTTTTCTTTTGTCTCAGGGCAGCTGGCTGTGGGAACCTGTTCACAGTCTTAGTCTCAGATTTTGCTTTTCCATTCCTCTAATATCCAGTATACCATGAAATGTGTCTGTGCTCCCAGTGCAGATTACTAGGGCTGGTTATTTAGCAGTCCTGTGCTTCCACTCCCTCCCCACTCTGATTCTTTTCCTCCCACCGGTGAGCTGGGGTGGGGGGAGTGCTCGGGTCCTGCCAGGTCACAGCTTTGTATCTCACCCTTTTCCATGAGATGTTGAGTTCTCGCAGATGTAGATGTAGCCTGGTTGGTGTACTGTATATTCTGGTCACTCTTTTAGGAATAGTTGTATTCGCTGTATTTTCAAAATTTACATGGTTTTGGGAGGAGTTTTCCACCACCCTACTCATGCTGCCATCTTGAGAAATTGGCTTGTTTATTCTTTAAGGGGTGTCTATGTGTGGCAATTATCATCTTGGAAACAGTGATTTCTTTGAACCTTGTTATCTACAGATTTCAGACCACTTTGCAAGAAAAATGCATAGCTATTTTAGATCTAAATGAGAAGGAACAGAAGAAATTAAACGATGAGCACAAGATAGCTCAGCAAGGGAATTTCTCAAGCGGAACGAGGCTTTAAAAAGAACAAAAAGCTTTTCTACAAGAGTTTGTTTCCTCTTAGTTTTACTGAGCTGTCCCATGGCATGTCCCCAAAACTTTATACTCCAATTTGTTTCCGAGTAACTCTAGAGATAAGTCTACCATTTCCTAAAATAGGGTTTCTTGACCTCAGCACTACTGAAATTTTGAGCTGGATCATTCTTGGTTTTGGAGGCTCCTGTGCATCTGAAGATGTTTAGCATCATTTCTGACCTCTACTCACTGGATGCCAGTAACATGCCCCAGTCATGACAACCAAAATGTCTCCAGGTGTTGCTAAATGGCCTCTGAGGGACAAAAGTGCCTCTGGTTGAGAGACATTGTCCTAAAGGCTGATATCTATTTATTCTAGGAAATACATTAGTATCTCATTTCCAGAAAACAAGCACATGTATGTAGTAGTACATATGTATACCCAGAGACTCCATACTTAAAAAAGAATTCATAAGCTTTTAAGGGGAAGTATACTGGTGTCTGTCATTTATTTTGAAATTAGAAAAAAAAAGCTTGATTGAGTGATAGATATGTTATAAAAAATATGGTAAAATGTTACTTGTAGAATCTAGGTGGTAGCTATATGAGTGCTCACTGTAATATTCTTTCAACTTTTCTGTATGTTTGAAAATTCTTATAATAAAATGTTGGAGGAAAAGATTTCATGCATATGTGACTATCATGGCTGGAAAATCAAGAAGTTCATTTCACTTAATTATCTTAAATAAAGAAAAAAGGAAAATATCTCACTGTCAGTACTAATGGGAATATTCTTTTTCCTCCAAAACTGTGTTGTTAAGTCTAAGTAATATAATCACATGAAGAAACTACCCAATAGTCGTGGGGCAGTTCAAAATAGCACTGACTAGAACTGACAGAGGACATGGATTTACTAACTGTCCCATTGTGTAGCGGAGAAACTACGTTCAGGAAAGAGCATGCTCTATACTTCTAAAGAACTACTGTACACAGGAGTCTTTTCCTAGTCTTCTAGTTCAGGGATTTTGTCATTATTCTGAACATGCATTTAAAAATAATTTTAAACACTATTTCCTCCTCCTAGGAGCTTTACTGCCTAATAAAATCAGAGATATTAAAGTATTCAAGTTAAATCAGACACATCACCTCCTGAAAAGCCCTTCCTACCCTTACGTATTATGGTAACTGTTGCCTTTAAGAATATCATTTGACTTTAATTCAGCCAATGTTTATTGAAACTGTCCTATGTCAGGAATTGTGTGTACAGTACCAACCTTAAGAACACTGTGAATTGTAGAGATTTATATCAATACAAAATGGCTGTACTATTGTCACATCAACCCAAGGCTTTTGGAATTAGATGACTTCACAGGTACAGGCTAGGGTCTTTGAGTTAAGTGTTTTGCAAAATTTTGAAAAAGCAGGATCAGACTGAAAGATACTCAAAATCATAAGTCATCAGAGGACTGCAAATTAAAACCACAGTAAGATACTACTACACCCGCCCCTCTGAATGTCTAAAATTCAGACACCTGATAATTCAAGGTGCTGACAAATATGTGGCATAACTGGGCTGTTCATGCATTGCTGTTAGGAACACATGACAGTACGACTATTTTGGAAAACAGTGTGGCAGTTTCTTACAATTAAACATAACCTATCATATGACTGAGAAATTCCACTACTAGATATTTACTCAAGAAAAAAAATACGTCTCAACAAAGAACTGTACACAAATGTTCATAGCAGCTTTACACAGCAGCCAAAAGCTAGAGATATTCTGTGTCTACCAAGACAAACTGTGGGTATATTCATACCATGGAATATTACTCAGCAATAACAATGAACAAACTAACACACACATTGATTCATCTCAAAAACATGATGTCGAGAAGATCCACATTTAAGATCCACTGCTTTACTCCCAAATTGTCCAATCCTATATAGCTACTGAGTTTTCATGATATTTTCTCACTGATGCAACAGAAGTGACACTCCATTTTACTATGAGCGTATGGTCTTAAGAAGTAACTCCATAGCACTGCAACTGTAGAATCAGTTTTAGAACTACAAGGAAGTTGTTGAGATTAACTACCACAACCTTCCAACCCTTTTAAAATATTTCCCTAAAGTGCATCATAATTCTTTCTTCCTTGTTAAACTCAGAATGCTGAAAAACAGAATTTCCATCAATTTAGGATCTTACTCTTCTTCCAGTTCTTCATCCAAAACCCAATTTTTATTTTATAGCATGTGCCATGTAGACAGCAGAAGATTTTCAGGTTTATTTGGATATTTGTGGTTTCCTTTTATTTCTACTCCTGCAGCTTTTCATCTCTAGCAGTTCTTTAGGACTTGGTTCCCTCCCTCCCCTTTAGGCAGTTTATTCTCATATTTAGAGCAGTTCTTTCATTGATTTTTTTTTTTGCCACTTCTTCCCAGTCAATAAATGACCAATGCTGGAAGAGTTTTTGTTTGTTTGCTGTTTTGTTTTGATGTGTGTCTCTAGCTATAAAAAATCCATTTCTACATATTTATATGTCTTGATTCTTCTAAATCTTTTCAGACTCTCCAGAAAATTTGCTACTCAGTGCCATTTTCCTGACATTTTACTACTTGTATAATGTTCTCACATAAAATATGTTCTAAAGCAACCCTGACTCAGGGTGAAAGATTACAAATTAGATTACTAACCCCAGGCAGCTAAGCACTAATTTTACTAGCTAGCTGATTCCATTCATTCATATTTGGTCACTTTGTCTTTAAAAAAGAATCTATTATCAGAGTGAGTCTATCTCAGCTTCATCTAAACTCCCCAGTCAATTCCTGCTTTACAGAAAACAAAATTACCACTACTCCTCTCAATCTAAAAATGAACAGTTAACAATCTGTCTCTCAGATTAACATAAACCAGAAACTCTCCAGCGTAGGGGAAGGTAAAGTTTCCTTGACCCTCTTGGGGTTTCTGACTGGATCTGAAAATTAAACTGACAAAGTTAGATTAACAGAGAAAAGCATACAGATTTATTTAATGTAAGCTTTTCTTAATATAAGTTTTACATGACAAGCCTTCATAAGGAAATGAAGACACCCCAAAAAACCTAGTTAGACCTGAATATTTTTAGGCTGGGTTTGATGAAGAGTAGACAGTCTTAGAGGAGTAATATGATAGGTCAAGGAGTTATGAGGTATGTGTAGTAAACTGGGAGAACTTAGCAAGGCCCATTTGTTAGGATTCTCCTTGGCATCCCTTTGTCTTCAGAGGTAACGATGCTCCTTTCCTCCTATATAGGGAGGGCACCTCTCACATGAGGGTTTTATGACCTGCTTGGGGTGAGGGGTGGGAGGTGGTATCAGAGTGGGTGACTTTCCTGCTTCTGCTGTTTTCTCAAACTCCTTCAGCTTAAAGTATTCAATATGTCAAGGTGCCATATTTGGGGGTAGCTTGTCCTGAACTCTATCACCATTCTTTATTAAAAATAAAGGCATTCATACTATTTACACTAGCCAAGACATGGAAGCAACCTAAGTGTTCATCAGTAGATGAATGGATAAAGAAGAGGTGGTACATATACATAATGGAATACTATTCAGCCATAAGAAAGAAACATATCCTACCATTTGCAACAACATGGATGGAGCTTGAGGATATTATGCTCAGTGAAATAAGACAGGTGGAGAAAGACAAGTACCAAATGATTTCCTTCATTTGTGGAGTATAACAACAAAGCAAAACTGAAGGAACAAAACAGCAATAGACTCACAAACTCCAAGAAGGGACTAGTGGTTACCAAAGGCGAGGGGTAGAGGAGGGTGGGTGGGGAGGGAGGGAGAAGGGGATTGAGGGGTATTATGATTGGCACACATGGTGGAGTAACATGGGGAAGACAGTGTAGCACAGAGAATGTAAATAGTGACTCTGTGGCATCTTATTATACTAATGGGCAGTGACTGCAGTGGGGTATGGGGTGGACACAATAATATGGATGAATATAGTAACCACATTGTTTTTCCATGTGAAACCTTCATAAGAGTGTATATCAATAATAACTTAATAAAAAAATAAAAATAAATAAAGGCATTCATTCAAAAAGATGAATACTTTAAAGTTTCTCCAATGCTGGCTGTAATAAATTGTTCTACTTCCTCAATTTGAATAGCAAATGTGAAGCTATATTTCAGTTCCACAGCTTACATTAGTTTAACTTTTTAAAAATAGGTTATACATTCATGTGATTCAAAAATAAAAATATAAGTGTGGATATTGAGAAGTCTCATTCCCACTGTGATTCTTTTTTGCTTCCCTACTCCCTATAAATAACAACTTGTACTCATTTCTTATCTATCCTTTCCTTTTCCTAAGTAAATACATCCAAACCAATATGTATATATCTTATATCCCCACCTCCTTCTTTCAGAAAAGGTAGTATTCACTCTTTACCTTGCTTTTCTCACTTAACAATAAAGTCTGTTGATTTTTTTATTTCAGTACATAAAGCATTTTTATAGCTAAATAGTATTCCACTGTGTGACTATATCAGGATTTATTTAATTAGTCACTGATTAATAGACACTCAGGTTGTTTCCAAACTTCTGCTATTATAAACAATGCTGTAATGACCTTAAAGTATGTCAAGAAAATTTTATAGTGATTACCTTATCTCTGGGATATATAATATATCTCCATAATATTATGGATGTTTTCATTATACTCTTCCCCATTTCTTAATTTAATATCAACATATATTATTTTTAAAAGGAAAACAATAAATATTATCATTTTTACAGGACAACTTTTGAAGTATCTAACTCTTTTTGCAAGCAATAGTTTGTAGTCAGAATTCTTGGAGATGCTGAAAGCTGACAGTCCGTTTCCTATCTTGATGTGCAGAAGAAATTTAAGACAGTGGATCTAGTCATCTAAAAGAGGCTTTATGGAATTCACTCTTTCTCAAAGAGCACATCTCTACCCCCATAACCTTCCCACAAAAAACCAAAAATAAATATAACCACTAAGCACAATGAGAGAACACTATCTACAATGAAGGACAAAGGAAACTCCAAAATAGTTTGCATTTCTTTTGTGCTATTTCATGACATTTTGTGATGGTTATTAATTCCCCTAACTTTAGAGTACCTGCTCCTTGCCCACAGTAACAAACCCATCCTTAACTAATTAACAGTACCTGCCCCTGCACCCCCCAAAAACAACAGTGTATTTAGGAAGAGATAGCTCATTGCTCTCTCTCTCATTTTAATTGTTTATAGACGTTTGCTAAACAAACCAAAAGCAGCGCTGGGGACAAATTAAATCACGGCACACATGTCACTCCATCACAGGCCTTGACATTGCTAAATCATTGCTTTTCGTTCTGTTTTTAAATATTACTTTATACTTTTAACTACTTTATAATGTGAAGATTTTCATAGGCTGTGATCAGAAATAGATTTCATTTTCCTACACTCAAGTTTTATTTGAAAGAAATATAGTAAGGTTTCCTGGACTTAATACAAACAGAAGGGACATGTTTTATTTCTGAATTAAGTCATACATTATAAATATTTGAAAACTCCTACTTGGAGAAGCCTCTTGTTCTTGGATACTTCCTCATCCTTAACTTTTCACTTGTTTTATGGTGCAAAACTTCTTTAACTACATACTAAAGCACCAACTTACTCCGTATTTACTGAGAATCAACAATGTTAGATGGCATTCTTAAAAAACAAAAGTTCAGGTAAGGAGCTGGGTGAAACTAGAACTACTATTCATCAACTAAAAGAATGATAAATAATTTTATGATAAAATTAATGTGAGAGTACTATTGAGCCATAAAAAGGAATGAAATTTTGACATATGCTACAATATGGATGGACTTTGAAAACATTCTGCTTAGTGAAATAACCCAAAAACAGAAGACAAATATTATGTAATTCCACTTATATAAAGTACCTAGAATAAGCAAATTCACAGAGACAGAAAGCAGAACTGAGGTTATCAGGGGCTGGGGAAGGGGAAAAGGGAAGTTATTGTTTAATGGGCACAGAGTTTATGTTGAGGATGATGAAAAGGTTTGGGGGTATAGTGGCAATGGGTACACAACTTTGTGGATGTATTTAATGCCTCTGAATTGTACACTTACAAATGGTCAAAATGATAAATATTATGTATATTTTGCCATAATAAAAAAATCAATTAGAAAAAAGGGTAAGAAGAATGGATCAGGACTTCTGGTCCAATGGGAAGACTGAACACACATGTAACACTCCATCCCATAACACCAAAATTCCACTGATAGAAATTATACTTTTAAAAAATAACAATGCTGGGCATAAAATTTAAAAAGCTCCTACTTGTGTGAGAAAAATGACAAAACTCTTTTTTAAAAGACCAAAAGTAGACTTGAAACAATGAAAAATACCATATTTTGGGATATCAATTCTAAGTGAGTATATATGTTTAATGTAATTGCAATAAAAATATCAGATTTTTGTTTCCTGGAGTTGACTATAAAGCACCGTAGGGAGGACAAACAAGCAAGAATAGCCCAGAAATACCTGAAATGGATAGACAATGATGAGGGCTTGCACTTTCAGATATTAAAACATTACATAGCCCAAAGTAGAAAATAAAAATCCAAGAGTCATGCTACTATAAAGAAGTGACTGAATAAATGGGAAAGAGACAACTCTCTTGTGCACTATTTCACTTAATTTATGGTGATAGTCTGACCTCAGAGAAATAGAGCCTAACTCTTCACTCCTTAAGTGTGTGTTTCACATCATGACTTCCTTCCAAAGAGGACAATATGGAAAACAAGGGGAAAAAAGAATAACTTTACAGTTGATGATACCTGACAAATACTATCTTAACCAACACCAAGGTTATCAACAGTGATAAATAATGTTAATAACATGGGCCCTTGATACAATGTGATCAAAATGGCACTTTACCTCTGTGGTCTTCCTCCCAAAAGCTCACAACCAGTCAAATCATGAGAAAAACATCAGACAAATTTCAGTAAAGGGGCATTCTACTACATACCTGACCCATGCTCCTCAAAACTGTTAAGGTCTTCAAAAACAAGTTTGAGAAACTGTCACACCAAGAGGAGTCTAAGGTGACATGATGACTGAATCTAATGTGGTATCCTGGCATGGAAAAAGGACATTAGGTTAAAACTAAGGAGATCTGAATGAAGTATGCCCTTTAGTTAATAATAACATATCAGTATTGGTTCATTAATTGTTAACAACTGTACCACATTAATGTAGGATGTTAATAATGGGGGAAACTGGGTATGGGGTATATTGGAACTTTCCATACACTCTCCTCTAATTTTTTTGTTAATCTGAAACTGTCTTGAAAATTAGTCTGTTAAAAATATGCTGCAGGAGACATTTTTGTAGATGTTACCTGTGGTCCTTGCCATAGGTTAACTAGGGAATACACCCAGAAGTGGAATTGCAGGGTTATATTAATTCATCTTTGCTAGATATTGTCAAATGGATCTTAAAATGCTTGTACCAATTTTCATCCCCACCATTGACGTGTGAGAAATCTAATTCCATCCTCCCTTCCCAGTACCACATGCATCATCATTGATTTTTATTATTTTCAGACTTAATTTTTTGCAAATCTGCTGGGTAGAAATGTGACATGGATAGTTGTTTTAACTTGCATTTCTGTGATTCTTGTTCTTCACTTTGACCAGGTCCCTATTACTGAGGTACCTTTCTTTTATATTTTGATTTGTACTACTTTACATATTTTAGAATATTTGTATATTATATGTGTCAAATGTCATTTCACATCCTTGATTTTAAACCTTTTTAAAGATGTCTTTTATGACACCAAACTTTCTAGTAACACTACTTTTAAATGTGGCCAAATTTTTTTTCCTTCATGGCATGTACATTCCATTGCTCCTTTGAGAAATCCATCCTATTGAAATAATAAAGCATTCTCCTATATTTCCATCTGAAAAAATAAACTTTAAAGAAAATACTACAAAGCCTCAGTAATTTTAAGTGGGGAGCAGAATATGCAGAAATAGGTCCATCTTCAGATGGAAATTTAGTATAAGAGAAAGGTGGCATCTCAGTACAATGAAGTAAAATGGACCTTTAATAAATGCTATGGGGGTTACTTCTTAGCTATATAGAAAAAGGTAAAACAGGATCTGATAAAGTCCAAATATAGCAGAGATCTGAAAGTAAAAAGTTAAGTCATATATGTCTAGAAGAAATCATAGTTAAATTCTTCTATAACTCAGGAGTACAAAACACCTCCCTAACTAGGATTCAAAATCCAGAAGTAATGGGAAAATATTGCTAAATCTGACCACATAAAGTTGGAAAGAAAATAAAAGAAAAACAACTTCATGGCAAAAACTGCCATAAACCATGGAAAAAGAAAAATGACAAACTTGGAAAAAATATTTGTAACCTGTATCACAGATAAAGGTTTAATTTCCTTTCAGTACTTGTTTAAAATTAGAGAACTAAAAGGCCATCTGCCCCACAGAAGAATGATAAAGAGAAATGGTCACACATTTCAAGAAAAAGAAATGCAAATAATCCTTAAACATGAAAAAATGCTCAATCTGGTCGGTAATAAAAATGCAAGTAAAGTTCCACAAGGATTCCATTTCTCACCTATGAAATTGGTGAAATCCAAAACTTTGACAACATACTAGCTAGAACCTCCAGTACGAAGTTCAACAGAAACAGTTACAATCGACTTCCTGATCTCAATATTTCACCATTAAATATGGTGTAGATTTTTTGTAGATACCCTTTATTAGATGAAGTTCCTTCCTCAAGTTTGTTGAGAGTCTGTATTTTTTATGACAAATAACTGTTTAATTTCATTAAATGCTTTCCCTGAAATGACAAAGTGGGTTTTTTCCCTTTATCCTTAAATGCATGAAATACATTGATTGATTTTGAAATGTTAAGTGACTTTGCATTCCTGAAATGAATCCCATTTGGTCATGATCTACTGTCCCTTATTACATATTGCTGGACTTGATTTGTAATACTTTTTCTAGGATTTTGGAGTCTATGTTCATGAGAGGTATTAGCCTTTAATCTTCCTCTTGTAATGTCTTTATTAGGTTTTGGTGTTAAAGTTATGATGACCTCGTAAAATAAATTTGGGAGTGTTTCTGCTGTTTCTATTTTTTGGAAAACTCTGAGTATGACAGCATTAGTTCTTTAAATGTTTGAAATAATTCACTATTGAAGTCATCAGGGTATGAAGTTTTCATTATAGGAGGCATTAAATTGTGAATTCAATTTCTTTAAGATATAAGCATCTTCAGGTTTTATTCAGGTCCTCTATATTTTCCTGAGTATATTTTGGTAAATTCTTTTGAAAACTACCCATTTTATGCAGTTTTTCAAATCCTGCCTTTCCTATAACTGTATCTAAAAGTAACCATAGTTGATGAAGAAATGTTATTTTTTCTAAAAGAATTCAACCTTATACATTATTTGTTCAAGAAAAAATAATGAACTTAAAACATCACTATTTTGTAACCCCAAATGAAATCATGGATCTACGTAGTCATTATTAATGGCTGCTCAAAACATTAAATGATAAGCTGATGGAAACTTTTATAATGTTAATTTAAGCTGACACCACTCGAACCCAATGATCTTTTTTTTTTTTCACTTCAGTCTCTGATCTTATCCAGGGTGAAGTGTGTAGATGCAGATTCTTTTTTTATATATACTTTTTAAAAATTTTGGTATCATTAATCTACAATTACATGAGGAACATTATGTTTACTAGACTCCCCCCATCACCAAGTCCCCCCCACATACCTCATTATAGTCACTGTCCATCAGCGTAGTAGATGCTGTAGAATCACTACTTGTCTTCTCTGTGTTGTACAGCCCTCCCAGTGCCTGCCCCCTACATTATACATGCTAATCATAATGTCTCCTTTCTTCCCCCACCCCTTATGCCTCCCTTCCCACCCATCCTCCCCAGTCCCTTTCCCTTTGGTAACTGTTAGTCCATTCTTGGGTTCTCTGAGTCTGCTGCTGTTTTGCTCCTTCAGTTTTTTCTTTGTTCTTATACTCCACAGATGAGTGAAATCATTTGATACTTGTCTTTCTCTGCCTGGCTTATTTCACTAAGCATAATACCCTCTAGCTCCATTCATGTTGTTGCAAATGGTAGGATTTGTTTTCTTCTTATGGCTGAATAATATTCCATTGTGCATGTGTACCACCTCTTCTTTATCCATTCATCTACTGATGGACACTTAGGTTGCTTCCATATCTTGGCTATTGTAAATAGTGCTGCAATAAACATATGGGGCGCATATGTCTTTTTCAAACTGGGCTGCTGCATTCTTAGGGTAAATTCCTAGGAGTGGAATTCCTGGGTCAAACGGTATTTCTATTTTGAGTTTTTTGAGGAACCTCCATACTGCTTTCCACAATGGTTGAACTAATTTACATTCCCACCAGCAGTGTAGGAGGGTTCCACTTTCCCCACATCCTTGCCAACATTTGTTCTTGTTTGTCTTTTGCATGGTGGCCATCCTTACTGGTGTGAGGTGATATCTCATTGTGGTTTTAATTTGCATTTCTCTGATGATTAGCGATGTGGAGCATCTTTTCATGTGTCTGTTGGCCATCTGAATTTCTTCTTTGGAGAACTCTTCAGCTCCTCTGACCATTTTTTAACTGGATTATTTGCTTTTTGTTTGTTGAGGTGCATGAGCTCTTTATATATTTTGGATGTCAACCCTTTATCGGATCTGTTGTTTATGAATATATTCTCCCATACTGTAGGACACCTTTTTGTTCTATTGATGGTGTTCTGTGCTGTACAGAGGCTTTTCAGCTTGATATAGTCCTTGTTCATTTTTGCTTTTGTTTCCCTTGCCCGGGGAGATATGTTCATGAAGAAGTTGCTCATGTTTATGTCCAAGAGATTTTTGCCTATGCTTTTTTTCTAAGAGTTTTATGGTTTCATGACTTACATTCAGGTCCGATGATCATTTTTAACACTCCCCAAAATGAAATAACCAGACATTATGTGTCACCTCTGGAGATACAACACAAAGTATACACCACTACCTATGAAATATTATCAAAAAAATATATATGTATATCTCAAACCTGAATCTAATTATATCTGTTGATTTAACTGTCAGTTGACGAGTAACATAGGGGCCAAAAGAAACATGTTAAATGATACCACAAGAAGGCAATCAGTGACATTTAAAATATAGGAAGTTCTACAGGAAAACTACCTGGATTCTTCAACAAATAAATTTTAGAGAAAAAAATAAGGTGGGTCCAATAAATTAAAAGAGAATTAGCAAACTTAACAGCAACCAGATACAATGTATGGACCTGTTTAAACACAGATTTTAAAAAACCCATTGTAATAACAAAAAAAAGCCTTGAGATAATTGGGGAAATTTCAGTAATGAGAGGGTATTTCATACTATTAAGGATTATTGTTAATTCTTTTTGGTGTGACAACAGATTTTTGAGATGTTTTATCTTTTAGAGATACACACAGAAGTATTACTGGTGAAATGATATATCTGGGATGTATTTCACAATAATTGGGGGGAGTTAAAAATAGTGGGGAAGTGTAGTTGAAATAAGATTAGCCATGTGTTGGTAACTATGGAAGCTGAATGATGGGTATATGGAACTTTGTTAGATTAGTCCCTCTTCCTCATATATATTTAGAAATTTCCATAATAAAACTTTTAAAAACCATTAACAGTGCTGGAAAATAAAGGTGCTACTCACAGACCAAAAATTTTGTGAAATTCAAGATATTTGAAAACAAATGGGATCAGAAGAGGTCAGAGGATAGGAAAGCACAGATCAAGCCATCAGAAGTGTTCTTGCCAAAGCAGCCTTGATCAAGAAAAGAGAGTGGGAAGTATGCCTTCTCAAAGTTATATATTTTCAAAATTTATTGACATGAGCAGGGACAATTTGGGTACTTTCTCTCAACCTGGCCCCCTTTTCCCTCACCTTCACAGAACTACTAGTTTGAAAAGTCCACGAATGTTCTCTGAAGGAAGTGGCCTTAATGAGGGTGTACAAACCTGAGAAAGCAGAATTCACTATCCCAGGGACAGGGAATAGAAAACAGAAAATGGGTACCATCCCTCCAGCAAGTCCTCCATGCAACTGTACTTATTTCCCACCCCGCTCCTATCTACAGGGTAGACCTCCTGCTCGCCCAGCCTGTCAGTCTCCACCCTGAACCCTCACCCAGCCCTCCTCTTCAAAGCAGCTATTAACCAAAGCAATCCTTTTATTCACAAACATCAGCTAAAAGCCAAGAGTTGTCAGATCTTTGAGAAAAACCAATCCTACAACAGAAAGAAAAATACAAAAGGTAAAATACAGATTGCAATGAAACCACCAGAGATACAAAAAGCATTATTACAAAGTGAATGAATATAATTTTTGACCTAAATATTTCAATGAACAGACTAAATGAGAAGACCAGTCTAAAAGACCAAATTGGTGGGCTGGAAGTAAAATTAAGGAACTATCTTAGAATATAGAGCAAAAAGAAAACAGATGGAAAACATTAAAATATTATGAAGGAAAAATCAAGGCACTTCAACATCTAACTAATCAATGTTCCAGAAATAGTTCCCCATGTCAGGGAAGAAATAATCAAAGCTATTAAAATACAAGTGGCTGAATACATTGACGGGGGTATGTCAAAGGGACACAGGAGCCAAAAGAGCTCCAAATGCACCAAGCTGCAACCTTAGAGCAACAAAATAAAGTAGCATTGGATTATAGCTCAAAGCATTAATCTCCATGAGTCTTTACTGATATGACTGAATAAATTAACAAATGGGAAAAAATACTATCTCCTGTGCAAAATTCCAAATAATTTATGCAGATACTCCATATTAAAGGAGGAATAGCATAATTCCTTCCCCAGTGTCGGCTGCACATAGCGACTTCATTCCAAAGAGTGCAGTAATAGAAAGTAGACAAAAAGTGACTTTATAGTAGAAAACCTGACAAACACCAGCTAAGCCAGGTGATGAGGGTCAACATCAACAGTGCTAAGTCATGTTGATAGCATGTACCCTCAATGTAATGTGATAAAAATGGCACTTCACCTCTGTGATCTTCTTCCTCACAGCCTGTAACTCCAGTCTAATCATGAAAACACATCAGAAGAAGTTCAACAGAGGGGCATTCTATAATATACCTGACCAGTTCTCCTCAAAACTGTCCAAGGTCATCAAAAACAGTAAGTCTGAGATGTCACACCAAGAGAAGCCTAAGGAGACATGACAACTAAATGTCATATGATATCCTGGACTAAAAAAAGGGGTATTAGGTAAAACTGAATCTGAGTATAGACTTCAGTTAATAATAATGTATCAGTAGTGGTTCATTAATTGTAACAAATTACCACACTAATATGATGCTAATAACAGGGGAAACTGTGTGGGGATCTGAGGGTGATATATGGGAACTCTGTACTATCTGCTCAATTTGTCTGTAAACCTAAAACCATTAAAAAAAAAATTAAATCTATAAAAGTACAATTTATTTGGGGCAAAGACATAGATCTTCAAAATGAAGGAACCTAAGGAATGCTGAGTATAATGCAAAAAAAACCACATTGTGCTTCATTTCCTTGAGTCTGAATCCCTTCCTCTCAAATTTACTGCATGCTTTTTCGGGGGCTCTCATCTCACAGCCTAGGGAATGAGTTTAGACCCTCCCACTGGCCTTGGTTTTAAAATGTAAGCTATGTGTTCTTCTTTGTCATGGTAAGAATATGCAGCAAAAGGACACAAATGTGCATTTTTAAAGTTCTCTAATTCAATTTTGAACAACTCAAGAGACAAATTTATGAGATTTCAAAACTTGAAAGTGAAAGAGAAAATCCACAAAGCTTTCAAAGAAAAAAAAATACAAATGAAAAGTTTACCCATAAAGATTCCAAATCAGACTTACATCATACATCAGTTAGAACACAATGGAGCAAAAATTCTAAGGAAAAAATATTGTCAATCTTGAAATGCATGAGAACAAGATATTTTAAGCACCTGAAAATTCGGAAAGTTTCCCTCCCACACTTCTAAGAATTACTCAAGAAAATTGTTCAACCAAAAATATAAGTAATCCAAGACTACATGAGATTAAGAAACAGTAAGAGCTGAGTCTGTCCCATATAGGGAGTTTGGGCAGGATTACAAGGGAAGAGGCTTTATTATATCTTGAGGTTTGAAATTCTCCACTCAACCATGATGTTTTTATAAACATTTCCTTTTCTGTGGCTCTAATCCCACTACTTGAGTCTACATAAAATGTTTATATATAATCATTTGTGAATTCTGTTCATTTTTCCTTTTGAAGTGTGATTACTGATATATTTGGATTTCTTTTTATCATCTTATTTTATGCTATTTACTCTGCTTTCTCTATGCTGCTGCTTTTCTGCCTTTATTCAGATTGGATTGCTTATTTTTATGTTTGAAATGTGTTTGTTCACAATTAGCAGTATTTCATGTAGGGATTGTTCTTAAACTTTTAATATGCATGCATACTCAAAGTGTGAGGTTTATCAACATGTTTTTGAATACAAGGCCTTTATTATCACCAATCCAAATATTCCAGTTCTACATTTGTTTTATTGCCCTTCCGCCACCAAATAGAATTACTGTTTAACACATGCAGTGTTGGCCTAGATTTATCCACTGTTGTGGAGATTGTTGGTGTCCCACTGAGATCCCTTTCACTGGACCAATATACCCATTGCCCAGCTGCAGTTTTTGCTGCCAATGACTGACCAGTGGACCATTCTCCTGAGAACCACTTTTAGCAGGACACTGACTCTCTGCCTGGGAGGTTACCCATCCCAGCCCCTAAGGGCAGACTGCAGCCAGGGCCTGACTGATCTGGGGAAAGGAAAAGCCAGCTCCCTTGCTTCAAGGGGGCACAACTTGGTGGTGCCAATGGTATATTAGTTTTCCACTGCTGCTCTAACAAATGATCACAAACATAGCGGCTTAAAACAACACAAATTTATTATCTTACAGGTGTGGAGGTAAGAAGTCCAACATGGGTCTCTCTAGGCTAAAATCAAGGTGTCAGCAGGGCTGTGATCCTTTCGGGAAGTAATAGGAGAATCTGTTTTCTTGCATTTTCCAGCTTCGAGGCCACCAGCACTCCTTGGGCTTGTAGCCTTTCCTCAATCTTCAAAGCCACAATGTAGCATCTGTCTGATCATTGTTCCATAATCACATATCTTTCTCTGACTCTCTTCTGCCTCCCTCTTCATCTTTTAGGGACTCTTGTGATTACACTGGACCAACCAGGACACTCCACAAGAATCTCTTTGAGATTTGTTGATTAGCAACTTTAATTCTATCTGCCACCTTTGCCATGTAACCTAACGTATTCACATGTACAGGGGATTAGGACGTGAACATCTTTGCGGGGCAGGGGGTGGGGTGGGCGGTGGCGCGTTATTCTGCCAGCCAGTGCCCTTCGTGCTCCAGAGTTATTCGCAGGATCAGACTAAGACTAAATTCCTACTGAACCCACATAAAGGAACCTATAAAGAGTTGTGTCCTTATTCAGCAGTGAACATTTGTCATAATAATGCATGAAACTTTAAAAGAATTTAATGAATTGTTACCATAAGGATGCGAAAAGGAAGGTGTTATACAGCTAAATGTACATCTACCACAACTGGAAGTCCAAATCAAATCATTTATCGTAATACAAAGTCTAAGAAATATGGTTGTAGTAAATACCAAAAAAAATAACTAATATAATTGAAACTTCTCTAGGGAAAAAGCCAAGTTGGAGAGAGGTGGAGAAAAGAAGTGCTCCTTTTTGTAGAAGACTTACTTGTAGCCAAGCACTATTTGACTTCTGGAACTATATGCATTATTTTGATAAAAACAAGTTAAAAAATAAATTCACACTGAGAAGTGACTAGTGGTTACTATGGCAGAGGGGTTGAGGTTTGTGAGTGGGGAGTGTGAGGGGGACATAGGAGCACAAAAATTCCCAATCATAATATAAGTTGGTCACAGGGATGGTAGTACAGCACGGAGAATACAGTCAATGATTCTGCAACATCTTTCTATGTTGATAGATAGTAATCACACTAGAGTGGGTGAGGATTTAATAATGTCGGCAACCGCTGAACCACTGTGTTGTACCAACGTAAGATTATATATCAATAATACTTCAATTTAAAAAAATGGGGGTAAAAATAAATCAAAGGAGACAAGCTTCAAAATCTTTTCTGTTAATAAATAAATACATTCACCAAATGAGGCAGAGAAGTCAAAAAGAAAAAGCCCCCCAAAGTCGAAATATCTGATTAATTTTAAATCCCTATTCCTCGTTCTAAAAAAACAAAAATACTTTCTTAACTTTAAATTAAGATATACTCGCTATAAAGACTTCAGATGACATAAAAATGTTGAAAGTACAAAACGAAAATACTACACGTATACCAACCTCAGAGATTACGTCTATGAACATCTATGTTCAGACATACCTGTAAGTTTTTCAAAAAAGTGGCATCATACGACTTGTAATCTGATTGTATTACTAACATGTGGATCTAAGTCAATTTGTACAGCTTTATATGCCTCTTAATAATTGTACAGAATCCTATAATTTGAATGTACCATTAAAAGTAATAATAATTTAATAAAAATCAGGAGGCCAGAGGGTGGCAGGGAAGAGGTATGCTTATTTTCTACATCTTTAATTATAGCCTGCTGTAATAGTAACTTGCTATTACCTAAAGTTGGTAAATAAGGACAGAAAATGTGTATTTAAAATAATAAAGGCATCTATTAGAAAAGCTAAAATTATATTAGCAATCAAAAAAAAAGAGGATGTGTACAAAATTCCGTATCTTTCAGAGTGAACATTCAATATATACTATCCAAACTTAGACAATAAAAATAATATAAGTATAAATATACTAAAAATATACATATAAAAAGAACTTTTAATAGTGGTTGTCTCATAAAAGGGGATGAGAGTGGGCACTTATATCTTTGTCATCATAAATATACTCAGTTTTTATACAAAATACACATATGTGTTCATACACAGGTAGAAAAGACTCCAAAGGCTACATACCAAAATATGGACAATAATTACCTTTAAGGACATCTTATTACAAACTTTCTATATATTCCTTATGCTGTCGTATTCTCTGTGATGAACATATTGCATTCATATTGCATTTGAAATAAGAAAATACATTCAAAGCCATCTTTTTTTGTGAAGGGGCTGTGGAGGGCTGTTAAGAATAAAAAATAAAACTCAGTCAAAATGTCCCTATCTATCTTCCAAAGCCTAGGCCACAAAATACCTATATAGTCCAGTTTTAATGAATCTTGCAAACAGCCCTTATGTCCTCAAACATAAAAATCCCCACTTAGACAAAAGCAGCTATAGGCTTTTCATTCCAACCAAGCCCTGCCAAGTCATTTCTGATGGAGCCTGAGATTTACCAGATTGCTACACACAGGTTTCCTATAGGTTGACACCAACTTTAGCACAGTAGTATGCTTTTCCCATTACTTGTCCACTCATTCAAAACATTAACTGAATGCCTACCGAGAGCAGAGCATTACAGAGTGTGTGCTGCAAGTTAGAGATTAACACATTCGATGGCCTCAAGTGGCTTAAGACCTACTGGGAAAATGGCATGAGGCAGAACAGAGAGGAGAGTCTGGAGCGCACTGATAATATTTTGCATGTATATTTTAACTGTTTTCCAGCAAATCAACAGATACTTGGAAATGTACAGCTAAAATGAGGTGCTACCTTTTTTAGTTTTCATTCATGTTTGAACTCTGAAAGTAGTTATACCTACTACTTATTTGTCACTAAATCATATGCCAGGTTCTCCTGTTAGTATATAACTTTTCATATAGGAGTACTTTAGTCTCTATTCGATGGCATGCATTTTTGTGCCCCCACTTTCCTAGTGAATCACCAATAGAACAGACACTATAAATATTTACAAAATGAACAAAGTGGGCCAGCTACCAGAGCTCTCCACAGTAGCTTGCCTCTCTCTACCAGATGAAAGCACCCCACAGATATGGCACACAGAAGCACAGCCACAGTTCTACCTATTGTAGGGTATTTTTCCCTTTTAATTCCACAGCAATGAAAAGCTTGGCAAGGCAGAAATAGAGAAAAGCTCAAAGAAGAAAAAAGCGAGTATTTTTAAGCAAAATCACTGCATAGTAAGAAAATCAGTTTTATTTAGCATTGTATCTGAGGCACCAATGAGAATAAAGAAGCTGAAGACCAATCCCACATTCAATTTTAAGGAGTTTTGTGATAATAAAAGCACACAGACCATAACCAATCTTGAAAGTATGAAATGCCTTATGTTTAGAATACACAAAATATACTATGGGGACTTCCCATCGAAAGGTGGTGCTCTGAATATCTGCAGTCTTTGCAATCTGAGGACTCCAACACAGGTTCTGCTTTTCTCCCCATCCCAATCTAGAATTCTATGGACAAAACAAACAATACAGAAAGCTCCTCTGGGCAAAGGAGCCTCTGAGGGAGTGTGACGTGGCCCTGAGAAACAAGCCAACTGGCCTACCATTCAACCAACACAATGCTACCGAAAACCTGAAAGTCTTGGCGCTTACATCTCACACTACATCAAGACGATTCTTTTTAAGCTACAATTTCTTGATTATACAGAAAATCACTGTTCTTGAGACAGTGAATTCATAGTATACTACTGAGTATTTTTAAATGATTTTTACCTCTTTGTGAGGAAGGAGACAAAATAATAACTAGGATTTTTAGAAACGAGAAAGGTGGTTCACTCCAGGTTAAGAAAATCAATGATCCAACTATATGTACTCTCAAAATAATTATCTCTGCTCAAGCTTTCATGATAAATAAACTAATAAAAAAATTAGATGCTTATATATAAGAAGGTATTTTTATAACTATAGACATCAAAAAAAGAAAAAGAGCTTTGGACATGGAGTAGTTCCTTAGAAAAGCCTTCTGTGAAACTGTTTACTACAGTCATTGTATAAGCAAAAGGAGACCTGCAGGAAAAAAACTATCTAAAATTGGTATTAAATCTGTTTAATATCTTTAATAGTTCTATTACTTCTAAATCCTTCCACAAAAGGGCATTACAGCTCTTCAGTTTGTTGCCAACATACATTAAAAAAAAAAAAGCCATAATGCTGAAGCTATAATTTGAATTTTTAATTATTGGCACTATACTATAGAGCACAATGAACATATTTAAATAAAACAGGGGTAATATTTCATTGGGGAGTACATCCAACATGTTTTTTTTTCAGCCCGTATCTACAGCCAATGGTGATATTTTTATAGACTAATTTAATTTCTAAACAAATGCAAATTTTAAAAAAATGACAGAAAGCCATGTTTTGCTCAGAAATACTATTATACACATACCATATAGGTTGTTTTACAGCAGACATTAGTTTGCCAAACTTCAGATGGCAAAACGCTAAGCTGTGAGCTTGGTATTTTCCAGCCAGTTGTTTCTTGATGCCCTCGAGTCTCTGGTGGTGTGTAATATTGAGAGACCACCTTGTTGACACACTTCTCAAAGGTGACTCCACTGTGATATAACACTGATATCCTTAAGATGCAAGACCTAGCAGAAAGCCTCCCACAAATCCACTGGATATCACAATGTTCTGTTTGACAAATTCTGTTGCCTGAAACGTAAGTTTAAACAAAAATACTCTTAATTATGGTACAACATGAACCTCAAACACATTAGGCTAAATGAACTAAACAGACCAAAAAACACAAATATTGTATGACTGTTTACATGAAAAGTCAATTCACCGAGACAAAAAATAAGACAGAGGTGACCTAGGGCTGGGGAGAGGGATTAATTGTGGGAGTTACTGCTTACTGGTTAGTTTTATTTTGGAATGATGAAAAAGTTCTGGAAATGGATAGTGGTAATGGTTGTACAAAAGTGTGAATGCACTTAATGCCACTGAGTTGTGTGCTTAAAAACAGTTAAAATGGTAAAATTTTATGTTATGTATATTTTACACAATTAAGAAAAAATGCAAATTTTTAGAAACACTCTTAATGAATCAGGAGCTAGGTAACATTTCTAGCTGTTTTCCTCAAACTAAAAAATATGCAGCAAAACTTTGTGTGCATTTACTACTGCAGGTGCCAACAAGCACACAAGATGCCAGGTCTGTCCCTTATCAACTGAAAGAGCCTGGGGCCCCCAGCAAGGCCCGGTAAGCTTCTTGGCTACTAATAGGTACATGGGCAGCAATAATCTCACAGGTGAAAAGAAGTCTACTTTTTTAGGGCAGACATAAATAGTCTATTCAGCAAGTTATTAACACAGGGTAAATAAATTCCCACAACAGGCAAAATATTTATTAACAGTCCATTTAGCCAATAAGAAAAAAGGTATAGGATCAGAAAGATATCACCCTGCTGTTATTGTTTAACCCAAATTAAAACCATGAAGAAGGGATTAGACAAAGCCAGACTGTAGGAAAGTTTGCCTAGATGCTTCAAAAATGCCAGTGTCATGAAAGATGGGGGAAAAAAAAAGCAGATGAAGGGACTATGTAAAATCAAGGCAGACTTCACAGACACACAACAACCAATGCAATATATAATTTTTGACTGGGAAAAAAAGGTATGAAAGATGTTTTGTAGAAAATTTTTAATATGGACTGTATATGAGGAAACATTGTTGTATCATATGAAATTTGGGGGGACTAATAAGGGTAATTGTAGTTGCAGAGGAGAATGTGTACTCTTAGAAGGTATCTGCTGAAATATTTAAGAGTGAAAAGCCATGATGTCTTAAACAGTTTGGAAAAGGAAGTATAATCACACACATATACAGATAAAGCAAATGTTGCAAAATGTGAACAATTAGGTGAATAGGTATTTGGGTATTCACTGTACTTGTGTTTCAATTCTTTCAACTGGTTTGAAATGTTTCAAACTAAAAAGTTGGGGGAATTAAAAGGATGGAACAAAAAGGCAAGAGAGTACGCACTTCTAAACAGAGTACAAAAAGAAAACCAAAAAATATATAAAAATAATTAATAACTCTAATACACAAACACTTTCAAACTATTCTACCTCAAGAAAAAAGTAGGTACTTTTAGTTTTACCACACATTGTCTACAGTGCACTTTTATAAAAGCAGAGGAAAAATTCTGGAAAAATGATGTTATCAGCTTTTACGTGCAGATCAAAGTACATGGGAGATGGGCAGGGGAATCTATTATTAACAACAACAAAATATTGACTGCTTTAAATAACAGCTTGATCCCCAACTTTACTTACCACTCTAGACAGGACCAAAAATACCAATTTATTTTTAAAAGAAGATAATCCCTAGTTACATTTTCTGCTAAGCCAGACCCATTTAAAAAAAGGAGCCAAAGATGTACATTGTCTTACTTCTTCAATTATATTGTTGATTTCAGGTGCTGCCTTATTTGCTCGTTTCTTAATCTGTCTTTTCGCTTTGTTTACATCTTTTTCAACTCTCTTCCAGTCAATCTGCACATAGCCACTGTGACTGGCAATCTGCAAAAATGTAATAAAAGTGGTTAATTTTAAACCAACTAGGCTGCTGATAAATTTATCACCCAGGAATATACAAACATTTAGAATTCAAGAAATCTATGAAGCTTATAGTTGAGAAATCCCAATTTATCATTGAGCTATACGCTAAAACTTGGATATTTTATTGTATATGCCTCAATAAATAAATAAACAGATACGACACCATAATTTATTCATTTAATAGATACTGAATATCTACTCTGTGCCAAGCACTGTTCTGGTCCCCCAGGCTGTAAGCAAGAGCAAGGGAGATGTAAGTCCTCACCCATAGACAGCTCCAGGCCCATGAGAAAAAACAGACAGTAAGCATAACCATTTACTTAGATGTGATGAAATTTGCTGCCAGAAGGAGAGAGCTAGAGGAGAGCCCCAAATTCTACAGTACATGATAGAAAAAATTTCAAACACTATTATTATTGTACTACAATGCTATCACAATTTTTGCAATTTCAGAATTAGCTAAAGACACAAAGACTATCCAAGTTATACAGCTAATAAAAAATGCCTTTTAACTAAATAGATGTTTAATTACAGTAGATTAAAAGCCAGTCAGTCATTAGGTCACTAAAATCTAAAGTAGCCTAAAAACTGGCACTTAAATTAAGAATACTTTCAGGTAATTGCTTTTCAAAGTGGAATATAAAGGAAAATGCTCTATACGAGTTTTACATTATAAATCCTTTTAATAAAACTATGACTAAATACTTATTAACCATAAGAAAAACCCTCACATGGTACTACTGAGACTGCAAAATATGAACAGGAACAATAGTGTGTGTGTGTGTAAACTAGTACAGTATATTAGGCCTTCCAAACAGTAGAACTGAAATATAAAGAATCACACAAGTAGTAAACAATTAAGCTATATGTACTATTATAAATCATTTCAATCAAGCTTATGCTTTCTTTGTAATCTTTTTAAGGTATCACTTTGAACCACATACAAAATAAGTAATAAAAATATCTGATTTTATATAAATAGGTTGACAGGGAATCAATCTTAAGTTCCATTTTCATTGTGAATGACCTCATAGAAGAATTTATTTATCTGAATTTCTTCCTGTATTTGTTCACCTATTATCACTTCAAACTCCAGCCTCACCAAAACAGAGTGGCAATCAAATCAAATGGCAAGTGAACATTTTTCCTGGTGGCAACTGACATGTCAATTTAGGTTGCAAGCATAGAGGTGATGAACCTTAGGCACCCTCCCACAGACAGCAGCTATAAACACTGGTTAAAATACAAGAACTAACAAAAGCAAGATTTTAAGGAGAGTTGAAACTGGTAGTAAAGGACCAATACAACATAAGATGACCGTTTTCCTGGCTTTATCCTGAGTACAAGATGCAGTTACAGGGTGGCTAAAACTTCAATAGAAAACATGCCATCTTCCTGGCCTGAAGAACCAGAGGACACAGCCCAGGACAAAAACAGCTGCCAGAAGGAGAGAGCTAGAGGAGAGCCCCAAATTCTATGCATAACCTCTACCCAATTCCTGAACCAAAGATTCATGGAGAACCAAGCATTTTGGCTAAAGCTAAAAGAAATGAACTGAAATTTGAGATCTACCCACGACAGGTGAAACAGAGTTTGCAATTTGAGTCTAACCAAGTTAACTACCTGCTGAAATCAATCAATACTCTTCACAGGAATAAAGCAGAATCCAGAGTCCCTACAAAATAACATTCCCAATGCCCAGGATAAAATCCAATGTTATTTGATATATGACAAAACAGGAAAATGCAGCCTAGTCTCCAAAGAACATCAACAGATGCTAACCCTAAGAACACCCAGATATTGGAATTATATTAAAGCAGCTGTTATAACTATGCTTAAAGAGGTAAAGAAACTATAATCATAATCAATGAAAAGGTAAATAATCTCACTAGAGCTATAGAAAATATAAAAAGAACCAAATGGAAATTCTAGAATTGGAAAATACAGTATCTGAAATAAATTTACTGGCTATATTTATTTCTGTTAATGGCAGAAGGCAGATGACAGAAGAGTCAGTGAACTTGAAGCTAGATGACTAGAAATTATACATCTGAAAAAAAGATTGAAAAAATAAATGAACAAAAGCTTGAAACATTATCAAAAAGTCTAACATGCATGTAATCAGTCATGTTCACAAGAGGAGAAAAGGGATACAGGAGAGGACATGTCTTTACGGAAATGGCCCAAACCTTCCCAAACATGATTAAAGACATAAATTTACAGATTCAACTTCAGTGAACTCCAGGTAATGATGTAACACAAACACAATTATGAAATAACAATACTCAGATGATTGGCAGGGGGGTAAGGGGAAGAAAGCATTCAAGCGTCTGAGATGGATGGGGTGCAGAAAAGTTCAATAAACGATAGCTAAATTCTCATAGTCCATAATGAGAAGCCAACAGTTAATACCTCAAACTGAAAGATCAAGAAATGTCCAATTAACTTGTTTAGGAAAAAGGAGATAAATACCTTAACAATCAGCTAATAGTTCAAAGTGGTTGCCTCAAGGAGGGGGAAAATGGGGGGCTAGTGAGGGAGGAGGAGGATTACTCTAATCTCTAACAAGTCTCATACAGGTATTTGACCCTTTGAATTACAGGCATGTATAACTCCAAAAAAACAGAAATCAAACTTGAGAGATTCATATACTACTGTCTATTTTAAGATGGCAGTGTGATCAACATCTACTGAAAACTTAATATCAAGTTACCAGAAAAGTCTTAAGTTCTAAATAGACTGATATTTATCTTTCAATATAAGTAAAGGTAACAAAAATATGGAAGTGGGCCTAAAGAATAATAGGCAATTAGCCTAAAAGCCATTTGTTACTCTTATTTCCTCTTTCAGTTTCCCTCTAGTTGAGTTTTCAAGTTAAGTCACGTTTGTGAGAAAAACTGGTTTGATGCAGACAGACCCCATGTTCTCCTGCTTGGTGACTTCACAGAATATGTGGACTACCAGGTAGAAGGTGGCAATGCCAAAATGTGGACTTCAATGGTGCATACTGAGTAGACTGAAATGGAACTTTGAAAAACTGACATGCAGAGTGAATTGAAATGTGTAATTCTCTCTACTCTGTGAACATTTTAGTTAACTGCTTCAGTCCAGTACCCTTTCCACTAAACAGAAATGACAACTGAGTTTTCAAAATAGCTATAGAATTAAATATGTTCTTGATTCTGTATAAACACAAGTCAAAATGAGCTTAAATAAAATTCTCTTCTGTACAAATGCTGGCATATTCATCCAAAGGACTAAATTTAGATTAACCATACTTTTTACCTCTTACCACAATAAGCAATTACTCCTAAAAATGCCACTAATAGAAAGAAAACATGTATTTTTAAAAAAGCTATTTAGTAAACAACTCAAAATCTGCGCTTAACACATAAGAATCCAGTCCCTTTGCACTTCCGTCAATGACACTGGTTACTACATGAATGGCTTAGGTGCTGAAGTCAGATTCTGGTTACTATGACCACTAATCATTTTTAAAATCTGGTACAACTGACAATTCTCTGTATCTTTAAAACTGTTGCTAACATTCATTCCCAGAGATTTTTCAATTTAGGGATTTACTATACTTAATCTTCAGGGAATGATATTTTTGGAAAAATATATGCCAAATAGACACAAATGCCAGATAATATCCTGATAAACATCATCTAACAGCAAAGCATTTTTAAACCTTATACTTAGAGGAACATGAACAAAACTAAAACTTCAAGTCCACCTGCCTCAGAAATAGGATAATGGATAATTTTTTTAAACCCAATTTTCCACCCTCTGCATTATTATGGCTCCCTAGTTTTAAAAAACATGTTAGAAATTGCAAACAGCAATTTCATTTGGGAAGGAAAACTGTATGGCTAGGAAACAGAAAAGGAAAGAGACCTTTTGAATTCATACACTCTGTGTGAATTTTAAATACATGTCTAAAATGGTTAGAATGAGCAGATTATATTATTGATGAAGTGTTTATTTTACTAGGGAGATGATTTAAGGGAAATTTAGGTAAGTAGTCACAAAAAATGAGACACCTCAAATTTTAATAGTTGTGTTTTTAATAGCTGGGATCAAAATATGCCTAAACAACTTATTTCTGTTGTCTTTCATGACAGATGCCAACTTTCAAAACTCATTTTAGTTTTTCCATGAACTGATGTCTAAAAGGAAAATTCCATCTTCTATTAAAAAGGACAGCAGTGAAATGGCTACACTTGGCTTTCTCAGAGATATGTATGTAAGCAGCAGCAAGGACCTAAAGCTCTGACATACCTGAAGAAGAAGAAAGCCACCACCTACTGCAGTTGCTGCAAGTTTTCCAACTTTCTGGAACAAAAATCCTGCACACCTTCAATGAAAGAAATAACAAAAGATGAGAACAATCAATGATATACTAAGCTCTCTCCCTTTTCTCCTTTTCATTGCTTTCCTCATAAAATCTTAATGTCTTCTGATTTCTTTTGATTATGTCCCTTCCCTGCTCAGAAACCCGTAATGTTTCCCTCCAGTTACATAGGCTAATCAAAAGGGCACAATCTAAATTGTCTGTACTATGCTTTGAAATAAGGGATGGAGAGAAGAGTTGGGGAATTTATAGGAAAAAAGACTGGCTACTGAAATTGAATGTTGAATACTCAGGGGTTCATTAGATTATTCCTTCTACATTTGCAGAAGTTGAAATTCCCCATAATAAAAAGTGGTATGTTTTGTTAATACAGTCAAGACGTTTCACACACCAGGCCAGCCCCCACACTATCCAAACCTTCTGCTTCAACCTAGTTAGTTTCCAAACAGGTCATCACCATTGCTCAAGCTATTAATCTCCCTGCTTCTGGGGGATTCTACCCAGCTCTGCCTATCTAAAGCTTTTCTACCCTTTAAGGTCCAGCTGGAGTTCTACCTTCATGACTACACTTAAGCCCACATTTAAAGCCATGAAATGGCTTCCTTACCCACATGTACCTACATCTATATTAAAGTTGTTTTGTCTCCTCTATCCTGTGAGAATGTCAGCCCATACTACTTTTGTGATCAATTCTCTCCATCAGTGAGCTCATAGTCCCTTCAGTATTCCAGATCCATACTGTGCAAAAGAATCTCAGATTTCTAACTCTAGCCTTTTGTACTAGGTTGAATAGTGTCCCCTAGCAAAATTTATGCCCTTCCCAGAATCTCAGAATGTGACCCCATTTGGAATAAGGGTCACTGCAGATATTAGAATTAGTTAAGATGAGGCAATACTGGAGTAGGGTGGGTCCTAAAGCCAGTATGACTTAATCCAACATGTCACAGAGACACAGAGAGGGAAGATGGCAATGTGATGGCAGAGATTGGAGTGATGGGTCTACAAGCAAAGTAATGCCAGGAATTGCTGGCAACCACCAGAAGCTAGGAGAGGCATGGAACAGATTCTCCCTCTGAGCCTCCAAGAAGGAACCAACCCTGACACCTTTCAGACTTCAAGCTTCCAGACCTGCAAGAGAATAAATTTGTCTTGTTTTAAGCCACGGACTTGTGGTATTTTTGTTACATCAGACCTAGGAAACTAATACAACTTCATAAATGGAAAATTTACATTTCCAGTCATATTGTGGCCTTCTCTAGCACCCAGAACCACATATTCAAAATGTCCCAAAGCAAATATCATCTTTCCAACCAAACCAACTATTGCTAATGTCCTAGTTCGTAAGTGATAGCACCATCCTCTAGGCTTACCACCTCACGATCATTTCAGACTCCACCTTCTTCACCTCCAGGGTCCAAGTGATTGCCAATTCTATATACTCTATCTCCAAAACATTATTTGACTGTCTTCCTTCCATCCTCAAGGGCATCATTACCTTGCTTCCAGACCACACTCAGGGCCCTCTTCACACCTCCCATCTCTCCTAGCAACCTGATAGTTTTAATTCCTTATTATGATCAAAAACATATAGCTACCTACAGATAAATCTCATCTCCTCAGCCTTCCATTCATGTCCTGAAAACTGGTCTGAACTGTTAACCAGTTAGGTTAACACCTAGTAACCATTCTTCTTAACATGTGCCACAGTAAAACATCGGTTTTTATACCCTAAGAAAATTACAAAAATTTGCTACACTGAACCCAGTCATTACAACAAAGCACCTCTGTAATATTAGTGTCCTATTACACAGCTTCTGAGCTGACACTTGGCTATAATCCAAACACGTGTTGAGGGAGTCAGCAACAGTATTAGAAAAAGGAACAGAGGAGGCAAGCGGAAGCCAGATCTCAAAAATATCCTGGTGTGCTCCACAAGCAGGTCTATGTTTTGCTTGATGGCATGAGCCACTAAAATAAACCTACTAACTCCCCCTGCTCTGTCTCTTGGCTTTTCAAGCAAGTTTCCGCCGATTACGGGTCTTCTCACCGAGTTTGACCAAAAACAGAAAACATGATGATTTGATAATTCTGTTGTTCAATTATTTGTCTCTTTTAAATGGGGCTTTAGGCCCAGACTCACATTAACCAACCACCCATGGAACCAAATTGTGAGCTTAATCAAGCAAAAGGCCAAATCCTGAATTATGAAGGTCAAAGTACAACCAGCCTGTGGAGAATCATGTGAATAACAGGGCCCTGACCAGGCATCTCCCTCTAAAGGCACACTTTTTTCATAAGCAGCACTAATAAGTATATATCATGAATAAATACTGCACCTGTGTCACAGAAGCTTCACAATGAGTGTTTCTACCATAAAATGGCATTTATAAACAGAGGCGTGCACCACTGGTCCAAGGTGCATATAAAACACAAATCAAAAACTAAATTCAAAAAAAAAAAAAAATAAAATTCAGTTAACAAATAAAAGTTAGCTTTGATGGCAAAAAAAAAAAAAAAAAAAAAAAAACTAAATTCTTACAAGTTTAAATATATATTTAAATTCATGTAACATGAATTTAACTTAGAACCTAAGGGAAGAAAACAATTATTCACAAGTTAAGCACCCACACTGACTTCAAAAATTCTCTAGTCATGAACATTTTCAAAATAAAGGGTCAAACTTGTTTCTGACCCTTGTTATTTGGTTCATCTTATACTCCAAGAATAACAGAATCAGATCTATAGGAGCAATTGTTATCCTGTGGTCTGAAAAGTTAACTGGTTAGGTTAATGCTTATTCACTGCTCCTCCTTAATATAACCCACAGCATTATTAGAGTAAGCAATCAGCCCTTTAATTCAAACTAGGGCCCAGTGTTATACAACTCTTCTTCAAAGTATTATCATAATCCAAACTAACCCACAAAAGTCGACAAAATCATCTGTATCGTACTCATTCACTTTTACTGACAATTGTTACACGACTCTCTAAAGGGTTGACAATCCTGGAGACTAGTTCTGTGGGAGTTTTCACAGGCTTTTCTAGTTATTAGCATTAAAACAAGTAAAACTTATTTACATACAATTAACTTTTGTATGTTTCCTCCTTACCCACTATCACTGAGTCAGATCCCATTACATTTGCTAAATTTGAGAAGGGGTAAAATACAAGAATTAAAAAAAAGGGTAAGGAGGGAACAGTGGTGGGCACGGGGAAGGAGATCACCACAACCCAACACGGAGGGTAGATTACATCACTCCTATCACAGAGAAGAGTAAAGCTCTTCTGGATTCACAATGTAAAGCCACCGAGTGTGCAGACTAAGTGGCCCATGTACCAAAGGGAAGCAGTCAGGCTCCCAATGAAATTTAATGAAAAGGATGTTGTTCTCACCAGCCAGTCACTCCACCCATTACAATCTGGGTGGCTACTGAGTATTTTTCTACCATAGGTCCGGAACTGTGGCCAAACACTCGATTCCACCAATGGTGTCTTCTTGCATACTCAGTTAAATCCAGTACTTCGTAAGAATCGTCATCACTTTCATATTCTTCAAAATACAAAATGTTAAAAATAAATTTTGGGTCAACCAAAAGTCATAAATGTCCTACACATGTTTTATCTGTTACAGCTGACTTTACTTTTGGCCTATGGCTAGAAATGCCCAGATGGAAATACCAGGGTTTGTTAAACTCAATCCCTCCGACTAGGGCCTCAAAAGTAAAGAGCCTAGCATCTCTTTTCCAAAGGCCCAAGGGCCACAGCCAGGTCAGAGTTACAAAGCAGTGAGGGGCCACCCACCCCCTCCAAATCTCAGCAAGGTCAAGTCAGAGCGTCACAGCATGAAGGGTCACCCCCAAATCTCAGTAGATTCAGCGCCAGAGTTAGGTCCATTTTCATCAATGGGATAAAGAGGGGGGGGTCCTCCTCTGATAGAACCGGTTAGGGGCTCGCCAAGAAACTACTTCAGAGTCAATACTAAAAGCACGTTTGAAGATGGAAATGAGGGTCCAGAGATGAAAGTAAGGTAGAGGAGGGGATGTGCTGGGGCGTGCGTCGGCCTTCGCCTGCGCTCCGCCGAGGGGGTAGGGAGAATCTAGTGTGCAGGGGGTGCCTCAAAAAGAAAGAGCCCCACGAACCCTGAAGCAGGGAAGGAAGAGGCACCCCGGGTGCAAGGTCAAGAGCTGAGCCGCGTCTCAGATACTACTTCGGGCCCCGGCCGCTCACCTTGGGGAGGGGGGTTCCGGGTCGCCATGATACCGCCAGCGGCCTGCCTTGAAGGTGGTCCCCGCCCCTCCCTCCTCTCCCTAGTATTTAACAGCCGTTCTAGGCCCTGGTGGAAGTCTATGGTCTCTTTCTTCCTCCTCCTCCTCCTCCTCTAGGCGCGTAATCCTATCCCCGTCTCCTCTCAGCGCAGGATCTTCCGCGCAAGCGCAAGGCTGGGGGCGGGGTGGGGAGCGGTCGGAGGGCAACCCCGCGAGGGCTTGGGGGAGTTGTAGTCCCTTTCCCTCGTCAACCTCCGGCTTCCCACCCCATCCCCACCCCTCTTAGAATTTCCATAACTTAAATTTTTGTTATTTTTGTTTAAAGAGCCTCAGAGCGGGAAAGGGGAGTCACAAGGCGATATAAAGTGGAAACCAGCTTGGCATTTTGAACACTGTACCAGAATTTAAGCGCTGGAGAGAAAAATCCCTAAAGAGTTAAGAGTAAGTTTCAAACCACACTTTTAAGAGGCGGAGGCACACCAACGGATGGAGAATTTTTCTAACGCGCTGCTGCTGGGAACTGGAACCTTTTTAAGCGCTTCCTCTCCACACGTTTCCTGCCAGGAATCCGAGGTAGGTAGAGGAAGGCTTAGCAACTGACCTGCCACAGGTTATTCAATGGGACATACTTTTTTAGCATCATTTTTATTACTTAAATCTGACAAGAGGGACAAGGGCAAGTCGTTCCCAGAAACCCCACGGGAGTCTGTAGAATGGAAAACCGTGTTGATCACCAAGCAGCTAACTCAGGTTCACATAAGCCAGTCCCCAAACTTGTGAACATTGCACCCACGTGTTCTGTACAATTAAAATACTCTCTCAGTATTCGTTTTAATGGAAAATCAAGGAATACTGGTATCGGTTGCATTACTTAAAATTCTGAGGTGCGTAGTTGCACTTGGCTTTTCAAAATCCTGGTGCTTTAGGCAAGGGAAGGCTCACTGAAGTTCTTCACCTGTGGCCCCCAAAATGCAATTCTATGACTGGCTGGAGATGTTAGTGTTTGGGGATAGTTACTTTGTGTAAGATTCCACTTTTCAGAAACAATTTTAAGGGACATCAGATGTCCTCAATGAGACATTTTTCCAAAAGTTAATAGATTTGAGTTCATACATTCCTTCTTCCCCATTGTCCACCCACTCCTAATGAGGTGCTAACAAATAGAGAAATGGCAAGAGAGGGGCCACTGAAAGAAGAAAAAGGAAAATTACAAATTGGAAGAGCAAAATGGAGGGTTGACTGAGCCAGTGACATCCAAGTGACACTTTCATATACTTCTGGCAATTCTGCCAAGCCAACTACAGAAAGAAGCCACTTTCCTGTCAAGGCAATCAAATGGTTATGGAAAAATTAGGGAGAGAATAGAAAGAAAACAGTACCCTTGAGATGCTAAAGAATAGATCTTTATATCCAAAACGTATCCAAAATATATCCAAAAATAAATTAAAAAGCAATCATTTTTCCAAAGGCCTTGAGGGATGAGAAGAAACTCTTTAATGCTCTTCCCGTCCTTTTTACGGTGATATGCCCTTGCCATTACCTTAAGGAAGTTGATTATATATTTTTCTAGTAAGCATCTTTCTTTCCCAGTAGTGAAAAAACTGTCATTTTGTTGGCTCAGTGACAGATGGCTTAATCTGTAAATTGTATACACAGCCTTGAAAAGGTGCTATGACTCTCCTGATGGGTCCAAGGGGGTGATTTCTCTTTTTAATTCCCATTTTAAATAATGTTTTTTTTTAGTCAGCACTAATAAACATTTCCATTGTGAATACTGATACCCTATCTACAACTATACCAAAACATAATACAGGTAGTCCCCAATTTTTCAATGGACAGTGTTCCAATAGTTTATGAGAACTTATATGAAACTGTGAACATTTACTATTTAATCCGTAAAGAAGCTAAAATGAAACTATTCCTTCCTGATCTCCATCTTCCCTCATTATCTTCGGAAACCTCATTTGTTAAAAACAATGTAGTCAGAATTGGGAAAAACAAAAAGCAGACAAAACAACAGACAGAACACTTCACATTTCCTGGGCAATCTAATCTCCCAAATTGGCAACAACTGCCATTCCCTACAAGATGTCTGCATTTGAATGATTAACAAATTCAACAAGTCCAAAACAACGCGACATTATCTGTCATTTATCCTGCACTGGCAACACCTAGGCTGCGGCATCCATGCTCTGCATGAGGGTCACCAAGGCCATCCTTTGGACCATTGCAGTGGCCTCTCAATTGGTTGCTGTCTGAATTACCTTGCTGCTCCTAATCCCACTCAATTCAATCTACTCTGTCACTACATCTTTCCCTCTAAAACCTGAATCTGACTATATCCTTTGTAGGGAACAAGAGCAGGCTGCCCCCAAATGTGCCACTTTTGCACAATGGATTACTTTGAATTGAAAAAACTAGAGAAAGGCAAGAGCATGAGGTATTCTCTCTGACCCCCTTCTGTCCCCTTCACCTTGAAACCAGAAAATAAATCTCCCCTGTGAAAAGTGCCCTCCCTGCACCTAGAGCATAGAAGGCATCCTTATCAACCAGAGACAGGGAAATTAGAGCAGAGAAGGCTGCATAAACAAATCTAGTTACTTTTTTACTAATTTACTACCCCAGCACAAAGGCTGTTCAGAATTCTTTACTAATGAAGCTTACAGAACCTAAATTTTCTTTGTCCTATCAGTTCCTCACAGATAAATGTTTGTCTAAAATGCATAAAGGCTGCACTTGTTCGTCATTTCATTGTGTTCTCAGTTATATCATTGGCCTCTGTCTTGCCAATGGGTTTCAGCGCCCAGCAAGTTCGCTATAGATGCAATGTGACCAAAGAAATGAAAATAGAATGTTTCTTTGGGGTGAAAGGGTTTATTACCTGGCGTGTTCTCCCACCAGTAGGTTGAACACTAGTGTCTCTGCTTCCACCCAGAGCCCTGGGCCGAGCTCTCTATATACTGCCATAATAACTTATTGCCTAAAGGTGTGGAAGTGGTAGCCTAGCAACAGGCCACTTACATCATCAGGTGATTTAAGTTCAGTGAGGATCCTGGCCATAGGAACCCCAACTTACCCACACTCCACCCCTCCAGGATTCTTGCCTTACAATCTACACGCTCTCAATCTTCCACAATGCTCCCTGGGTGAGAAAGCTACAGCACTGTGATCATATTCCACAACAGCAAAAGAGGATAAACACTTAGAGATAATAATAAAAATTAAAATACAACAAGATTTTGATACAGGTAACAAAAATTATAATAATCCTCAAACCAGAGGAGGTTCCTAATAACAAAAATTATAATAATCCTCAAGCCAGAGGAAGTTCCCAATCCACAAAGACCTTAGGGGTAATAAGACCCCTTTTTAAATTTTTATTTACTTTTTATTTTTTTATTTTGGTATCATTAATCTACAATTACAGAAAGAACATTATGTTTACTAGGTTCCTCCCTTCACCAAGTCCCCCTCACATACCCCTTCACAGTCACCGTCCATCTGCATAGTAAGATGCTGTAAAATCACTACTTGTCTTCTCTGTGTTGCGCAGCCCTCCCCGTGTCCCCCACGCACTATACATGCTAATCGCAATGCCCTCTTTATTTTTCACTGCCCTTATCCCTACCTTCCCACCCATCGTCCCCAGTCCCTTTCCCTTTGGTAACTATTAGTCCATTCTTGGGTTCTGTGAGTCTGCTGCTGTTTTGTTCCTTCAGTTTTCCTTTGTTCTTATACTCCACAGATGAGTGAAATCATTTGGTACTTGTCCTTCTCCGCTTGGCTTATTTAACTGAACATAATACCCTCTAGCTCCATCCATGTTGTTGCGAATGGTAGGATCTGTTTTTTTCTTATGGCTGCATAATATTCCATTGTGTATATGTACCACCTCTTCTTTATCCATTCATCTACTGATGGACATTTAGGTTGCTTCCATATCTTGGCTATTGTAAACAGTGCAGCAATAAACATAGGTGTGCATCTGTCTTTTTCAAACTGGAGTGCTGCATTCTTAGGGTAAATTCCTAGAAGTGGAATTCCTGGGTCAAATGGTATTTCTATTTTGAGCATTCTGAGGAACCTCCATACTGCTTTCCACAATGGTTGAACTAGTTTACATTCCCACCAGCAGTGTAGGAGGGTTCCCCTTTCTCCACAACCTCGCCAACATTTGTTGTTGTTTGTCTTTTCGATGATGGTGATCCTTACTGGTGTGAGGTGATATCTCATTGTGGTTTTAATTTGCATTTCTCTGATGATTGGTGATGTGGAGCATCTTTTCATGTGCCTGTTGGCCATCTGGATTTCTTCTTTAGAGAACTGTCTATTCAGCTCCTCTGCCCATTTTCTAATTGGATTACTTGCTTTTTGTTTGTTGAGGTGTGTGAGCTCTTTAGATATTTTGGATGTCAATCCTTTATCGGATCTGTCATTTATGAATATGTTCTCCCATACTGTAGGATACCTTTTTGTTCTATTGATGGTGTCCTTTGCTGTACAGAAGCTTTTTAGGTTGATATAGTCCCACTTGTTCATTTATGCCTTTGTTTCCCTTGGCCAGGGAGATATTTTCATGAAGAAGTCACTCATGTTTCTGTCCATGAGATTTTTGCCTATGTTTTTCTCTAAGAGTTTTATGGTTTCATGACTTAACATTCAGGTCTTTGATCCATTTGGAGTTTACTTTTGTGCATGGGGTTAGACAGTGATCCAGTTTCATTCTCTTACATGTAGCTGTCCAGTTTTGCCAGCACCATCTATTGAAGAGACTGCCATTTCCCCATTGTATGTCCATGGCTCCTTTATCAAATATTAATTAGCCATATATGTTTGGGTTAATGTCTGGAGTCTCTATTCTGTTCCTCTGGTCTGTGGCTCTGTTCTTGTGCCAGTACCAAATTGTCTTGATTACTGTGGCTTTGTAGTAGAGCTTGAAGTTGGGGAGCGAGATCTCCCCACTTTATTCTTCCTTCTCAGGATTGCTTTGGCTATTCGGGGTCTTTGACAGTTCCATATGAATTTTTGAACTATTTGTTCCAGTTCATTGAAGAATGCTGTTGGTAGTTTGATAGGGATTTCATCCAGTCTGTATATTGCTTTGGGCGGGATGGCCATTTTGATGATATTAATTCTTCCTAGCCAGGAGCATGGGATGAGTTTCCATTTGTTAGTGACCTCTTTAATTTCTCTTAAGAGTGTCTTGTAGTTTTCAGGGTATAGGTCTTTCACTTCCTTGGTTAGGTTTATTCCTAGGTGTTTTATTCTTTTTGATGCTATTGTGAATGGAACTGTTTTCCTGATTTCTCTTTCTATTAGTTCATTGTTAGTGTATAGGAAAGCTACAGATTTCTGTGTGTTAATTTTGTATCCTGCAACTTTGCTGAATTCCGATATTAGTTCTAGTAGTTTTGGAGTGGAGACGTTAGGGTTTTTTATGTACAATATCATATCATCTGCAAATAGTGACAGTTTGACTTCTTCTTTACCAATCTGGATTCCATGTATTTCTTTGTTTTGTCTGATTGCCGTGGCTTGGACCTCTAGTACCACATTGAATAACAGTGGGGAGAGTGGGCATCCCTGTCTTGTTCCCAATCTCAGAGGAAAAACTTTCAGTCTCTGACTGTTCAGTATGATGTTAGCTGTGGGTTTTTCATGTATGGCCTTTATTATGTTGAGGTACTTGCCCTCCATGCCCATTTTGTTGAGAGTTTTTATCATGAATGGATGTTGAATTTTGTTGAATGCTTTTTCAGCATCTATGGAGATAATCATGTGGTTTTTGTCCTTCTTTCTGTTGATATGGTGGATGATGTTGTTGGATTTTTGAATGTTGTACCATCCTTGCATCCCTGGGATGAATCCCACTTGGTCATGGTGTATGATCCTCTTGATGTAATTTGAATTCGGTTTGCTAATATTTTGTTGAGTATTTTTGCATCTATGTTCATCAGGGATATTGGTCTGTAGTTTTCTTTTCTGGTGGGGTCTTTGCCTGGTTTTGGTATTAGAGTGATGTTGGCTTCATAGAATGAGTTTGGGAGTATTCCCTCCTCTTCTATTTTTTGGAAAACTTTAAGGAGAATGGGTGTTGTGTCTTCTCTGTATGTTTGATAAAATTCCGAGGTAAATCCATCTGGCCCGGGGGTTTTGTTCTTTGGTAGTTTTTTGATTACCGCTTCAATTTCGTTACTGGTAATTGGTCTGTTTAGATTTCCTGTTTCTTTCTGGGTGTCTTGGAAGCTTGTATTTTTCTAAGAAGTTGTCCATTTCTCCTAGTTTTTTCAGCTTGTTAGCATATAGGTTTTCATAGTATTCTCTAATAATTCTTTGTATTTCTGTGGGGTCCATTGTGATTTTTCCTTTCTCATTTCTAATTCTGTTGATGTGTGTTGACTCTCTTTTTCTCTTAATAAGTCTGGCTGGAGGCTTATCTATTTTGTTTATTTTCTCAAAGAACGAGCTCTTGGTTTCATTAATTTTTTCTATTGTTTTATTCTTCTCAATTTTATTTATTTCTTCTCTTATCTTTATTATGTCCCTCCGTCTGCTGACCTTAGGCCTCATTTGTTCTTCTTTTTCCAATTTCGATAATTGTGACATTAGACTATTCATTTGGAATTGTTCATCCTTCTTTAAATATGCCTGGATTGCTATATACTTTCCTCTTAAGACTGCTTTTGTTGCATCCCACAGAAGTTAGGGCTTTGTGTTATTGTTGTCATTTGTTTCCATATATTGCTGGATCTCCATTTTAATTTGGTCATTGATCCATTCATTATTTGGGAGCATGTTGTTAAGCCTCCATGTGTTTGTAAGCCTTTTTGCTTTCTTTGTACAATTTATTTCTAGTTTTATACCTTTGTAGTCTGAAAAGTTGGTTGGTAGGATTTCAATCTTTTGGAATTCACTGAGGTTGTTTTTGTGGCCTAGTATGTGGTCTATTCTGGAGAGTGTTCCATGTGCACTTGAGAAGAATGTGTATCCTGTTGCTTTTGGATGTAGAGTTCTATAGATGTCTATTATGTCCATCTGTTCTAGTGTGTTGTTCAGTGCCTCTGTGTCCTTACTTATTTTCTGTCTGGTGGATCTATCCTTTGGGGTGAGTGGTGTGTTAAAGTCTCCCAAAATGAATGCATTGCATTCTATTTCCTCCTTTAATTCTGTTAGTATTTGTTTCACATATATTGGTGCTCCTGTATTGGGTGCATATATGTTTATAATGGTTATATCCTGTTGTTGGACTGAGCCCTTTATCATTATGTAATGTCCTTCTTTATCTCTTGTTACTTTCTTTATTTTGAGGTTTATTTTGTCTGATACTAGTATTGCAACACCTGCTTTTTTCTCTCTGTTGTTTGCATGAAATATCTTTCTCAAACACTTGACTTTTAGTCTGTGCATGTCTTTGGGTTTGAGGTGAGTCTCTTGTAAGCAGCATATAGATGGGTCTTGCTTTTTTATCCATTCTATTACTCTGTGTCTTTTGATTGGTCCATTCAGTCCATTTACATTTAGGGTGATTATTGAAAGATATGTACTTATTGCCATTGCAGGCTTTAGATTTGTGGTTACCAAAGGTTCAAGGTTAGCTTGTTTACTACCTTACTGTCTGACCTCACTTGCTTATTGAGGTGTTATAAACACAGTCTGATGATTATTTCTTTCCCTTCTTTTTCCTCTTCCTCCATTCTTCATATGTTGGGTGTTTTGTTCTCTGCTCTTTTTAGGAGTGCTCCCATCTAGAGCAGTCCCTCTAAGATTCCCTGTAGAGGTGGTTTATGGGAGGCAAATTCCCTCAACTTTTGCTTGTCTGGGAATTGTTTAATCCCTCCTTCATATTTGAATGATAGTCGTGCTGGATACAGTATCCTTGGTTCAAGGCCCTTCTGTTTCATTGCATTAAATATGTCATGCCATTCTTTTCTGGCCTGTACGGTTTCTGTTGAGAAGTCTGATGATAGCCTGATGGGTTTTCCTTTGTAGGTGACCTTTTTACTCTCTCTGGCTGCCTTTAATACTCTGTCCCTGTTCTTCATCTTTGCCATTTTAATTATTATGTGTCTTGGTGTTGACCTCTTTGGATCCCGTCTCTCGGGAGTTCTGTGTGCCTCCGTAGTCTGAGCAACTATTTCCTCCCCCAGTTTGGGGAAGTTCTCAGCAATTATTTCTTCAAAGACACTTTCTATCCCTTTTTCTCTCTCTTCTTCCTCTGGTACCCATATAATGCGGATATTGTTCCTTTTGGATTGGTCACACAGTTCTCTTAATATTGTTTCATTCCTGGAGATCCTTTTATCTCTCTCTGCGTCAGCTTCTATGCATTCCTGTTCTCTGGTTTCTATTCCATCAATGACCTCTTGCATTTTATCCATTCTGCTTATAAATCCTTCCGAAGTTTGTTTCACTTCTGTAATCTCCCTCCAGACATCTGTGATCTCCCTCTGGATGTCTGTAATCTCCCTCCAGACTTCATCACTTAGCTCTTGCATATTTCTCTGCAGCTCTGTCAGCATGTTTATGATTTTTATTTTGAATTCTTTTTCAGGGAGACTGGTTAGGTCTGCCTCTGCAGATCCTTTCTCAGGTGTAACTATCTTGGTCTGGACCAGGTTTTTTTGCCTTTTCATGGTGATTGCAGTGGCTGTAGGCAGGTTGCGGGTGTGTCATCTGGGAGAAGAAAGTCCTTTCCTGCTTGCTGGATGCCTTGCCCTTCTCCGCTGCCTGTGACATCTAGCTGCACTCCCGGAGCAGCCACCAGGTTAATCTCCTAAGCTGCTGTGGGCAGGGTGTCCGTCAGAGCAGCGTGGAGCCCTGCGGGGAGTGGCAGGCACGCCAGGTGCGCTCCTTCATGGTAGCGGCGACCCTGCCGGGCAGCTGTGTAGCAGCAGCGGCCTTTGGGTCTGGCCCAGGCGGCTGTGCGTTGGGCTAGGATTCCGGTCGGCTCCTTGGAGTGCTCCTGCTCCCTCTGGCTCCACTGCTGGTGCGCGCAGGGCTTTTCCGCACAGGCTTCTACCGGGCTCTGCCTTCACTGCTGCCAGGGTGCACGAGCCACGTCTGGGCTGTTCGGTCGCACCACTGCAGGCTAGCCCTGCAGCGCACGGATTTGCTCTCGGTTCCTTCTAGCGCTTCCGCCCCCAGTGCGCACTCCCACTCTCTTGCTACTGGGCCCGTGTGTCGGGGTCCGCTCCAGTTGGAGGAATGACTTGAAGGCTGCCTAGTCCTGTGAGGGGCTTCAGAGCTGCACTGCCTCCGTTTAGGGTGCCTAAAGCACTCGCTTTTCTTTTGTCTCAGGGGCGCCGGTTGCGGGGACCTGCCCACAGGTTTTGCTTTTCCTTTCTCTAATATCCAGCACCCCCTGCACCTTGTGTCTGCGTTCTGGGTGTGGATTTCTAGAGCTGGTCGTTTAGCAGTCCTGGGCTTTCACTCCCACCCCGTTCCGACTCCTTTCTTCCCGCTGGGTTTTGGGATGGGGGAGCATTTGGGTCCCGCTTGGCCATGTCTTGTATCTTACCCCCTTCATGTGATGCTGAGTTCTCGGAGATGTAGATGTATCCTGGCAGTTGTACTGCATCCACTGGTGTCTCTTTTAGGAATAGTTGTATTTATTGTATTTTCAAAAATATATATGTTTTGGGGAGGAGATTTCCTCTGAACTTCTCATGCCGCCATCTTCCCGTGATCCTCAAGACACATGTTTTAATGACACCAACATAGGCAAATCTTGTCCATCAGGTAGGATGCATGCAAGAAAGTGGTCCTCTGATAGCACTGTATCAGGAAGGGGGTCCCTTCCAGGTCTAGTATACCATACTTTTACTCCTTTCCCCATGGGGGTTACTGAAGGGTCTATATATATATAGTGCTACTGGAGGTGCATACACTGGCCATATGATAAAACAAACCTCCCGGTAAGATGCTCCTACCTTCTGGCCATTCAGGATATACTACTGTGAACTTTGGCAGCCACTCTGCTGTTATTCCAGGAATACACAGGAGGCCAGCATCCAGGCCTTGTCCCCAAGGTGCCAGGAGAGCCAGCCATCATAGGTCCATGTGTCAAAAGATCCAAGGCCATGTCCACTCAATGGAATCTCTGGGGTTCAGTGCAGTTCGTGCCGGCAGCAATAGTTATTCTGGTGGCTGAACCTCGGCTTCAGTGATTCTTCCTTGGTTTCTACTTGCAGTTGTATAGGGGAGGCAGCCATTTGGGTTAACATGTCTACGGGGCTCAGGGCTCCCTTTTGTGGTCTCTCACTCAAACGCCATAGCATGGTACATAGGCGGAATGACCATCCCTGCAGACTATTGGTATCTGACTTTAGTTTGGATTTTAACCAGCCATTGTGCCTCTCTGTCATGCCTGCTGTTGTAGGATTGTATGGCACATTAAACTTCCATTTGATTCCTAGCTGTCGCACCCATTCTTGCAGTGTATGTCCAGTAAAATGAGTGCCCTGATCACTCTCAATTACCTGTGGTCAGCCATAGGCGGCTAAGAGATGCCCCAGGCCTCCTGTGGTCATCTGCTGGTCTGTACAACGGGTAGGAAAAGCAACCAGAAGTCCAGTAGCTGTGTCCACACAAGTCATGGCATACTGATACCCTTCTGACACAGCTAGAGGCCCAATATAGTCTCTCTGCCACCTGATGAGGGGTATAGTCCCCTTAGCTATTGTCCCATGTTGCTGTGGAACTCAGTGTAAGTCCCTTTTGGAGCACACGACACACTCCTTCCGGGCTCTACTAACTTCTTCAAAGGTCAAAGGCAAGCCCAACTGATGGGCTACAGCCCACATTGTCTTATGCCCCGCATGCAACAGATGCTGATATAACCATTGGGCTACATCAGAGGCAGGCTTTCCTTCTAACCAACGTATCTGGGCCAATTTATCTGCTTCATCATTTCCTGGGGATGCCAGAGGCAAATGACCTGCATGGTATACTGAATTATTTTAGTCTGACCACAGGCCCATAAGTCTTCCCACAGTTGTTGCCCCCAAAGGGGTTGGTGAACAACCAGCCAGTTGACATGGTACCAGATTGGTAGCCACAGGGTCAAGCCCTGATAGACAGCCCAGCTGTCAGTGCAGACAACTATAAGGGAGGGCTCCTGGCTGATCACAAGCCACATGACCTGCAAATTTGCCCATTGGCTGCTCTTCCCCTCACCATCTTACATATATATTGTCTCAGTCTTAGGATGGAAAGCTATGGCCCTCCATTTTGGGGGCTGCCCACAGCTGGGGCCATCTGTGTACTATGCATCTTTGAGTATAGGGGCCTTTCCCTCCTGATAGGGACTCCCTGCTACTAATGGTTCAAAAGCAAATTCTTCCTGATTTTCACTAATATATGTCACTGGCCCCAATAAGCATTGGAGTTCTTCGCTCAGGGGGCTACAAGACAGGGCACTGTGCTGCTGTAGGTAAGCAGCCCACTTGGCCAGTGTGGGCTTTTGTGCCACACCACTCCTTGGCTTTTGGGTCCAGTCTCGTACCCACACCAAGATGAGATAGGTGGTTATTACCTTTATCAGGGCCATTCCAGTGATGGGTTCTGTAGCCAGCAAGGAATGATACACAGCAGCCAGTTTTTCTATCAAAGTGTATTGTACCTCTGCCCCTTTCCAAACTTGTGACCAGAATCCAATAGGTTGGCAAGTTCAAGTCGCTGCCAGAGACCCCAGCCATAATCGTCTTCAGTCACATGAACATCTAGCTCATAGGGCCTTGATGGGTCTATCATACTCAAGGCCTGCACGGCCTTGACTGCTCATTTTGCTGTAGTAAAGGCAGATGCACATGTCTCATCCCAGTCCTACATGACACCCTTTCTTACCAACTGGTATGAGGGCTTCAGAATTTGTGCCAAGTGTTGTATAAACACCCTCCAGTAGCCTAGAAGACCCAGAAACTCCTGTACCGATGCTACAGTTGTGGGAGTAGGAAAGGCCTGGACTTTATCTAAAACTGCTTCTGGTATCACTTTGGTCTTACCCAACCAGATGACCCCCAAGAATTTAACAGACAAACCAGGTCCCTGAACCTTGGTACTGTTCACAGCCCATCCTTTCTCCTGTAGATGTTGCAGCAGTCTACATGCTGCACCTTCTAGATCTGAAAGAGAATCAGACGTGAGCATGACATCATCAATATAATGGTAAGCTGCACTGTTGGTGGTTTCTCCCATGTAGCCAAGTCCTGGGCTACAAGTCCATGACAGATGGTGGGGCTGTGGAGGTATCCCTATGGAAGGATGGTGAAAGTCCATTGCCATCCTTCCCACATGAAGGCAAACTGTTCCTGACTTTCCTGCTCAATGTCAATGGAAAGGAAGGCATTAGCAAGATCGACCACATAATGGTATGTTCCTAGGTCATGGCTGAGGGTATCCATCAGGCCTGCAATAGAGCGGACAGCAGCATGCATAGGGGTATGACCTTATTCAGTTCTCTGTAATCCACAGTCGTGTGCCAAGAGCCATCTGGCTGTTTTACTGGCCATACTGAGGAATTAAAAGGACTATGGGTGGGCTTTATAATACCCACCTTTTCCAGCTCCTGGAGAGTTTCTCCAATCTCTTTATGCCCTCAAGGCAGTTTGTATTGTTTGGTATTAGTGACCCGCTGAGGCACAGGCAAAGCTATGGGTGGGTGCCTAGCATGTCCCCTCAGAACTGCCTTCACCACACGTACTCTGAGTCTGAACTCAGCTGCAGTGGTCTGCAACCATAGACCCTGCAGGACATCAATCCCCAAAATATACTCAGGGATAGGAGATGTATACACAGTATATTCTTTTGGGGGTAGATGCCCTATTCCCAAAGGGATATGGGCTTGTTTCACCCTTATAGCCTTCCCTCCGTATCCATCTATGATAGTGGGTGTCCCAGGGAACTGCTCAGGGTTACCATGAATCAGTGAACATTCATCCCCTGTGTCCACCAGAGCCAGGGCATGTATGTTCACTGGGGACCAATGGATAGCTATTTCAACATGTGCCCTCCAGTCCCCCCCTGGTCCCTCAGGGCAGATACCTTGACGTTTCCCTCAGTCAAACTGTGTTCTCCAATCACCTTCCTGTGTGGGCTCAAGTGAGGCTGGCTTGCTGTCCAGCAGGAAGTCTTGCAAACACACAAGCCGGACTCATGGCTCTGTCTCTGACCTCTGCCTCTTTAGTCTTAATGGCTGGAACTGCTGCTCTGGTGTCAGCTGTTGCCATAGCTCTAGTAAGATCCTATTTTACTTCCCATCTAATTTCCTTCCATCTGCTCCTGCCCTTATTAAATCAACCCACATCCGGGTCCTTGTAACCTTCATAGGGCCCTGTAAATTCTTCTTGTGAGTAACAGGTCTTATTTCTTTCCAGAGTCTCATTGCTTCTGCCTCTCCTAAGTCTGCTACTGTACGTGTCACCTTGCTTAAGGGCTGCCCTAAGTGAGGGGAAAGAATGGCCACTAGAGACCCAAAGAGGGATGTAGGAGCCGTTTGAAGTCCAGTATTTCTCATCCCAGTAGTGAAAATCTCTTCATCTGGGTTATAATTCTCTGGACTATAGATGGCATTTCTTATGCCTAGCTAGCTCTCATTCAGCATATGTCTGCCATCTAACAGGAGAGGATGGCAGATCACCCAGATTGGGCCACACAGCACGAAGTACAGCCATAAGCCAGTCGAGGAGGGAGTGACTCCCTGGGGTCTGATGTGTATTTTGTAATCACTGCCTCAAGGCAGGCTGCACTGTCAGGGAAGCCAGCTGTCCCATCTCTTATCCCGCCAGAACAATTCCATCCACCCCTAAGTCCCACAGATGCAGGGGCCAAGCTGATATTGACTCTGAGGGCTTCTGCCTAAACCGGGAGCCCAAATCCACCAGCTCAGCCTGAGTATAGGGGTTGACCATAGAGTGCTCCACGACCTGGGGAGGGGGCTGCTCCTCTCCTGGGGGAACTTTCAGCTGCTGGGTCTTTATTTTCTTTACAACCACTGGGCATGCTTTCAATACAGGAGGAGCCCGTGCCTCCGGCACCACACCTTCATCCTTCCCCAGCTCCTCCATTTCCAGGGCTGATGGCACCTTTCTCTCCCCTCCCCTGAGTGCCTCCTCTGCTACAACCTTTACCTTTCCTACTGTGCCTTGCAGCAATGCTAGCTCAGTCTTCAGCAGCTCTGTTACATTCAGCTCAGTGCTTCACAGCTGGCATTCTCGTACCACCTCCGCCTGTGCTTCCCTCAGGAGTTCATCTCTTTCCTTGATGGCCTTTTCCTCCTTCAGAACACCTGGCAGCACTGCCATCTTGTTCTGTAAGGCATCTTTTACCTCAACAATGGCACCTTGCTGCCAGTGTTCTCATACTGCCTCCTCTCTCATCAAGGCCATTTCCTTCTACAGGGAATCCACAGAAGTTTGCAGCTCACATTCTCTTGCTGCCATTTCTTGGGTCTTTTTCAGGAGCATGTCCTTCTCTTCTGTAGACTTTTTTAATACTGTGAGAAGCAGCCAGCCCACAGTCCCTGCTGCCTCACGGGTACTCTGCTTCTCAAAGGATCTGCTTACTATATCCAGAGCCACCCCTACTGCCTCAGGTGTCACCTCCACTTGCCTCCAGTCCTGGGGTGGGGTCCAGCCCTCTAGGAGGCAAGCCACCTCAGACCACATACCAATTGGTGGACAATCCACTGTCTCCCCATTCACAGGGGCAGCCCACTGAAGCCTGTCGTTTTCCTTGCTCAAAAGTGAACCCTGCCGACTTTTGCCAATTGTCTTGTCAATAGCCTCAGCCCTGGGCAAGTTTGCTATGGATTCAACGTGACCAAAGAAATTGACAGCAAAACATTCTTTGAGTTGAAAGGTTTATTACCCAGCTTGTTCTCCTGGTGGTAGGTCAAGCACTACCGTCTCTGCCTCCACACAGAGCACTGGGCCAGTTCTCTATATAGTGCAATAATAGCTTACTGCCTAAAGGTGTGGAAGCAGTAGCCTAGCCACAGGCCAGTTACCTCATCAAGTGGTTTAAGTTCAGTGAGGATCCTGGCCATAGGAACCCCAACTTACCCACAGCCTCTGTACATACATAATTAAACTTTGGTTTTTTCTCCTATTAATCTGTCTCATTGCAATTTGATTCTTAGATGAGCTAGAAAAACCTTGAAGGGTAGAGGAAATTTCTTCCTCCCCAGCACTTTCCTCTACTGAAATTCTTGTAACATTTGCCCATTACAAGATAAAGCCTAAACTTCTCAAGCATACTGCATGTGTGGGCAAACTTTTCTGTAAAGGGCCAGATAGTAAATATTTTAGGTGTGACAAGTGATGTGTAGTCTTTTTGTGACATGATCTTTTTTTTTTTTTAACAATCCTTTAAAAATGTAAAATGTTCAGCTCAAAGACTACAAAAACAGGGCTTGGGCAAACTTGGCCTGAGGTCCTAGTTTGCAGATCTATGGCATACTAGCTCTTGACATTTTGGACCCACGCTGGCCTTCTGCTGCAGCTTGCCCCAAGTTTCCTCCTCTTCTGAGCTCACTGAACTTAAGTTTTATGAATATATGTTGCTTTTTCCAACCTCCATGACTGGGTCCATGCTCTTTCTCTGAAAGCAATAGTTGCTTTCCCTGCCAGGCAACATACAGATACACTTTAAGACACATCTGAAAAGTAACTTCCACATAGTTTTTTCTCTATATCCTCCAAAGATCTCCCTCCCTTCCTTACAATCCTAAAGTTGAATTTCAAGCAAATAGTTTAGCATTCTGATTAAGCTTTGGATGAACTTTGGGGTCAGCCAGACCTGGCTTCAAATTCCAGCTTTTGTCTGGAAAAGGTTTTGTCTTTGGAAAAGGTTTTAACCTTCCTGAGTTTCAGGTTCCTCCTCTAAAAATAAGAAAATTGAAAACCAGATAATAAAATCAAGCATGTAGTGCTTAAAACATGGCCCATCGTAAATACTTTAAAAGTTAGTTTTTACTATTCAGTCATTTATTCATTCACCAAATACTTACTGAGCACTTACAGAGGGCTAGGTAACTGTGCTAGGCACTGTCAGGGAATGATCAGTCAACAACATGGGTAAGATTTTGGTCTTCATGGACCTTAAGAGCAAGAAAGTAAAACAGAGAAGTACACTAATTAGTAATAGGAAAGAAATGTAAAGGGCATAAGGCCTGACATATATAATCAATAATCTACTGGGAGTATAATTTATTAAAACCCAACTTTAGTTTAGACATGTCTTCTAGTTCTTTGGGCCTTCCTTAACTACAAAATAAGGATTATATTTTTAAACTCCCAACTCTCAATTCTACATGAAATATTCCACAGTCAATTTTGGTATTTTCCACCTCCTTGCTCAGACTATCAGTATTAGCAACAACTTTAGAGCTACAAGCTACCCTCCTAAGGTTCCTGTTAGGTACTGAATCGTGTACCCCCCTAACACCCCCTTGATATGTTGAAGCCCTAACCCCCAGTATGACTATATATTTTAAAATAGGGCTTTTAAAGATGTAATTAAGGTGAAGTGAGGTCATAAGGGAGGGATCTTAATCCAATAAGACTGGTGTCCCTATAAGAGGAAGAGGTACCTGAGAGCACCCTCCTCCCGCCCCCACAGCCAAGGCCCCATGTACAAGCCAGGAAGAGAGCTCTCACAAGAAACCAACCTGACAGCAATTTGATCTTGGACTTGCAGCCTCTAGAACTATTGAGGAAATAAATTCCTATTGTTTAAGCCACCCAGTCTGTGGTATTTTGTTACGGCAGCTCAAGTAGATTAATATAACTCCTCAGCAGCTTCCCACTCTATGTGTCTCAGGAGCCCCAAGAACTTACCGGAATTTGCAGTGAGAGAAGTCTCATTCAGATTGCTCTGGTCTTCGAATCTCCACCCAAATGAAGTGGACTCTGCTGTCAGCAATAGGTTGGGGTTGGGGGCTGTGGGGAAAATTGAAGTTTTTATGGCTGGGATCCTCACCTGAACCTAAAAACTACTTAATGATGACTTATACTGAGTTCCACAGCAACATTGGACAATAGCTGAGGGGCGGATACCCATCGCCAGGTGGCAGAGAGACTATATTGGGCCACTGCCCATGTCAGAAGAGTACCAGTATGCCATGACTTGTGTGGACACAGCTACCGGACTTCTGGTTTCTTTTCCTACATGACCAACAGATGACCAAAAGAGGCCTGGAGTGTCTCTTTGCCGCCTATGGCCCACCACAGGTAATTGAGAGTGATCAAGCTATCCACTTTACTGGACATGCACTATAAGAATGGGGGAATCAAATGGAAGTTTCATGTGCCATACAATCCTACCACAGCAGGCATGATAGAGAGGTACAATGGTTAGTTAAAATCTGGACTGAAGTCAAACACCAATAGTCTACAGGAATGGTCAGTCTGCTTATGGACAGTGCTATGGTGCTTGAACGAGAAGCCTCAAAAGGGACCCCTGAGCCCTGTAGACATGCTAATGCATATAGCTGCCTCCCCTATACAACTGCAAGTAGAAACCAAGGAAGAATCACTGAAGCCGAGGTTCAGCCACCAGAATAACTCTTGCTGCCAGCATGAACTGCACTGAACCCCAGAGATTCCATTGAGTGGACATGGCCTTGGACCTTTCAACACATGGACCAACAATGGCTGGCCCTCCTGGCACCTTGGGGACAAGGTCTGGAAGCTGGCCTCCTGTGTATGCCTGAAATAACAGCAGAGTGGCCCTGAAAGATCACAGTAGTCTATCCTGCGTGGCCAGTAGGTAGGAGCATCTTACTGTGGAGTTTTGTTTTATCATTATGGCCAGTGCATGCACCTCCAGTAGAACTATATAGACCACTCAATAACCCCCACAGGGAGAGGGGAGAAGGTATGGTATACCAGACCTGGGTGGGACCCCCTTCCTGCCACAGTCCTATCACAGGACCACTCTCTTGTATGCACCCTACCTGATGGACAAGATTTGCTATGTTGTTGTCATTAAAACATGTGTCTTATCACCCCTAAGGTCTTTGTGGATCAGGCACACACCCTAGCAAAAAACTGCTACTTACTGGAGTGCATGGAGCCCCTATCAGTACTGTTACTTATTGTGAATCATGAATTCATCTGAGTAGAACTGGTTTTGAATATAGTTGGAATAATCTCCTCAGGCTTAAGGATTATTGTAATTTTTGTTACCAGTATCAAAATTTTTTTGTATTGTAGTTTTTATTATCTTTATGTTGTTATTATCCTCTGTTACTGTTGTGGAATCTGGTTACAATGCTCCAACTTCCTCACACAGGGACCAGCATGGAATATTCAGAGCATGTGGATTGTGAGGCAAGAATTCTGGAGGGGTAGAGTGTGGGGGTGGGGGGGGGAGAATTCCTGGGGCCAGGATCCTCACCTGACCCTAAACTACTTGATGATGTAGTTGGCCTCCTGCTAGGCTACTGCTTCCACACCCATAGGTAATAAGCTACTATTGACTGAGTCACTATATAAAGAGCTCTGCCCAGTGCTCTGGGTGGTGGCAGAGAGGAAGGAGGATTCCAGACTTGCAGACTGTTGGATGTAGACATAATTCTAGTGCTCAAACTATTGCCAGGAGAACAAGCTGGGTAATAAACCCTTTCACCCCAGGGACGTTCCATTGTCATTCCTCAGTATCTTGCCAATGGGTTTCAGCCCCGGGCAAGTTCACTATGGATTCAATGGAACCAAAGAAAATTGACAGCAGAAAGCTCTTTGGGGTGAAAGGGTTATACCCAACTTTATTTCCAGGTGGCAGGTCAGTCACTAGAATCCCATTCACTCAGAGTGAGTCTGTATGCAGCAAGCCAGTCTCTGCCTCTGGGCCCCTCTGCCCGCGCAGCTGTCCTCTGGGCTTCTCTGCACAGCCATCCCACACAGCTGTCCTCTGGGCCTCTCTACACGCACAGCTGTCCTGCACAGTCATCCCACACAGCTGTCCTCCAGGTCTCTCTGCACAGCCGTCCCACACAGCCATCCTCTGGGCCTCGCTGCACAGTCGTCCCGCACAGCTGTCCTCTGGGCCTCTATCCTTGGCACTGCCACCACTCCAGCCTCTGCTCTGCTCTCCTGCAGCCTTGCAGCCCTGCCACCATGTCGTGCAGAGCACTGGACAGAGCTCTTTATATAGAAGCAATGAGACAGGGACCATGGGTGTAGTCAGAGTAGGGTGAGGGCCTCCGGGAAAAGCAGGGCAGAATATTTACAGTCAGAGCAATGTAACAATGGGCAAAGAAGTCCCCATTGAATCTCTGTTAAGCATTATGCAAAGTCAAGGTCACACTAATTCTCTAGGGAAAGTTACCTAAGAATATAGACATCTTCAGTGAGATCAGTTAAAGGTTAAAAGGCCAGAAGCAATTTGGCCTGGAATGTTTGAGTGTTCTGCAGGGGTATAAGCATAACCCGTGACTCCGCTGTCAGCCCTAACAATCAGACTTTGACCCAGCCCACCTTGAGGACAGGGCAGGTGATGCAAGTCCACACCCCTAATTTTTTTTCATGTTCTCGAAAAATCCTCAACTGCCTATAAAACCCCCTAGACAATGCACCACTACGGGCTCTCTTGTCCCCTCCTGACATGAGCCAGGAGCTCTTTCCTCTCACTTTATTTCTAAATAAAAGCCTGTACCTTGCTTTCCTACCTTGAGTGTTTGTGAAGCTCATTCTTCGGCTTCATGAGAAAGAACCTGGGCATTAGCAACAGCCATGTATTGCTCACAGGTGTATGGTGAGCTAGTCAACCAGGGCCAGGTGAGAATCCTTGCCACAGGAACTCTCATTTTATCCACACTCCACCCCTCCAGGATTCTCTCCTCTCAATCTATGTGCCCTTAGTCCTCTACAATGGTCCCTGTGCAAGGAAGCTCAAACATTGTTCTCCAGCCTCTCCCCCAAAATGTCTTGCAGACACACAGGCTGGACTCATGGCTCTGTCTCTGACCTCTGCCTCTTTGGTCTTAATGGCTGGAACTGTTGCTCTGGTTTCAGCTGTTGCCATAGCTCCAGTAAGATCCTATTTGGCTTCCTGTCTAATTTCCTTCCATCTACTGCCCATATCAAAACAACCAACATCTGGGTCCCCGTGACCCTCACGAGGCCCCTCAAATTCCTCCTGTGAGTAACGGGTCTTATTTCTTTCCAGGTTCATGTTGCTTCAGCTACTGTACATGTCACCTCACATTTTGTAACCACTTCCTCAAGGCAGGCTGCATTGTCAGGGAAGACAGCTTTCCCATCTCTGATCCCGACAGAACAATTCCATCCACCCCTAAGTCCCACAGCCACCGGCTCAGCCTAAGTATAGGGGCAGACCATAGAGTGCTCCACAACCTGGGGAGGGGGCTGCTCCTCTCCTTGGGGAACTTTCAGCTGCTGGGCCTTTATTTTCTTTACAACCACTGGGCATGCTTTCAATACAGAAGGGGTCAGTGCCTCCGGCACCACCCCTTCCTCCTTCTCCAGTTCCTCCATTTCTGGGGCTGATGGCACCTTTCTCTCCACTCCCCCAAGTGCCTCCTCTGCTCCAGTGCCTCGCAACAATGCCAGCTTAGTCTTCAGAAGCTCTCTTACCTTCAGCTCAATGCTTTGCAGCTGAAGTTCTTGTGCCACCTCTGCCTGTGCTTCCCTCAGGAGTTCGTCTTTTTCCTTGATGGCCTCTTCCTCCTTCAGAACACCTGGCAGTGCTGCCGTCTCATCTCTGATGGCACCTTGCTGCCAGCATTCTCGTGCTGCCTCCCCTCACATCAATGCCATCTCCTTCCTTAGGGAATCCACAGAAGTCTGCAGCTCGCCTTCTCATGCCACCATTTCTTGGGTCTCCTCTGTTGACCTTTTTAAGACTGTGAGAAGCAGCCAACCCACAGTCCCCACTGCCTCATGGGCACTCTGCTTCTCAAAGGATCTGCTTACTAAACCAAGGGCCACCCCTACAGCCTCAGGTGTCACCTCCACTTGCCTCCAGTCCTGGGGTGGGGCCCAGTCTTCTAGGAGGCAAGCCACCTCAGACCACATATGCATTGGGGGACCATCCACTGTCTCCCCATTCACAGGGGCAGTCTGCTGAAGCACCCCTCTCATAAGAGCAGCCTGTCTTTTTCCTTGGTCAACAATGAACCCTGCAGACTTTTGCCATTTGTCTTGCCAATGGGTTTCAGCCCCAGGCAAGTTCACTATGGATTCAATGTGACCAAAGAAAATTGACAGCAGAATGCTCTTTGGGGTGAAAGGGTTATACCCAACTTTATTTCCAGGTGGTCAGTCACTAGAATCCCATTCACTCAGAGTGAGTCTGTATGCAGCAAGCCAGTCTCTGCCTCTGGGCCCCTCTGCCCGCACAGCAAGATAGAACAAATTGTGTTATTAGGTTAAGTAGCAACATCTGGAGTTGGCACGTCATCAGTGTCTGATGTGCTCACCCCTCCCCCCAGGGCCTTCAACCTTACATTCCAGCCTTTTGGTCATAATGGGTGATGACTTGATCTGGCTATTTCTGTCTAACAAGGGGCATCATGGGGGGGGGGGGCATTCATAGCATGAAGTTACATTGCTCTGACTGCAAATATCCTGCCTTGTTTACTCCAGAGGCTCTCACCTTATTCTGTCTAAACTTATGGTCCCTGTCTCATTCTCCCCTCTACAGATGGAGATCCTAGCTGCTGCTAGGGAAAGGGGATGACGACCGCTCTGGCTGCTTCCTGCTGAGAGGGGCACAGTAAAAGGTGCAGCTAGGTCTCTATCACTGGTTAGTTGAGAGGGCCTCGGAAGGTTGGCACTTCTATTCTGGACTTCATTTCTATTACTATTTGCAGTTTTGTGGCTTCTAGGCAAGATAGAACAAATTGTGTTATTAGGTTAAGTAGCAACATCTGGAGTTGGATTTTCCATTCTGGAAGGACAAACTTGATGAGATTAAGAATGCATGGCTGAATATGAGAACTAGAAATATGAAGAGTCTAATTGAGAATCATAGCCAGGTATCATGGGGGAACTAGAATTCTGGATCGAGTTTACATCTCAATGACTAGTATTAGGATTTAGTATAGATAAGACTGCATTATTGAAACAATACTTTTGTCTAAAATCACCCTCATTTTTATTAGAAGTAGCCAGATTAAGAAAATAATTAACAGTTGGCTTGATTATTTGCAGTAAGAAGAGTAATTGATTACATGGGATATTTTAAATGTGCTTTGCTAGAACTTTTTGTAAGGAATTTCAGATTGAACTTTCAAGGGCTTCTTGAGGCTAGAGAGCCAAGCCAGACTTGCCATCAGGTTGTGCCTGCAGTACCTGTAGATTTGGGTGAATTCCTCTCTTCTTGAGGTTCCCAAGACACTCCTGAGGTTCCTGCACTTGCCAGGAAGTGACATTCCTTACTCACCTGCTAAGGCTGCTGGGAACTCTGTAAGCAAGGTACCAGACCAGTTCTTCTAAGGGGCTTTGTTGGCTTTATAAAGTCAATCTTAGTTCCTTAAAGCTGTCTGTTCATATCTGAGTTTATACACGTGTCTCTCAGGTATGACGTTCCAGTCAAAGCCTTGGTAATATAACCAGTGTTTTTAATTGGTCCTCTTACAAGGAAAGTAGATTCTTATGGAACTTATGCAAATAAACATACTGCCATGAAATATAAAAATAGTCACTAAGGGTTTTCAAATTCTGGAGGGATCAGGTAGAGAGAAAGATTAAGTTTCGATTCTGCTTATAAAGGCAGTCATTTACTAAACTGTTGTCAGCTTAAGAGAAAAAGCTTAAAACACTTTATCAACAACATTTGAAACAAAAAGCCACAAAATCATCTTCTTTAGTTTACTTAATCTTATGTAACTAATACTTGTTCTGCTGAAATTTAGTTCTTTACTAGCTTAAGAGTAATAAAACAGTGACTATAAATAATAAAAGACTTACAAATGACAATGGTTAAAGATCTGATGAGAGCTTACTGTAAGACAGTTGACATAAGGAAATTCTGATATTTCTGTAATACAAAACATTCAGTAACAAAGTTTAGCATCATTTTTTTTGACAGTGCTTTCTAGATAATTAAGCAGGTAATTATATATCAGATAAATAAGCTAAATTAGCCAAATACTTTCTCCAATGAGAAAAATTTCCTCTGACATGTTCTAGGGGCCCTCTGGAAAATATCAGAGTTAACTAGAGGTAAAAGTACCTTTTTGAATTTGAATTTGATTTTGGGAAGCTGTTAAAGTTTTAAGGCACTTGCTTAAGTAGGATTATAGGTTGCTATGAAGCAATACTTATCTATTTAATCAGAATGACAACAAAATACCTCAAAGGCAAATAAAGAAGGTTACACAGTTGTTAGCAAACTTTAGCTTTTAGTCTTTTTAATATTAAGATCTCATTTTCTTAAAAACTCTGACAACTCATTGAGACTTTAAGCATGAGAAACTGCTTTGATAAAACAATTAGAAAACTTTTTGCAATTTTTCAATATTAAGAGCAGACTAACAGTTAAGAAAACTTTGTCTTCTTAACTGAAAAAAAATTCTAATTTTGCTGTGTACTTGATACTGAGACTCATTTGCTTTAATTTTACATAGCATGACCATATTAAATTCTTCCACAAACTTTCTACAACTGTTTTACATTTAGATTTCTCTCTCTAAATAAACAGCTGTACTTTAGAATGAAGTTACTTTCTTTTATCAAAAGATACATTCTTTACCATGCAGAAATGTTTTGTTTATTACTTTAAGTAGTTTTAATTAGAACTTAAAACTATTAGTACCTTAATTTTTAGTGAACACTGAGAAGTAGGCTATTATAAACTGTTATACTAACATTCCTTGGATTGACAAATTTATGAACATTTTGTAATTTCTGTTAACCATGAGCTTTACAACACAATCTCTCACTAAACACAAAGTATATCTTTTTCACTTAGCACTTGTGGTTTTCACTTACAAACCACAAAAATTTCTAGGCTGTAGATAGGTATACACACTGTAACACACAATTAAAAATGTGTTCACTTGCCATACTTATTTAGTTCACTCATTCGTAACAACTATGCTAGATTACTTACAAGACCTTTACTGAATATTAGACAAAGCTAAGCTTTTAAGCATTTTATTTTTAAAAGATTTAGCAGATAACATCAACTTAAATAACCTTAGGTAAACTTAGGCAGCTGATAACTACAAGGACATGTCCGCCTCAGCCAAACTCAAATTAGCATTAATGCTTAACATTTTTTTATCAGATTTTCTGGAAGTTTTAGAATGCCCAGTTTTCACAAGTGCTTGTTTTTAAATCAATTTTTATTAATACCATCTGGAGGTAGGTAAATATTTTTTCATCTACACACCTAGACACACAAACATACAAACTGAGACACAACAACTACAGTCAGCAACACCTTCCACAGAAAAACATATACACAGACAGACAAACCGATATAAAGACTTGAGTCACTGATATTCAGTTGCCTTCCCTCTCCTCAGCTTCCTGTCCGTGGCTTCTGGAACCAGAGGGCAGGAGGAGCGTGTTCTGGTGGGGGAAGAGGGCAGTGAAGGCATAAAGAGAGGGGGAGGAGGAGGGGGAGGTGCAGCCACCGGAAGAGGAAAGCAGGACAACGGCATGGTTGAGAATGTAGGACTTTAAGATGGCGGCGGCACGTGTGAAGACAAAGGACTTAAAGATGGTGGTGGAGAGAGGGGGAGGGGACCGTGAGCTGAGGGAGGTGGGTGACTGAGGTTTTCTGGCGGATCTGAAAAGGAAGAAGGACTGAGCAGAGTAAGAGGCTGACAATCTTTAACTGGAGATCGGGCCAGGAGAACTTGGGTTGTTGAACACTTAACATAAAGGTCTGGGTGGGAGCACAAAGTCCAAAACGCCTGCACATATGGGATTTCACTCTACTCTCTGCTCCAGTGGCAATAATTAATTAAGTTGGTGAGGAGGCCAAAATTGAAAGTTCCCTCAGGGGGCCAGCGAGATTGATTTTCCAAGGGATACTGAGGCCCATCCTCAGAGCAAAGAAAGACTAGCTTCTGTTTGTGAACTTCCTAGGTCAAATATAGAGTAGCTATATTTCTAAATATAGAGAAATTAGAAATGAGACACTGCAACGGGGTCTGAGCCTCCACTTTTGAGGGCTGGTTCCCCATGTCTTCACCACTTCCCAACTAATCCCACTGAGAGGAGCGCCCAGCGTCCCAAGCATGCCAAGTCAGGGGAGACGTCCTGGGAGCCTGGGTGAGGGACGTCTCCCATACTGCAGGGCCAGGGGCGGGCCGGATGCCCACAGAGGGTGGGCCAGATGCCCCCACCGGGACGTACATATGATTTCTAATGGACTAGGTGAAATGGAGTTAGGAAGGGAAGCAGACCTGGGGAAACTGAGGGACTCGCCGGAAAATAGTCCATGCAGCGGAGAGCAGGCTAAGGTCTTGGGTTGGGGAAGGAGGGGGCAGAGCCACCAGTGGCTGGTCGGGGCCCCATGCTCATGCTCCTTCCCGGGTTTTGGCACCAAATGTAAGATAAATTCTAGCCGAAATAAGCAGGTGACGAGAGGCAACAAAGGGCCAGGCAGTTTATTTGAGTGCAATTACTGGGTGATATTCTCCCATCTGGCTATCACAGGCCAGGGAAGTCACACTCAGCAGGGCAGGCAGCAAGTTTTTAAAGAAGGTAGTGGGAGGCAAAGCTTAGATTTACAGCAGCGCACAGATTGGCTAGCCTAAGGCACATTTTTCAGGTTGGGAGGGCGCAGCAGCCAGGGACTTTGGCATGTCATCAGTGTCTGACGTGCTCACCCCTCCCCCCAGTGCCTTCAACCTTACAATTAACTCTCAGAATATATCTGGACCATTATGCAAACTTGGACAGGGAAGAGGACATGATAGCAGAAGTCCATATTTTTTGTCCACCCCAGTATCCCATTCAGTTTTCTTTTAGGGAACCACTTCTCTCCCCTCTGACTTTATTTAATTTGAATAGGGCTGGCCATAATCAGTTTATTCTATTTCCCTTGTCACAATGATTGTTTCAGGGAAGGCACATGAACTAACCTAGCCCAGTTAGAACCAACTCTCCGATATTTGCTGCAACTAAAAAGAAAGAGTTTCTCTATTTCTGCTGGAGTTCCATGCTGGTGGGATGTGAGCCTGGAGCTGAAGGGGCTTATGCTGTCAACCAAGAATGGAGAGCCTTAATGAGATGAAAGTCAATACAGAGGAAAACAGAAATGAAAGTTTGTGAAATACAGTCTTGACACCAGCACTTAGGTGCCTGGATCCAGCCATACCTGAACTTCAATTTAACTTGGAACCATTATGGTTTTTTTGGTTGTTGCTGTTGCTGAATATTGCTTTATTCATTTACTTATGCTTAGATTAGTTTGAGTTGATTTAATCTGCTTACACCTGAAAAACTCTCGATAAACAGAGAAAATATTTCCTGATCCTTAGAGTGGAGGCATATGGAGTGTGAGAAAATAAGAGGCCTAAATTATAAAGGGCTATGGGGGAAGCAGTGTCCTATCTGGGAAAGCAGGGGCTATCTGAGTCATAGCAGATAGACAATCTGAGGGATTTAAAATGCTTGAGGAAAACTGGAACTTTTAAAATAAATGACATAACAGAATAAGATAGACTTTAAAAGGCCAACTATCCCAATAGAAAAGCAACAGACATGTAGGTAACTCAGAGGAAAAAATATACAAATTGGCCCTTAAACACATGAAAACCCCTCAGTCTCAGTCATAATAATTAAACTTAGTTTCACTTAACAGATTAGCTAAAATACATAAGTATTGATGTGCTCTTGTGATACCTTCAGATGAATGTACAAGGTTATTCACTGTAGCACTGTCCAGAATAGCAAAATATTGGAAACAACATAAGTGTCCAGGATTAAAGGACTGTTTAATAAAGCCATAGTATATCCATACAACCACAGTTATAAAAAATAAGTTAATAAAAAAATAAGAATGAGGATGTTTATGTCCTGATTTGGAGACTTCCCTAGGATATGGTGTTAAAAGGAAAAAGTAAGATGCAAAAAAATGTGCCTTTTTGTGTGTATAGATTTTTTTATCAAATGTACACCCTAGTGGTTCTGCAGTCCCCCTCCCCCTCCCCTTGCACCCACCCACTCCCCTCCACCTTGGTAACCACTAGTCACTTCTCAGTGTCTGTGAGTCTAATGCTGTTTTGTTCCTTCTGTTTGCTTTGTTTTCCTATTCCACAAATAATGAAATCATATGGTAATTGTCTTTCTCCTCCTGGCAGTTTCACTGAGCATAATGCCTTCTAGATCTATCCATGTCACTGTAATGGCCGGATTTCTTTTCTTTTTATTGCTGAATAATATGTATATGCACCACATTTTCTTTATCCATTCATCTGTTGACGGACACTTAGGTTGCTTCCATATCTTGGCTATTGCAAACACTGAGGTGATAAACATAGGGGTGGATGTATCTTTTTGAATCAGTGATTTTCTTTTCTTTGGATAAATTCCTAGAAGTGGAATTACTGGGTTAAATGGTATTTCTATTTTTAGTTTTTTGAGAAACCTCCATACTGCTTTCCACAGCAGTTGTAGCAATTTGCATTCCCACCAACAGTGTAGGAGGGTTCCTATTTCTCCACATCCTCACCAACACTTGTTATTTCTTGTCTTTTGGATAGTGGCCATTCTAACTGGTATGAGGTGATATCTCATTGTGGTTTTGATTTGCATTTCTCAAATGATTAGTGATGTGGAGCATCTTTTCATGTGCCTGTTGGCTATTTATATTCTTTGGAGAAGTGTCTGTTCAGGTCTTCCATCTATTTTTTGATTAGGTTACTTGTTTTTTGAGTGTTGAGACCTATGAGTTCTTTATATATTTTAGATGTTAACCCCTTATCAGGTGAATCATTTAGAATATATTCTCCCATACTGTAAGATGCCTTTTTGTTCTGCTGATGATATCCTTTGCTGTACAGAAGCTTTTTAGTTTGATGTAGTCCTACTTGTTCATTTTTTATTGATTCCCTTGCCCAAGGAGATGTGACCAGGAAAAAGTTGCTCATGTTTACATTCAAGAAATTTTTGCCTATGTTTTCTTCTAAGAGTTTTAATGGTTTCATGACTTGCATTCGGGTCCTTGATCCATTTCAATTTTACTTTTGTGTATGGAGTTAGACAATAACCCAGTTTCATTCTTTTACATGTAGCTGTCCAGTTTTGCCAACACAGTTGTTGAAGAGGCTGTCTTCTGCGCATTGTGTATTCATGGCTCCTTCATCATATATTAATTTACCATATATGTGTGGGCTAAACCTGGGCTTTCCATTCTGTTCCATTGATCTATGGGTCTTTTCTTGTGCCAGTATCAAATTGTTTTGATTACTGTAGCTTTGTAATAGAGCTTGAAATTAGGGAGTGTAACCTCCCGAGCTTTGTTCCTTCTCAGGATTACTTTGGCTATTTGGGGTCTTTTGTAATTCCATATGAATTTTAGAACTATTTGTTCTAGTTCATTGAAGAATGCTGTTGAGATTTTGCTAGGGATTGCACTGAATCTGTAACCTGCTTTGGGCAGGATGGCCAAAAAGTGTGCTATCTTTTTCAAAAAGCAGCTTTATTGAAATATAACTTATACGATTTACCCAATTAATATCTACAATTCAATCATTTTTAGTATATAATATTAATTTTTAAAAATTGTGGTAAATACATATAAAATTTAGCATTTTAGCTATTTTCAGAGTACAATTCAGAGGCATTAATTGCATTCACAAGGTTGTGCAACCATCACCACTATGTATTTCTAAACCTTTCATCACTGCAAACAGAAACTCTGTAATCATCAAGCAATAACTTATTGCTTCCACAACCAGCCCCCATTAACCTATAACCTACTTTTTGTCTGTATGAATTTGCCTGTTTTAGGTGTTAGGTAGAAAGATAGACATGAGCATCCAGGGGAGGAGAAGATAAGTTTCAAGGAAAACACTGCCCAAACTCTGCCCAGGCAGGGGGTCCCACGTGAAGACAATGGCTTTGCAGGGAGATGAGTTCTTTGCCTAGTGGGACCAAGCCAAACTGGTCCTATCCAGGTCCTAACGCAGGCACAGTCGAACAAAACTATGAACTGCCTACACCATACCTCATCAAAATCTCATTAAATTAAAACTGCGGTTTTGCCCCTGTAGCTCCGGGCCAAAGTTACCCTGGATTCGGTGAGACTGAAAAATGGCAACTGAACATTAGGGGTAAAAAGGGGCTTATTCCAAACTTTATTCTCACAGTGGCAGGTCAAGTGCTAGAATCCTGTCCACCTTTGGGACAGTCTGCAGGTAGCAAGTCCATCTCAGGCTCTGCCTCTGCTCTAGGCTCTGCCTCTGCTCCAGGCTCTTCTCTCACCTCCGGCCTCTACTCTCTCCTGCTCTCTTGCTCTCCTCCTCCCTTCCTCTCCTGCTTCCCCTCTAGCACTAGGCATATCTCTTTATATAGCAACACCGGCACTAATGGCTTATTGCCAACAGGTATACAAGCATGTGCCTGTGTAGTATTACCTCATCACACATACGCAGTGGGTGAGTAGGTGAGGATCAGGTGAGGAACCTGGCCATGGAACTTCCATTTTCCCTACAGCATCCCCACCCCCATGGGCTTTTCTTTGTTCATTTTAGGACAAGACATGCACACCAAGAGGAATGGGTGTATAACTAGAACTTTCAATCAAATGACCTACCCCTGTCAATCAAAGAGGCACCTCCCAGCTAGGACTTGATAAATAGACTCTCCCCTAAAACATTAGGGCCTTTGTCTCCCTTGACTTTGGTCCACTCCTCCCTTGGAGTGTATTTGAATAATCTTTCGCTCTGCTTTGCTCTTGTGTCTCTGCCTTTCAACTCCTTGTTTTGCCAGGAACATGAACCAAGGAGAACAAACTCAACCTGTAACACAGGTACTTCATGAGTGTAGCCATACAATATTTAACCTTTCTTGTCAGGCTTACTTCACTTAGCATAATGTTTTCAAGGTTTATCCACATTGTAGCACATATCAGAACTTCATTTCATTGAATGGTTGAATCATATTCCATTGTAAGGATATACATTTTGTTTATCTATTTATCAGTTGATGGACACTTGAGTTGTTTTCATCTTTTGGCTATTTGTGAATAATGCTGCTATGAACATTGGCATACAAGCCTTTGTTCAAGTCCCTGCTCAGTATGCTACCTTTTGTGTAACAATCTTCAGTTACATACAAATATATATTTGCTCATAGCCTGTATTTGTATACATGAACACATTTTATTTTTACACATGAAACTGTTGAGGAGGAAAAATCATTTTCTCTCTACCCTTCTAGGTTCTTGGTTAAAACCCCCTATAATAAAAGACAGATTAACAGGAGAAAAACAAACAGCTTAATAACATGTATGCCACCTGTATATATAGGAGAGATCCAAGAAAACTGAGTAACTCCCTAAAATGGCCCAAGCCACCACCTTAAATACCATCTTCAGCTAAAGACCAAAGAAAGATGTTGGGGAGTAGGGAGGTCATATAAGAGAGGTGACCAGGAAAAGCAAAGTCAATAAGAATAAGTTTGTTATGCACATTTAAGTCTGGGCCTTCTCGCTTGAGTTTCTTCTAATTGAGTCATCCTTTGCTTTGGCTACAGAGAAGAAGACACCCTTACAAATGGAGATTTGCCTTATACATGTAAATTTCCCTTACAAAAGGGTGAAATTTACTCTGTTTTCAGAGATTCTCCTGTAGCTACAGCTTGTGAAAAATAATAAGCTCAAAATAATCCTTATGCTGAAGAGGTATATTTTGGGGTGGCATATTCTATCATTCCCACCTTTGAAATGTCCTCAGGAAGTTTCACAGTCTAGAAGCTAAGTTGATAGGATGATCCATATCTCACCGAACCAGTCACTAAGTCCTAAGAATAAGTCAAAAAGCTGTGTCTCATTTCAGAAGGCAGTGATGCAGAGGGCTCCCCAAATTAAACCTATATGGTGCTAGTAATCAGTATTTAATAAGAGGCATTTCTATGGAAACAAAAGAAAGACAAAAGCTAATGGGTTAGAACAAACTATTGTAGGGACCCAGAGTAGGCTGCTTTAAGAAGTGCTACTTTGGTATGCAGGTTATTTTGAGCTAAAAACTATCAAGGCCCAAAAGAAGGAAGATACTTTAACCTCTTTCCACCCACAGCATAAAAAAATTTAGATGGAGGACCTGCTCCAGGAGGAGAGCTATCGCCATGGGTAACTATACTATAACATAAACCAGGGGTGATGGACAGGAAAGAATGTGACAAAGTCTGTTAAAATTCCTCTCTGTGCTTCCCCCATGTATCTGTGTGGTCCATGAAGTATTTTGTTTACCAAACATTTACTTTTTTCAAATTCCTGTGAATTGCTTCCCTTTTCCTTTCACATCTCAGACATCTATCCTCTTCTTCTTGGTTCAAGATGTTATGTATACCTCATTCTCTCTGTCTTTGGAATCCATGTCTATGTCTTTCCCATATGCACATAATTAAACTCTGTTTTCTTCTATTAATCTGTCTCATGTCAATTTGATTCCTACACCAGCTAAAAGAACCTTGAGGGGTAGAGGAAATTTCTTCCTTCTCAACTCTACAAATTCAGTTTTTGAGTCCAGAGAGCATGTAAATTGAAAAGGTTTCTAGATGTTGGACTCAAAGCATCTTCAGGAGGAGTGAAAGCAGGCAGTAGCAACTTGACAGGTTTTCCTGCTTTGCAGTTTGACCATCTCTAAGGATATCATCAGGTGTTCTGGTGAACTTTTTGAGTGGACCATTCCCTGTGTGGATAAAGTGAAGGGTCCTCTGGCCAGGATCCTCACCTGAACCTAAACTACTTGATGATGTAACTGGCCTGCTACTAGGCTACTGCTTCCACACCCTAGGCAATTAGCTATTATTGACTGAGTCACTATATAAAGAGCTCTGCCCAGTGCTCTGGATGGAGGCAGAGACAGAAGGAGGATTACAGACCTGCAGACTGTTGGATGCTGATGTAATTCTAGCGCTTGGCCTATCTCCAGGAGAACAAGCCAGGTAATAAACCCTTTCACCCCAAGAATGTTCTACTGTCATTTCTTTGGTCACATTGAATCCATCATGAACTTGCCCAGGGCTGAAACCCATTGACAAGACACCATGTAATTCAGAACCCACCTTTCATTAGCTTCCCATACCTCTGGGCTTTCTTTCTCTTTTCCCCTGCCATCCTGACACTGATAGTTTGTCATATAGATTCCCCTGGTTGTATTTTTTTCTATAAAAATAATGAAAAAGCAAAACAAAACAGAAAAACACAAATAAAAAATTAAAAACATGTCACAAGACTTGTTCACTGATAGACCCAAATATCTTTAGTTTTTCTGTAATAAGAAACCAAAAGTAGGTAAACCTGTGTGTGTAGAAAATAGAAGTTCCTATGGCCAGGACCCTCACCTCACCCTAAACTACTTGATGATGTAATTGGCCTACTGCCAGGCTACTGCTTCCACATGCATAGGCAAAAAGCTATTATTGACTGAGTCACTATATAAAGAGCTCTGCCCAGTGCTCTGGGTGGAGGCAGAGACGGAGGAGGATTATGGACCTGCAGACAGTTGAATGTAGATGTGATTCTAGTGCTTGACTTATCCTGTAAGAGGAAAGCTGGGTATAAACCCTTTTACCCCAAGAATGTTCCATTGTCATTTCTTGTTCTCACTGAATCCATAGTGAACCTGCGCTGGGCTGAACCCTCAGGCAAGACACTATGTTAATTAATGTTTCAATATTTTATCTTATTTGGAAATGATCTAGATATTCAATGGATATCCATCATTTAACATTATTAACTAAGTATAACTGTAAGGTTTCAAGTTACCAAAAAGATTTCAGAAACAATTTTTGACAGTAACAGGCATGAAGATTGTCTAAACATGAGCTATTGTGATGCTTTCTCTGAAATTTATGTCAGGTTGTCCAGCATTAGCTTGTACGACTTTAGGTAAAGGCCAGTTTTTGCTCTTAGTGATTCCAAGCCAGAAGGGTGGGAAAATAAGTAAAACATGATCTCCATAGCCAGTTGAGGAAACTAGAAGAATTCAGGATCCAGTCCAGTTTTTAGGTAGATAACAAAACCTCAAAGACAATTAGTAGGACTAGAAACTGATATCCACAAAGGTGTATTGTAATTTTCTTTACTGAAACAATTTTTCTCTCTACAATCATCCCTATTTCTACCAAAGATAATTACAGTAAAGCTAGTTGGTTTGCAAAATAAGTCTGGTCTTATTAAACATGGCCTGATTATTTATGTAAGTGTAGCAAGAATAGTGATTGACCGTATAGATGCTTTGAAAGGTTCCTTTGCTGGAACTTTTCGTGAGGAATCTCAGATTGAACTCTTGAAAGTCTTTCAAGGCTAGGAAGCCAAGCCAAGGACTCACTATCAGACTTCACCTGCAATACCTATAGATTTGGGTTAATTCTTCTTTTCTGGAGGTCTCCAAAATATCCTGAGCTTCCTGAGCCTGCCAAGAAGTAACCTTCCTTACTTACCTTGTAAGGCTACCGTGAACCCTATAAGCAAAGTATCAGGCTGTTTTTCCAAAGGGCTTTATTAGTTCCATAAAGTCAGTGTTAGTTCCTTAAAGTTTTCTGGTCATATCTGAGTCTATACATGCCTCTCTCAAAAATGGCATTCCAGTGAAAGCCTTGGTAATATAGCCAATGTTTCCATTGTGTCCCATTACAAGAACAGATTCTTACTGAACTTATGCAAAGAAGTATATAGCTATGAAAATAAGAATACTCAATAAGAATTTTGTAATTCTGGAGGAATAAGGCAGGAAGTAAAAGATAAATGTTTCAATTCTGTTTACAAAGGTATAATTTACTGAATTGCTGCAAGCTATAGATAGCTTAAGAAAGGTTTCCTTAAGTCTGGAAAAACAAAACACCAAATAATCAGCAATATTTCAAATAAAAAGTCATATAAAAATTATAATCATCCTCATCAGTTCATTCAGTCTTGTGTAAATGATTCTTACCGATCTTGATCTTTTGTTAGCAGCTTTATGAATCCATCAGTTTCTCCCTGTGAATTCTTACCCAGGTCAATAATAGTACGATGTGAAATTTATCAGAAACCTGCACTTGTGTGTCCTTTCCAAGGAAATCTCTTTGAATATGAAGCACTTGTGCAAAAGCATCAGAATAAATAACTGTTTATAAATGACAAAAGACTTAAAATGTCCATGGGTAATATTACTTAAAAGGTTAAGTAATTTAACAATCTCTTATCAAGAGCAGACCAATAATCCAAGAAAGCTATCCTTTAGCAGATGAAAGAAAATTAAGTTTTAGTTTTACATAAGTACGCTGTTGATAATAAATTTATTTTTAAAAGCTTTTTGTAAATTAACTTTAGTCAGCTTGCCTACACAAAGCTCTCTTTCTTTCTCTTACTCCCCAGCTTTCTATATCCATTTAGTTTGTCCTTTATTCTCCGTTTTCCTATTCTGAAACAGCCAGTTCTACTTTAGGACACAATTACTTTCATTTCCCTTAACAAAAACACTCTCGGTTCTCATACCTTTTCTTATCAAAAAAAGTGTCAATATTCCTTGCATGCAGAGTTATTTCCCTTATTATTTCTGCTGATTTTAATTACATATATTAATTAGAATTCTTAACCCTTGTGTTCATTAATTAATGTTTTGATATTTTGTCATATTTGGAAATGATCTAGATAGTCAATGATTTTTCATCATTTAACTTAATTTAGTATAACTTTAAGGTTTCGAGTTACCAAAAATATTTTAGAAATCATTTTTAAGTAGACATATCATAGAACATAATTATTGTTGAAAGTTCACTTGTAAACTTTTTATCTTACATCTATTTATGTTCTTAATAATTATGTTTGGATTGCTTATGAAAATTTCATGAGACATTGAACAGCTAACCATTATCTTGGTTTTTTTTCTTGCTAACAAATACTGTAAAAGGGACAATATTATACTTATTTGACTAGTAAACCCACATAGGATAAAAGTTGTGTGTCTGTATTATATTAAATGTGGATAAGTGTGTAATTTTTACCTTTCTCTCTGGACTGGGCACTATAAAGTCAGGGAGCTGACCTTGGTAAGAATTCTAACCCTTCACTGGCTTCTGCTGGTTTTCCAGGATACCATTTGTGGGCTCTGGAGCAAGTATGGTATCTCAGTAGGTCCCATCTGACTCACAAAAAGTATGAGTGAAAGGGAGTGATTTGTCCCTAGCCTTCTAGGTTTTTGGGTGAGAACCCCTGCAAAAAAAGACAGATTAACAGACTATAACAGAGGTATAATAACATATCTACCTCCTGTATACATGCGACAGACCTAGGAAAACTGAGTAACTCCCCAAAAAGGCCCAACCATCAACTTAAATACCATCTTCAACTAAAGACAAAAGGAAGATGTTGTGGACTAGGCAGGCCAGTTATGGGAGATCATCAGGCAAAGCACAGTAAACAAAGGTAAGGTTGTTATGCAGATTTAAGTCAGGTGCCTTCTCTATTGAATTTCTTGTGATTTAAGAGTTGTCCTTCTTTACCTGGTACAGTGAGGGAGACACCCTTACTTACAAATGGAGAGTTCTATTATCCATGTAAATATCCCTTACAAAAAGATTATATTCGGAGGGGCGGAAGATGGTGGCGTGAGTAGAGCAGCGGAAATCTCCTCCCAAAACAACATATATCTATGAAAATATAACAAAGACAACCCTTCCTAGAATAAAGACCAGAGGACACAGGACAATATCCAGACCACATCCGCACCTGAGAGAACCCAGCGCCTCACGAAGGGGGTAAGATACAAGCCCCGGCCCGGCGGGAGCTGAGCGCCCCTCCCCCCAGCTCCCGGCGGGAGAAGAGTAGGCAGAGCGGGAGGGAGACGGAGCCCAGGACTGCCGAAAACCCAGCCCCAGCCATCTGGGCCAGAGCGCAGACACAGTATGTGCCCGGGGGGCCCTGGATTCTAGGGAAACAGGGCAGAAAGAACAGTGAGCGGGCACTGGAGGCCGGGTGCCGAAGGACATAAGAAAAGAGCGCGACCTTTTTTTTTTTTTTTGCTTTTTTGCTGTTTTGTTTTGGCGAGCGCTTTTTGGAAGTCTTCAAGGGATAGGGACCCCAATACTAGGGAAACAGGACAGAAAGAACAGTGAGCGGGCACTGGCAGCCTGGCGCAGGAGGACACCAGAAAAGCGAGCGCCCATTTTTTTTTTTCTTTTTTTTGGCTGTTTTGTTTTGGCAAGCGCTTTTTGGTAGTCTTAAAGGGATAGGGACCCCAATACTAGGGAAACAGGGCAGCAAGACCAGTGAGCAGAGGCCTGAGGCTGTCACCGGAGAATAAAGAAAAACGAGCGACCACCTTTTTTTTAATTAAAAAAAAATTTTTTTTTTTTTTTTAATTAAAAAAAAATTTTTTTTTTCTTTGGTGGTCGTTGTTTTGTTTTGGCGGTTGCTTTTTGGAAGTCTTAAAGGGGCAGGGCGGGACACTTAATCCAGAGGTAGGGAATCCGGGGATCTCTGGGCACCCTAACCCCTGGGCTGCAGGGAGCTCAGAGGCCCTTTACGGAGATAAATAGCCTCCCAGCCGCTCCTGCTCTAACGCGACTCCACCACTCTGGAGTAGCTGCCCGAGCCAGGCCACGCCCACAGCAACAGCGGAGATAAACTCCATAGCAGCCGGGCAGGAAGCAGAAACCCTGTCTGCGCGCAGCTGCCCAGCACAAGCCACTAGAGGTCGCTGTTCTCCCAGGAGAGGAGGGCCACAAACCAACAAGAAGGGAAGTTCTTCCAGCCGTCACTCGTCCCAGCTCTGCAAACTATTCCTATCACCATGAAAAGGCAAAGCTACAGGCTGACAAAGATCACAGAGACAACACCAGAGAAGGAGACAGACCTAACCAGTCTTCCTGACAAAGAATTCAAAATAAGAATCATAAACATGCTGACAGAGATGCAGAGAAATACGAAAGAGAGATGGGATGAAGTCCGGAGGGAGATCACAGATGCCAGAAAGGAGATCGCAGAAATGAAACAAACTCTGGAAGGGTTTATAAGCACAATGGATAGAATGCAAGAGGCCATTGATGGAATTGAAATCAGAGAACAGGAACGCATAGAAGCTGACATAGAGAGAGACAAAAGGATCTCCAGGAATGAAACAATATTAAGAGAACTGTGTGACCAATCCAAAAGGAACAATATCCATATTATAGGGGTCCCAGAAGAAGAAGAGAGAGGAAAAGAGATGGAAAGTATCTTAGAAGAAATAATTGCTGAAAACTTCCCCAAACTGGGGGAGGAAATAATCCAACAGACCACGGAAATACACAGAACCCCCAACAGAAAGGATCCAAGAAGGACAACACCAAGACACATAATAATTAAAATGGCAAAGATCAAGGACAAGGAAAGAGTGTTAAAGGCAGCTAGAGAGAAAAAGGTCACCTATAAAGGGAAACCCATCAGGCTAACATCAGATTTCTCAACAGAAACCCTACAGGCCAGAAGAGAATGGCATGATATATTTAATACAATGAAACAGAAGGGCCTTGAACCAAGGATACTGTATCCAGCATGACTATCATTCAAATATGACGGTGGGATTAAACAATTCCCAGACAAACAAAAGCTGAGGGAATTTGCTTTCCACAAACCACCTCTACAGAGCATCTTACAGGGACTGCTCTAGATGGGAGCACTCCTAGAAAGAGCACAGCACAAAACACCCAACATATGAAGAATCGAGGAGGAGGAACAAGAAGGGAGAGAAGAAAAGAATCTCCAGACAGTGTATATAACAGCTCAATAAGCGAGCTAAGTTAGGCAGTAAGATACTAAAGAGGCTAACCTTGAACCTTTGGTAACCACGAATTTAAAGCCTGCAATGGCAATAAGTACATATCTTTCAATAGTCACCCTAAATGTTAATGGGTTTAATGCACCAATCAAAAGACACAGAGTAACAGAATGGATAAAAAAGCAAGACCCATCTATATGCTGCTTACAAGAGACTCACCTCAAACCCAAAGACATGTACAGACTAAAAGTCAAGGGATGGAAAAACATATTTCAAGCAAACAACAGTGAGAAGAAAGCAGGGGTTGCAGTACTAATATCAGACAAAATAGACTTCAAAACAAAGAAAATAACAAGAGACAAAGAAGGACACTACATAATGATAAAGGGCTCAGTCCAACAAGAGGATATAACCATTCTAAATATATATGCACCCAACACAGGAGCACCAGCATATGTGAAACAAATACTAACAGAACTAAAGGGGGACATAGACTGCAATGCATTCATTCTAGGAGAGTTCAACACACCACTCACCCCAAAGGATAGATCCACTGGGCAGAACATAAGTAAGGACACAGAAGCACTGAACAACACAGTAGAGCAGATGGACCTAATAGACATCTACAGAACTCTACATCCAAAAGCAACAGGATACACATTCTTCTCAAGTGCACATGGAACATTCTCCAGAATAGACCACATACTAGGCCACAAAAAGAGCCTCAGAAAATTCCAAAAGATTGAAATCCTACCAACCAACTTTTCAGACCACAAAGGCATAAAACTAGAAATAAACTGTACAAAGAAAGCAAAGAGTCTCACAAACACATGGAGGCTTAACAACACGCTCCTAAATAATCAATGGATCAATGACCAAATCAAAATGGAGATCCAGCAATATATGGAAACAAATGACAACAACAACACTAAGCCCCAACTTCTGTGGGACACAGCAAAAGGAGTCTTAAGAGGAAAGTATATAGCAATCCAAGCATATTTAAAAAAGGAAGAGCAATCCCAAATGAATGGTCTAATGTCACAATTATCGAAATTGGAAAAAGAAGAACAGATGAGGCCTAAGTTCAGCAGAAGGAGGGACATAATAAAGATGAGAGAAGAAATAAATAAAATTGAGAAGAATAAAACAATAGCAAAAATCAATGAAACCAAGAGCTGGTTCTTCGAGAAAATAAACAAAATAGATAAGCCTCTAGCCAGACTTATTAAGAAGAAAAGAGAGTCAACACACATCAACAGTATCAGAAACGAGAAAGGAAAAATCACGACGGACCCCACAGAAATACAAAGAATTATTAGAGAATACTATGAAAACCTATATGCTAACAAGCTGGGAAACCTAGGAGAAATGGACAACTTCCTAGAAAAATACAACCTTCCAAGATTGACCCAGGAAGAAACAGAAAATCTAAACAGACCAATTACCAGCAACGAAATTGAAGCGGTAATCCAAAAACTACCAAAGAACAAAACCCCCGGGCCAGATGGATTTACCTCGGAATTTTATCAGACATACAGGGAAGACATAATACCCATTCTCCTTAAAGTTTTCCAAAAAATAGAGGAGGAGGGGATACTCCCAAACTCATTCTATGAAGCCAACATTACCCTAATACCAAAACCAGGCAAAGACCCCACCAAAAAAGAAAACTACAGACCAATATCCCTGATGAACGTAGATGCAAAAATACTCAACAAAATATTAGCAAACCGAATTCAAAACTACATCAAAAGGATCATACACCATGACCAAGTGGGATTCATCCCAGGGATGCAAGGATGGTACAACATTCGAAAGTCCATCAACATCATCCACCACATCAACAAAAAGAAAGACAAAAACCACATGATCATCTCCATAGATGCTGAAAAAGCATTTGACAAAGTTGAACATCTATTCATGATAAAAACTCTCAGCAAAATGGGAATAGAGGGCAAGTACCTCAACATAATAAAGGCCATATATGATAAACCCACAGACAACATCATACTGAACAGCGAGAAGCTGAAAGCATTTCCTCTGAGATCGGGAACTCGACAGGGATGCCCACTGTCCCCACTGTTATTTAACATAGTACTGGAGGTCCTAGCCACAGCAATCAGACAAAACAAAGAAATATAAGGAATCCAGATTTGTAAAGAAGAAGTTAAACTGTCACTATTTGCAGATGACATGATACTGTACATAAAAAACCCTAAAGACTCCACCCGAAAACTACTAGAACTGATATCCGAATACAGCAAAGTTGCAGGATACAAAATCAACACACAGAAATGTGTGGCTTTCCTATATACTAACAATGAACCAACAGAAAGAGAAATCAGGAAAACAACTCCATTCACAATTGCATCAAAAAAAATAAAATACCTAGGAATAAACCTAACCATAGAAGTGAAAGAATTATACTCTGAAAACTACAAGTCACTCTTAAGAGAAATTAAAGGGGACACTAACAGATGGAAACTCATCCCATGCTCGTGGCTAGGAAGAATTAATATCTCCAAAATGGCAATCCTGCCCAAAGCAATATACAGATTTGATGCAATCCCTATGAAACTACCAGCAACATTCTTCAATGAACTGGAACAAATAATTCAAAAATTCATATGGAAACACCAAAGACCCCGAATAGCCAAAGCAATCCTGAGAAAGAAGAATAAAGTAGGGGGGATCTCACTCCCCAACTTCAAGCTCTACTATAAGCCATAGTAATCGAAGACAATTTGGTACTGGCACAAGAGCAGAGCCACAGACCAATGGAACAGACTAGAGAATCCAGACATTAACCCAGACATATATGGTCAATTAATATTTGATAAAGGAGCCATGGACATACAATGGCGAAATGACAGTCTCTTCAACAGATGGTGCTGGCAAAACTGGACAGCTACATGTAGGAGAATGAAACTGGACCATTGTCTAACCCCATATACAAAAGTAAACTCAAAATGGATCAAACACCTGAATATAAGTCATGAAACCATTAAACTCTTAGAAGAAAACATAGGCAAAAACGTCTTAGACATAAACATGAATGACCTCTTCTTGAACATATCTCCCCGGGCAAGGAAAACAACAGCAAAAATGAGTAAGTGGGACTATATTAAGCTGAAAAGCTTCTGTACAGCAAAAGACACCATCAATAGAACAAAAAGGATCCCTACAGTATGGGAAAATATATTTGAAAATGACAAATCCGATAAAGGCTTGACGTACAGAATATATAAAGAGCTCACACGCCTCAACAAACAAAAAACAAATAACCCAATTAAAAAATGGGCAGAGGAACTGAACAGACAGTTCTCCAAAACAGAAATACAGATGGCCAACAGACACATGAAAAGATGCTCCACATCGCTAATTATCAGAGAAATGCAAATTAAAACTACAATGAGGTATCACCTCACACCAGTAAGGATGGCTGCCATCCAAAAGACAAACAACAACAAATGTTGGCGAGGCTGTGGAGAAAGGGGAACCTCCTACACTGCTGGTGGGAATGTAAGTTAGTTCAACCATTGTGGAAAGCAGTATGGAGGTACATCAAAATGCTCAAAACAGACTTACCATTTGACCCAGGAATTGCACTCCTAGGAATTTACCCTAAGAATGCAGCAATCAAGTATGAGAAAGATCAGTGCACCCCTATGTTTATCGCAGCACTATTTACAATAGCCAAGAATTTTAAGCAACCTAAATGTCCATCGATAGATGAATGGATAAAGAAGATGTGGTACATATACACAATGGAATACTACTCAGCCATAAGAAAAGGGCAAATCCAACCATTTGCAGCAACATGGATGGAGCTGGAGGGTATTATGCTCAGTGAAACAAGCCAAGCAGAGAAAGAGAAATACCAAATGATTTCACTCATCTGTGGAGTATAAGAACAAAGGAAAAACTGAAGGAACAAAACAGCAGCAGAATCACAGAACTCAAGAATGGACTAACAGGTACCAAAGGGAAAGGGACTGGGGAGGATGGGTGGGTAGGGATGGATAAGGGGGGGGAGAAGTAGGGGGGTATTAAGATTAGCATGCATGGGGGGGTAGGAGAAAAGGGAGGGCTGTACAACACAGAGAAGGCAAGTAGTGATTCTACAACATTTTGCTATGCTGATGGACAGTGACTGTAAAGGGGTTTATAGGGGAGAGCCTAGTAAACATAATATTCGTCATGTAAGTGTAGATTAGTGATACCAAAAACAAACAAACAAACAAACAAAAAAACAAAGGGCAGTTCGTGTGTGGTAACCTCCATTGAGTTCTACACAAGTGTATAAAGGGCATATAAAAGTGTAGGCAAAGGGTCTGTTTGCGTTTATACAGAAGATCCAAGCCTAATTTGGCTACCCCGAAAATGAACTAAGATACGATATGAAAGAGAACGTCCAACATCAGTACTCTCTGGAATACTCATGCCAGAAGATGATCATCAAAAAACCCCAACAAAGATCCACGCACTGCTACAGCTGTAGATGCACTCATCCCACCAGTTCCTGGACTTGCCATGGGAATGAGGAAGGAGATATCTAAGCTGGCCTGTGCATACAGTAAAACAACAAATTTGACTGGATCTATACTGTTGGAACTCAACCAAGAATTAGGAGAAGTGCAAATTGTTGCACTCCAAATCTTACAACTACAGACTATTTACTGTTAAAAGAACATAAGGGATGTGAACATTCCCCAGGAATGGGTTGTTTTAATTTGTCTGATTTCTCTCAGACTGTTCAAGTTCAGTTAGACAATATCCACCATATCATAGATAAGTTTTCACAAATGCCTAAGGTGCCTAACTGGTTTTCTTGATTTCACTGGAGATTGCTGGTAATTACAGATATGCTTTGGTTATGTAACTATACTCCTATTATTTTAATGTGTCTGCGCAATTTAAGTAGTAGCTTAAAACCTATACATGCTGAAGTTACTCTACAAGAAGATATGTCAAAGAAATCATCAATCTTCCCATGTTTTCTTCCGCCTGCTACTTCTATAGCTTTTCTTCTTCCTTCCTAATTACAACCCTTAAATAGAATTCGTGCCTCATATCAAATTTACCGAGTATCATAATTCTTCCAAGTAGTAAAGATACCTCAAGACAAATGCTGGGCATAAAAGACACAGGGCATAAATATGCAAAGAAGTGAAAAGCTAACCTTTTCAATCAATAAGGCTTCTCTCTCACTTACCAACTTTACATTTCCCTGTATGGCCCTGGAAGATGACTGGTTAGCCAGAGACGGGTAAGGTTCCTCAAGGGAGGAACAACCTAAGACAGGCACAGTCGCAGGGGGGTCATCAGGTGAGAAATTGGGGATCAACAGAGGTGAGGCTTAGAACCTCACCCCCCCTGTTCTGAGAGAAATCTTCTGCATACGTGGATGTTTTATTGCCCTTGTCTAGCTTGGATTAACACATAGTCTACAGGCACACACCTGATCATCTACATGTGCTCTCTTACAACACTAAACTATGTTTTCTACCTTTATCTTGTATCTACCTACCACTTCAGCATTTTATTAAAGATAATAATAATAAAGAGAGAAATGTGGTATCCACATATAAATCAAGTATAAAAACCAAATGAGTATTCATATTTGAACTGACTGTTTATAGTTCATAATGCATGAGCAAAACCGAAAGTTTCTGTGATGACTGCCCTTGTACTGTTCACTATGTAACTTATTCATTATGTAAGAATTTGTTCTCCATGTAAGAACTTGTTTGTTATGCCTCAGAAGATTGGAGACTGACGAAAATTAGGCTTGGGGTGGATGAATGATTGTGCATTGAGCATTGACTCCTCTATACAGAATTTTATTGTTGTTAACAACCATTTGATCAGTAAATATGAAAGATTCCCTCACAAAAAAAAAAAAAAATTACAGACTTCCAATGGTAAAATAAATAAGTAACCGGGATGTAATGTATAGCATAAGGAATATAGTCAAGATATTGTACCAGCTTGGTAGGGGGATAGCTGGTACCTAGAATTATGTATATAAATGTTTTATCACTGTGTTGTACACTTGAAACTAATGTAATGTAATACTGTGCATCAACTACCCTTCAATAAAAAATAATTATTAAAAAAAAAAAGATTATATTCTGCTCTGTTTTTAGAGATTCTCATGTGTCTGCAGTCTCTCAAAAAGAAGCATATTGTAGGGTGGCACGTGCTCACTTTCAACACTAACAAAAGTGGTTGAAGATCAAGGAATAGGGTAGGTAGATACCGTGGAGTAAGACTTCTCATTCAGGGGCACTTTTTCATATTGTTTTTATTTTTAACCATCTTAAATGTTTTGCCTAAGCAAAAAAAAAAAACCAAGTCTTGTGATGTTCTTAAGTTACTGACAACAAGAGACTTGCTAGTAAGGTAGAAACCTACATATGAGGTTGAAGGCACAAAGTAGATGTGTGCATTAAGGTATCCATTCTTCAGTCAATTAACTATTTCTACAAGTTCACACTGAGTAAAAAATAACAGCTATTTCATTCATTTATTAAACAATATCTATTAAGATTTTCCTTTATGCAAAAGACAGGGATGTCAAATTATACTGATTATTCTTACTTCTAATGTTTATATTAAAATAATGATTTTTTTTGTAAACAGCATATAGCTGATAAGCAAAAATGCTGAAATATCCTAAATTGAATGACATAAGAGCTGAAGAATGAGGGAGAGAGAGACAAGGGAAGGTCATCAGTCAATAGCCATGGGCCCTAGGCAACCAGAGACTCCATAAACAAAGTCATTTCAACAATCACCTAAAAGGTCCACAGAACCACCACATCACTCTTGCATGTGAGCAATGCCATCAACAATCAATCCACAAGTCTTCTCTATGGAATAGCCACCTATCTCTAGAATTTCCTGGCTTCACATAGACCCCTTTCATTATCTGTAGCCAATGCGAATTTAAAGAAATTTCCTTTCTTGAGGCCCCTTATAAATGTGCCCCATTTCTTGAGTCTGGCAGACAAGTTGCTTTTGTTAACTGTCTGGTAAAGCAGAAATTTCCTGTCCCAGAGCTCAGTCCTTTTACTGGCTGCATCTGTAAAGGCTCAATAAATTCTTTTATTTCAGAAGTCTCTCCGTCTCTAGAGTTTTTGATTTGTTATAGCACTACTAATAATATTATCTTGCTCTTTTGTAAGTTATAATATTCTGGAACAAAAACATAAAATAACCTCCATAGGAGGAGAACAGTGGTTGAAGAAAGTCAATTGTCCTGGGAAAAATGAAATTAAAAAAGTAATAAAGCTGAATTTTCCTAGTTGCATCAGGAGTAGATAGCATTGCTGGAGAAATTAAACTCACATTGCCTCTGACCTTCTTCCAAAAGAGTAGGGTTCTAATGCGCCAGGACCAGAAAAAGGAGTCTTGAAGCCAGTCTCTTATTGTAACCAGACAACCCCAGAGTAAGAGAGACACCATTAATTTTTCAAAGAAAGGCACAGAAGGAAGAAGGTAAGGTTAATAATAATGTCGTCCAATAATTTAACAAAAGGAAAAAGCAGTGTTCATCTTGAAATAAATGAACAAGGATCATGCCATTATAAAATCTACTTAGCCTATGAACAAAGACCTAGCGTATTCTTTAACTTAACCTTTATGCTGTTCTCCCTTCTTCTAGTCACCTTAACCAATTAAGTAACATTGTAAAGAGGACAGAAGACAGACCTCCAGAGTATAAAGGAAGCTATGTGAATAAAGAATGCTGAGATTCAGATCAACACCTAAGTAATCTTAAGACAAATCTTCAAAGGAATTATTAATCACCTATATACATCATGCCTTATGCTGACCCCTATCCAAAAGGCCCTATAAAACCCCAAACCCTAAACCCTTAAGTACACCTCCTGAGTGTGTACTGTTCCTTTAAATAAAACCTCCTTGGCACCTCTTCTCTGAGGTTGTCCATACCCCCCTTTTCAAGTGTGTATTTTGCTTTAAATAAAACTTTCTGCTTAAGCCTATTGTATTTTGTCTCTGAATTATTTTTGGGGACAAAGACGAGAACCCGCCAACCTCCACCACTGGTGGTGTCATTGTCACTTTGCTATTTCATTCAGCTTTCTAGTCTTAAACACAAGCCTTTCCTCTCTCTCTGTTTTATTTCAGATGACTAGGGAAGTGGCTGTGGTAACCTCTGAGTAGCGAGGCTTGCACTTTCCCATTGCCTGGGTGAGCAGATGGGACTGTGGCCTTAGTATCATGTTCTTTAGCAGCCTGCCAGAACATCTCCTATCCTTCGCTTTGGAAAGTTCCCAGAAATTAAAACTCACTCCATCCAGCGTTCCAAGGCTCCCCCAGTCCTGGGGTGGTAAGGACATAGTTCCTATGCCATGCAGATCCAAGCGGGCACTGGATGCCAGGTGACGCTGGCATTCGGAGTTAGCAAGGGATTTTCCCTACACTGAGCATGAGTTCAGTGAACTTACCTTTTCTCCCCCTGTTCTTCCTTGCTCTCTTCCTCCTGCATTGACCGCGCCAGTAAAAGGGCCGCTCTTCCTTGCACTACTCAGCTCTGACACTCGCTGCTAGTTTTGATTTAATGAATTCCTTTCTGCTCACATTTGTTCAAAGAATTCACATTTGTTTGTGAATTCTTTCTGATTGGAATCACAACCTCTCCCTCCCCCATCCCAGTTGAGGTTTTGCCTAGTGCCCCGGGAGATACCTCCCCAGATGGGACTGCCCCACCACAATCTCAGATCAGTAAACACACTACAACTAAAAAATATACAGAAGAGAAAATTGTGTACATGAGTCAGGGATGGTAGAGAAAAGGAAATGGCCCTCAGTCAGGTACAAATCCTTAAAATCATACACAAAATTTGCTTCAGAACCTGGTTAATCAGAAGCTATCCAAAGGTTATAGGCTCGTCCCAAGAAAACTTCTATGGCTTAATCTTTTCTGGCTAGGTTTTAAAATAATCCAGCACACTTCCTCAAGGAACTAAAAGCAAACTTCAGGCCAGTGCAGTCACCCCTGAGTATGTCAGGAGATGGGAAGGCTGCCAACAACCCCATTCCTTAATATAAGTCTTTTTGCCCATAAGCAGATTTCAAAACAACATTTCTTACTCCAGAATATCTAGCACATTCTGACAGTTTGTGGAGTGCTGGAAATGGGTCTGTCCTTTGAAAGCACTTTGAGAGTGCATTTCTTGCAAAAGTTTTGAGACCCTGCATTCAATGGAGAAACATCCAGAACATCAGGTCATTAAAAACAATCAAACAAAACAAATATAAAAAAGACCAGTGCTTCTATAGCATCTTACTACACTGATGGACAGTGATTGCAATTGGGGTTGGGGGGGGACTTGAAAATATGGTTCAATGTTGAACACAGTGTTGCTCATGTGAAACCTTCATAAGATTGTATATCAATGATACCTTAATTTTTAAAAAAGCATATTAAAAAATAAATACGTTAAAAAAAAAAGAGACCAGTCTTTCCAGTAATCTGTGCCGTAATCACTTGGAGGGGTCTCCAAGGCCAGGAGCTAAATGAGATTGATGCCCCACCCAGGGCAGGCAGCCAACTCACTTCCTCTGGATTTGAACCCCGGCCCAAATTGGTGTCTTTTTTGTAAGCCATTGTCATCTGCACTCGGAAGAGTCAATAGTAAGAAGGAAGTTTGCTTAAAAACCAATACAACCTCAGGGTGTTTGCTTCACTTATAAATGGATCTGACCATTCCCAAACGAAGGCAGTGGAAGGTAGAGGGTGGAAGAAGATGGTGAGCTATACAGGTTTTTTCTCTCAGTTGAAAAGTCAGCTTGAAGGAAACGCTGATCTCTCAATTCCACAAAGTACAGTGAGTAGCATTCATTTCTGTCCTCTCACGCTCATAATTATTCTAGCATTGGATGCATTTTAAAAATCACTGCAAGCAATATTTTTTAAAAAATCATTGCAAGCATTAAAAAAATCTGTGCAATTATGTTTTAGTTTCATATAAAAGGGTAGTTAAGAAGCTTCTTTTTAAAAGATATTCTACTTTGCTGTTGGGGCAGCTTTATAATTCTTTTTGCACAAAAATTATTTCAGATAGACATGCAAGGTATTAGTTTTTTGATTAATTAAAAAATGAAAAATATAAGCATACTAATCTGCTGATTTAAAAATGCTGTTTTAAAGCAATTTTAAAGTTGTTTTAAAGCCATATGAAGCAATTGTATGGGATTTAAGTGACTAGGTGAAGCGATTATATGAGATTTTTATCTTAGGCTTTTCTCTATTTTCCATGTTTGTGTATTATTGGTATACAGAAGAATGATATTCTTTGTTTTACAATTTGAAAAAAACGTTTTTACACTGGTCACTTTGGTCATGTAGGTACCTCATCTGTACACTGTGTTACTCAAAGACTGGGAATTTAAGAGAGCTTTTTGGCTGACCAGCCGGCCAGCATGCTGCTGGCACTCAATAAGTAGTCATAGAATGAATGATTAAACAGAGGCTCTCAAGTGATAAGTTGTCTGTTTAAGAGCTTGATTGAGGTACACTATGTGAACAAGCTATTTGAAGTCATCAAAAGTCTTTACTGACATTATCGATGCATCAAAGACTTTTTTTGTAATCGCATTCCTTGTTTGCCAAACTCTTGGGGGCACCTTTCCCCTTACCAGTGAGCATACTTCAGTATGGAAAAGCAGGCTTCTAGTTTTCTATATACTGCTCATTTCTTCACACATGGTGCTGAAAAAAACCCCCACATGATTTAATTACATGCAGAGCTCTTGCTTTTCTTGAAACACAAAAAGTCAGGTGCTTCAGTTGTTTCCCATGGATTAGTTTACGGAAATACAACAAGGTATGGATTGGCATCTGTTGAATCTTCTCAAGGTACACCTCTCACTTTGCCAGACTGTATCAGAGTTCATCAAATAACTACGAGTGAAAAAAAATCTCTCTTCCTATATAGAATGACTTCTTGGTTATAATCCAAACAAGCTGTCATCCAGACTGTCCTCTTCATATATGTGTGACATATTTCCTGAGTCATATTTGCCACTTCAGTGGTTTCACCTCCTTGTAAAGCAAAATATCAGCCTTTGTGTGTGATACTATTTTTGCCAGTTGAGAATCTGCTTTTTCTTCAGGCATATCTTATATCATCAGTTTCGAGTTTACTTTTACAAGCTTCCAGAAGTAGTGTGATTTATGTGTGTGTTTACCACAAGAACAGCTACTTCAAATCATGCCTCTTTAGTTGGTCTCTTCTCTAGGTTTAGATATAAAATTAATAATTTACATAATAGGAAGAATGATTTTATGCCTGTTTTGAATATGCACAATTAATTTACTGGGGAGGTCACTGTTTGATTTGGAAATGACAGAAGTTTCAATGCCTTTTTCCCACTCTTTAAGAAAGTTACATAACAGACTGTGCCTTAGGGAGTTCTAAACAGATTACAGATCCAATAAAATTCATTTTCAGATATTTTTCATTATACTTCCAATTCAAACTTTTCTTTTTCAACTGCTTGTCAGAAAGTACAGATTCACTTGTACTAGCATTTACAGACTCATAGGAGAAATTAAACTCGAGCTTGTTGATTATATTTAATGACATTATTTTAAGTTGGAGCATTTATATTGTTGTTTTCATCACTACTTTTCAATGAACCACTTGTGAGTCATTGACCCATTTATGTGAATTGTGGATTCAACATAACACAACAGTAACCATGAAAAAATGCAAGTTTAACAAATGTGCTCAGCAGCTTGGAAACAATGTGAGATAATATTAGTCAAGCCCAAAAACATTGTTAACATAATGTTAGCAGTGATGAACCAGTTAAAGGGGTGCTTGCAGAACATGTTTACCCAAAGATATACAACTTCAGAAATTGAGGGGAGGCATGCCTGAAGCCAGATCTGGGAGGTAGTGGGGTGGGCTGTATCCACACCACTGGTTGGTGGGTGAATGAGCTCATTAAGAGGACCTAGAACTCTTTGCTACTGGCTTCCTTGTGTTAAGGTCTAGTTTTTCCCATTGCTTTATCTAACAGCCTTTCATCACAATATTAACAACTGCCAAGCTAACGCGATACCTTAAACATTGCTGAGAAGTTACTTTTTTTGCAGGATCTGCTCAGGGATCTTCCGAGCTCACCCCTTCCCCAATCCCCAGCTACACTAAAAAGGCAATGCTTACTTAAAAAATAGTCAGATATCTGTGAAAATGGTATAATGATCATTCTTAGCTGTATGATCTAGAGTAAGTTCCTAAAGTTTTCTGAGCCTCAGTGTTTTCTTCCATAAAATGAACAAATTATGACTAACTACCTTGTGGCACTGTCACGAGGGTCAAGAGTTTGCCAGTTTACATGTGTAGGGGACGAAAAGAGAAAGAAAAAACCTCAAGAGTTACTCAAAGGGGTAGTTAGAATGTGGGTTTATATAGCTGTTTTAAAGAACAATAAATTGGTAGAGAAGTGGTAAGACAAAGGAAAAGCGTTTTAATTTAAGCTTTCAAGGGCAGCAAACTGTGAGAGGTAAATATGTGGGAGAAACTAATGGAAGACAAGGATTGTTTCAGTCAGGTTTGTTATGTAGATCCTTCTCACTGAGGTAGGTCTCTGGGCTGATAATTCTCTCCATTGCAGATTAAGAGTCTGAGCCTAATTTTAGGCAAGTGGTTGGATGGGCAGAGAGCTTTTCTTGCACATCTGCTGTTTCTCAATTGTCTTCAGCTCCAAATAATCCTTATGCAGAAGTGGCATATTTTGAGGCAGCATACACGTCCTCATCCTCTACACATGTGTTATGTTTAGAACAGTGCCTGGCACATAGTAAAGTATCTGATGCATATTTGTATTAGTAACACCATTGTAAGGTCCATGGCAAATGAACAGTAAATATGTGGTGGCTATTGTTATTACTCTTCTAAAATTGTATGGTACCCTTCTTGTTTCTATCCTTCCTTAGCTGTTATCAGCATGTTGCCATTTTTTTATGGATATCCTCTACCTTCTAGATTATAAAGTTCTTGAGGGCAGAGTGTTTCTCACTCATATTTATGTTTCCCATTATGTAGGCCAGCCATATTGAAGTGTTAAGTGGCTACATGTTTGTAAAATAGGCCATTGATCATGATATTGTAGTTTCTATGACAAAAGATGATTACTGTAGGAACCAAGGGCAGGCCACCCCAAGATGTGCCACTTTGACATGCAGACTATTTCAGAGTTGAAAACAATCAAGTCCCAAAAAACTCAGAAAGAAACTTTGACCTCCATCTGCCAACTGCATAAAAAGAATTTATATGGCTGACCTGCTCCAGGAAGAGAGCTATCATCTTAGATAGCTATATTATAATGTAAACTAGGTGGGTAGACAGGGAGAGATGTGGCTAAATCTGTTAAAATTCCTCACTGTTTCTGTATGGCCGAGCAATAATTTGTTTATCAGACTTTACTCTTTTCATATTTCTGTGAATTACTTCCCTTTTCCTTTGCAGTCTCAGACCCCTACCCACTTCTCCTTGGTTCAGGATGACATATTGTGGGTAAAATTGCAATATTTCCAGAATCCCTCACCTGGCCTTAGTGCATCTCCATATCAATACGTCTTTCCAAGGGGTGGAGAGAAGTAGTCCATCTCCATATGAATAGGTGATTACAAGGGTGGGAGGAGTGAGGGTATACCTGGACCAGAGAGGTTTGGTGGGTACCTTTTTATAGCCACATTGCGAGAGACACAGGCAAGCAGAAGTGGGTGACTGCTTGTAAGCAATAAACTGGTTTCTCCCACTTTATTTCTCCCTTTGACTGATTTAGGCTTCAAAGGTAATTTGTCCCAGGCTGAGAACTTATTTTTCCCTCCAGAGGTATACATATATACCTCATTCTCCCTGACTGTCTTTGGAATCCATGCTTTTGGCTTCTCCGTATGTACATAATTAAACTTTGTTTTTTTATCCTGTTAATCTGTCTCATGTCAATTTGATTCCTAAATCAGCTAAAAGACCCTTGAGGGGTAGAGGAAATTTCTTCCTTCCCAACACTACTCTGTGAGCAAATATTATCTTTGAGAATAGTCTTCCCTACAAGAAAGGATATAGTAGGTTCTGGCCTTCCTTTAATGCAACACAAAATACTGTACTCAGTTAAGTAGATGTTCATTGAAACTAATAGCTGGTTCAATTAAGAGATTTCTTCCTTCATTAGAGAATTATAAATTTGTTAAATAATTGTTTTCTTTCTGACAGTCTATTTGTAATGTGGTTTGGTGCTTTCTATATTTCTCTGATGCAGTTTATATAAGAAATACTTCAAACATTGAAAGGTAAAAAATGATTTCTCTTTACTCTAGAAAAAGATTATACTAACTACTGACATAGAGCAGGGAAATGGGACAATTTATATCCCATTATAAACTCTATGTAGCCTTTGAAAAAGGCTCAGTTTATTCTTAAATTTAATCTACAGGGTGTTCTTCCTTTTCTTCCTTTATTCAATTAAATAACTTTGTAACCAGTAGGAGAGACAGACCTCCAGAGTGTAAACAAAACTACATGGGTGAGGAAGGATCATGGGAAGATGGCGGCATGAGTAGTTTGGAGGAAATCTCCTCCCCAAAACATATATATTTATGAAAATACAATAAATACAACTATTCCTAAAAAAGACACCAGTGGATGCAGTACAACAGCCAGGATACATCTACATCTGTGAGAACTCAACATCACACAAAGGGTATAAGATACAAGCCACGGCCAGGTGGGACCCGAAAGCTCCCCCACCGCAGAACCCGGTGGGAAGAAAGGAGTCGGAATGGGGAGGGAGTGAAAGCCCAGGACTGCTAAACAACCAGCTCTAGAAATCTGCACCCAGAGCGCAGACACAAGGTGCACGGGGTGCTGGATATTAGAGAAACGGAAAAGCAAAACCTGTGGGCAGGTCCCCGCAACCGGCGCCCCTGAGACAAAAGAAAAGCAATTTCTTTCTGCAAGCCTTAAAGAGACAGGGACACCATAGCTGGATGAAGTCGTCCCGGCACACTTAGCCAGCAGCTGGGAATCCCGGGGAACCTTAGGTGCCCTAAACTCCGGGGAGGCACTGCAGCTCTGAAGCCCCTCAAGGCACTAAGCAGCCTTCCAGTCGTTCCTCTAACTGGCGCGGACCCCGACACACCGGCCCAGTAGCGGAAGAGTGGCAGCGGGTGCCAGGGGCGGCAACACCATAAGGGACCAGGAGCAGATAGCGTGCACCAACGGTGCCAGAGGGGACCAGGAGAGGCTTGTGCAAGCCCGCAGCGGCAGCGACCGAACAGCCTGGGTGCAGCTCGTGCACACTGGTGGCAGTGGAGCCAGAGGAGCCTGGTAGAGGCCCATGCAGGAGAGCCCCGCATGCACCTGCAGCAGAGCCAGAGGGAGCAGGCGTGCTCCAAGCAGCCGACCAGAATCCCAGCCCAAAGCACAGCCGCCCAGGCCAGACCCAAAGGCCACTGCTGGAACACAGCTGCACAGCAGGAGTGCCGCTATCACGGAGGAGCGCACCTGGCATGCCTGCCACTCCCTGCAGGGATCAGCACTGCTCTGACAGAGACCCCACCCACAGCAGCTTAGGGGACTAACCCGGTGGCAGCTCCAGGAGTGCGGGTAACTGACACAGGCAGCAGAGAAGGGCAAGGCATCCAGCAAGCAAGAAAGGACTTTCTTCTCCCAGCTCACACACCCGCAACCTGCCTACAGCCACTGCTATCACCATGAAAAGGCAAAAAAATTTAGTCCAGTCCAAGATAGTTCAGACAACACCTAAGAGAGGAGCTGCAGAGACAGACCTAACCAGTCTCCCTGAAAAATAATTTAAAATAAAAATCATAAACATGCTGACAGAGCTGCAGAGAAATATGCAAGAGCTAAGGGATGAAGCCTGGAGGGAGATTACAGGCGTCTGGAGGGAGATTACAGAAGTGAAACAAACTCTGGAAGGATTTATAAGCAGAATGGATAAGATGCAAGAGGCCATTGATGGAACAGAAACCAGAGAACAGGAACGCATAGAAGCTGACGCAGAGAGAGATAAAAGGATCTCCAGGAATGAAACAATATTAAGAGAACTGTATGACCAATGAAAAGGAACAATATCCGCATTATAGGGGTACCAGAAGAAGAAGAGAGAGAAAAAGGGAAAGAAAGTGTCTTTGAAGAAATAATTGCTGAGAACTTCCCCAAACTGGGGAAGGAAATACTTGCTCAGACTACGGAGGCACACAGAATTCCTGAGAGATGGGAACCAAAGAGGACAACACCAAGATACATAATAATTAAAATGGCAAAGATCAAGGACAAGAACAGAGTATTAAAGGCAGCCAGAGAGAGAAAAAAGGTCACCTACAAAGGAAAACCCATCAGGCTATCATCAGACTTCTCAACAGAAACCTTGCAGGCCAGAAGAGAATGGCATGATATATTTAATGCAATGAAACAGAAGGGCCTTGAACCAAGGATACTATATCCAGCATGATTATCATTTAAATATGAAGGAGGGACTAAACAATTCCCAGACAAGCAAAAGTTGAGGGAATTTGCCTCCCATAAACCACCTCTACAGGGTATCTTAGAGGGACTGCTCTAGATGGGAGCACTCCTAAAAAGAGCACAGAACAAAACACCCAACATATGAAGAATGGAGGAGGAGGAATAAGAAGGGAAAGAAATAATCATCAGACTGTGTTTATAACAGCTCAATAAGCGAGTGAGGTCAGACAGTAAGATAGTAAACAAGCTAACCTTGAACCTTTGGTAACCACGACTCTAAAGCCTGCAATGGCAATAAGTACATAACTTTCAATAACCACCCTAAATGTAAATGGACTGAATGCACCAATTAAAAGATACAGAGTAATAGAATGGATAAAGAAGCAAGACCCATCTATATGCTGCTTACAATAGACTCACCTGAAACCCAAAGACTTGCACAGATTAGAACTCAAGGGATGGAAAAAGATATTTCATGCATACAACAGAGAGAAAAAAGCAGGTGTTGCAATACTAGTATCAGACAAAATAGACTTCAAAATTAAGAAAGTAACAAGAGATAAAGAAGGACATTACATAATGATAAAGGGCTCAGTCCAACAAGAGGATATAACTATTATAAACATATACGCACCCAATACAGGAGCACCAACAGAAGTGAAACAAATACTAACAGAATTAAAGGAGGAAATAGAATGCAATGCATTCATTTTGGGAGACTTTAACACACCACTCACTCCAAAGGACAGATTCACCAGACAGAAAATAAGTAAGGACACAGAGGCACTGAACAACACACTAGAACAGATGGACTTAATTTATATCTATAGAAATCTACATCCAAAAGCAGCAGGATACACATTCTTCTCAAGTGCACATGGAACATTCTCCAGAATAGACCACATACTAGCCCACAAAAAGAGCCTCAGTAAATTCCAAAAGATTGAAATCCTACCAACCAACTTTTCAGACCACAAAGGTATAAAACTAGAAATAAATTACACAAAGAAAGCAAAAAGGCTCACAAACACATGGAGGCTTAACAACATGCTCCTAAATAATGAATGGATCAATGACCAAATTAAAATGGAGATCCAGCAATATATGGAAACAAATGACAACAACACAAAGCCCCAACTTCTGTGGGATGCAGCAAAAGCAGTCTTAAGAGGAAAGTATATAGCAATCCAGGCATATTTAAAGAAGGAAGAACAATCCCAAATGAATGGTCTAATGTCACAATTATCGAAATTGGAAAAAGAAGAACAAATGAGGCCTAAGGTCAGCAGAAGGAGGGACATAATAAAGATCAGAGAAGAAATAAATAAAATTGAGAAGAATAAAACAATAGCAAAAATCAATGAAACCAAGAGGTGGTTCTTCGAGAAAATAAACAAAATAGATAAGCCTCTAGCCAGACTTATTAAGAGAAAAAGAGAATTAACACACAGCAACAGAATCAGAAACGAGAAAGGAAAAATCACGACGGACCCCACAGAAATACAAAGAATTATTAGAGAATACTATGAAAACCTATATGTTAACAAGCTGGAAAACCTAGGAGAAATGGACAACTTCCTAGAAAAATATGAGCTTCCAAGACTGGCCCAGAAAGAAACAGAAAATCTAAACAGACCAATAACCAGCAATGAAATTGAAGCGGCAATCAAAAAACTACCAAAGAACAAAACCCCCGGGCCAGATGGATTTACCTCGGAATTTTATCAGACATACAGAGAAGACATTATACCCATTCTCCTTAAAGTTTTCCAAAAAATAGAAGAGGATGGAATACTCCCAAACTCATTCTATGAAGCCAACATCACCCTAATACCAAAACTAGGCAAAGACCCCACCAAAAAAGAAAACTACAGACCAATATCCCTGATGAACATAGATGCAAAAATGCTCAACAAAATATTAGCAAACCGAATTCAAAAATACATCAAGAGGATCATACATCATGACCAAGTGGGATTCATCCCAGGGATGCAAGGATGGTACAACATTCAAAAACCCATCAACATCATCCACCACATCAACAAAAGAAGGACAAAAACCACATGATCATCTCCATAGAGGCTTAAAAAGCATTCAACAAAATTCAACATCCATTCATGATAAAAACTCTCAACAAAATGGGCATGGAGGGCAAGTACCTCAACATAATAAAGGCCATATATGATAAACCCACACCTAACATCATACTGAACAGGGAGAGCCTGAAAGCTTTTCCTCTGAGATCGGGAACAAGACAGGGTTGCCCACTCTCCCCACTGTTATTCAACATAGTACTGTAGGTCCTAGCCACCGCAGACAAAAGAAAGAAATGCAAGGAATCCAGATCGGTAAAGAAGAAGTCAAACTGTCACTATTTGCAGATGACATGATATTGTACATAAAAAACCCTAAAGAGAGGGTGGGGCGGAAGATGGCGGCGTGAGTAGAGCAGCGGAAATCTCCTCCCAAAACAACATATATCTATGAAAATATAACAAAGACAACCCTTCCTAGAATAAAGACCAGAGGACACAGGACAATATCCAGACCACATCCGGACCTGAGAGAACCCAGCGCCTCGCGAAGGGGGTAAGATACAAGCCCCGGCCCCGCGGGAGCCGAGCGCCCCTACCCCCAGCTCCCGGCGGGAGAAGAGCAGGCAGAGCGGGAGGGAGACGGAGCCCAGGACTGCCGAACACCCAGCCCCCGCCATCCGGGACAGAGTGCAGGGCCCTCGATACTGGGAAAACAGGGCAGCAAGAACAGTGAGCAGGCACTGGAGGCTGGGCGACAGAGGACATAAGAAAAGCGCGCGACCATTTTTTTTTTTGCTTTTTTGCTGCTTTGTTTTGGCGAGCGCTTTTTGGAAGTCTTAAAGGGACAGGGACCCCAATATTAGGGAAACAGGGCAGAAAGACCGGTGAGCAGAGGCCTGAGGCTGGCACCGGAGAATAAAGAAAAACGAACGACCACCTTTTTTTTTTTTTAATTAAAAATTTTTTTTTTTTTTTTTATTAAAAAAATTTTTTTTTCTTGTTTTTTTTTGTGGTCGTTGTTTTGTTTTGGCGGGTGCTTTTTGGAAGTCTTAAAGGGGCAGGGCGGGCCACTTAATCCAGAGGTAGGGAATCCGGGATCTCTGGGCACCCTAACCCCTGGGCTGCAGGGAGCAGGGAGGCCCCTTACGGAGATAAATAGCCTCCCAGCAGCTCCTGCTCCAACGCGACTCCACCATTTTGGAGTAGCTGCCCGAGCCAGGCCACGCCCACAGCAACAGCGGAGATTAACTCCATAGCAGCCCGGCAGGAAGCAGAAACCCTGTCTGCGCGCAGCTGCGCAGCACAAGCCACTAGAGGCCGCTGTTCTCCCAGGAGAGGAGGGCCACAAACCAACAAGAAAGGAAGTCCTTCCAGCCGTCACTCGTCCCAGTTCTGCAGACTATTCCTATCACCATGAAAAGGCAAAGCTACAGGCAGACAAAGATCACAGAGACAACACCAGAGAAGGAGACAGACCTAACCAGTCTTCCTGACAAAGAATTCAAAATAAGAATCATAAACATGCTGACAGAGATGCAGAGAAACACGCAAGAAAAATGGGATGAAGTCCGGAAAGAGATCACAGATGCCAGAAAGGAGATCGCAGAAATGAAACAAACTCTGGAAGGGTTTATAAGCAGAATGGATAGAATGCAAGAGGCCATTGATGGAATTGAAATCAGAGAACAGGAACGCATAGAAGCTGACATAGAGAGAGACAAAAGGATCTCCAGGAATGAAACAATATTAAGAGAACTGTGTGACCAATCTAAAAGGAGCAATATCCGTATTATAGGGGTCCCAGAAGAAGAAGAGAGAGGCAAAGAGATGGAAAGTATCTTAGAAGAAATAATTGCTGAAAACTTCCCCACACTGGGGGAGGAAGTAATCAAACAGACCACGGAAATACACAGAACCCCCAACAGAAAGGATCCAAGAAGGGCAACACCAAGACACATAATAATTAAAATGGCAAAGATCAAGGACAAGGAAAGAGTGTTAAAGGCAGCTAGAGAGAAAAAGGTCACCTATAAAGGGAAACCCATCAGGCTAACGTCAGATTTCTCAACAGAAACCCTACAGGCCAGAAGAGAATGGCATGATATATTTAATACAATGAAACAGAAGGGCCTTGAACCAAGGATACTGTATCCAGCACGACTATCATTCAAATATGACGGTGGGATTAAACAATTCCCAGACAAACAAAAGCTGAGGGAATTTGCTTTCCACAAACCACCTCTACAGAACATCTTACAGGGACTGCTCTAGATGGGAGCACTCCTAGAAAGAGCACAGCACAAAACACCCAACATATGAAGAATCGAGGAGGAGGAACAAGAAGGGAGAGAAGAAAAGAATCTCCAGACAGTGTATATAACAACTCAATAAGCGAGCTAAGTTAGGCAGTAAGATACTAAAGAGGCTAACCTTGAACCTTTGGTAACCACGAATTTAAAGCCTGCAATGGCAATAAGTACATATCTTTCAATAGTCACCGTAAATGTTAATGGGTTGAATGCACCAATCAAAAGACACAGAGTAACAGAATGGATAAAAAAGCAAGACCCATCTATATGCTGCTTACAAGAAACTCACCTCAAACCCAAAGACATGTACAGACTAAAAGTCAAGGGATGGAAAAACATATTTCAAGCAAACAACAGTGAGAAGAAAGCAGGGGTTGCAGTACTAATATCAGACAAAATAGACTTCAAAACAAAGAAAGTAACAAGAGATAAAGAAGGACACTACATAATGATAAAGGGCTCAGTCAAACAAGAGGATATAACCATTCTAAATATATATGCACCAAACACAGGAGCACCAGCATATGTGAAACAAATACTAACAGAACTAAAGGGGGATATAGACTGCAATGCATTCATTCTAGGAGACTTCAACACACCACTCACCCCAAAGGATAGATCCACTGGGCAGAAAATAAGTAAGGACACGGAAGCACTGAACAACACAGTAAAGCAGATGGACCTAATAGACATCTATAGAACTCTACATCCAAAAGCAGCGGGATATACATTCTTCTCAAGTGCACATGGAACATTCTCCAGAATAGACCACATACTAGGCCACAAAAAGAGCCTCAGAAAATTCCAAAAGATTGAAATCCTACCAACCAACTTTTCAGACCACAAAGGCATAAAACTAGAAATAAACTGTACAAAGAAAGCAAAGAGGCTCACGAACACATGGAGGCTTAACAACACGCTCCTAAATAATCAACGGATCAATGACCAAATCAAAATGGAGATCCAGCAATATATGGAAACAAATGACAACAACAACACTAAGCCCCAACTTCTGTGGGACACAGCAAAAGCAGTCTTAAGAGGAAAGTATATAGCAATCCAAGCATATTTAAAAAAGGAAGAGCAATCCCAAATGAATGGTCTAATGTCACAATTATCGAAATTGGAAAAAGAAGAACAGATGAGGCCTAAGGTCAGCAGAAGGAGGGACATAATAAAGATCAGAGAAGAAATAAATAAAATTGAGAAGAATAAAACAATAGCAAAAATCAATGAAACCAAGAGCTGGTTCTTCGAGAAAATAAACAAAATAGATAAGCCTCTAGCCAGACTTATTAAGAAGAAAAGAGAGTCAACACAAATCAACAGTATCAGAAACGAGAAAGGAAAAATCACGACGGACCCCACGGAAATGCAAAGAATTATTGGAGAATACTATGAAAACCTATATGCTAACAAGCTGGGAAACCTAGGAGAAATGGACAACTTCCTAGAAAAATATAACCTTCCAAGATTGACCCAGGAAGAAACAGAAAATCTAAACAGACCAATTACCAGCAACGAAATTGAAGAGGTAATCAAAAAACTACCAAAGAACAAAACCCCCGGGCCAGATGGATTTACCTCGGAATTTTATCAGACATACAGGGAAGACATAATACCCATTCTCCTTAAAGTTTTCCAAAAAATAGAGGAGGAGGGGATACTCCCAAACTCATTCTATGAAGCTAACATCACCCTAATACCAAAACCAGGCAAAGACCCCACCAAAAAAGAAAACTACAGACCAATATCCCTGATGAACGTAGATGCAAAAATACTCAACAAAATATTAGCAAACCGAATTCAAAAATACATCAAAAGGATCATACACCATGACCAAGTGGGTTTCATCCCAGGGATGCAAGGATGGTACAACATTCGAAAGTCCATCAACATCATCCACCACATCAACAAAAAGAAAGACAAAAACCACATGATCATCTCCATAGATGCTGAAAAAGCATTTGACAAAGTTCAACATCCATTCATGTTAAAAACTCTCTGCAAAATGGGAATAGAGGGCAAGTACCTCAACATAATAAAGGCCATCTATGATAAACCCACAGCCAACATTATATTGAACAGCGAGAAGCTGAAAGCATTTCCTCTGAGATCGGGAACTAGACAGGGATGCCCACTCTCTCCACTGTTATTTAACATAGTACTGGAGGTCCTAGCCACGGCAATCAGACAAAATAAAGAAATACAAGGAATCCAGATTGGTAAAGAAGAAGTTAAACTGTCACTATTTGCAGATGACATGATACTGTACATAAAAAACCCTAAAGACTCCACCCCAAAACTACTAGAACTGATATCGGAATACAGCAAAGTTGCAGGATACAAAATCAACACACAGAAATCTGTGGCTTTCCTATATACTAACAATGAACCAACAGAAAGAGAAATCAGGAAAACAACTCCATTCACAATTGCATCAAAAAAAATAAAATACCTAGGAATAAACCTAACCAAAGAAGTGAAAGACTTATACTCTGAAAACTACAAGTCACTCTTAAGAGAAATTAAAGGGGACACTAACAGATGGAAACTCATCCCATGCTCGTGGCTAGGAAGAATTAATATCGTTAAAATGGCCATCCTGCCCAAAGCAATATACAGATTTGATGCAATCCCTATGAAACTACCAGCAACATTCTTCAATGAACTGGAACAAATAATTCAAAAATTCATATGGAAACACCAAAGACCCCGAATAGCCAAAGCAATCCTGAGAAAGAAGAATAAAGTAGGGGGGATCTCACTCCCCAATTTCAAGCTCTACTATAAAGCCATAGTAATCAAGACAATTTGGTACTGGCACAAGAACAGAGCCACAGACCAATGGAACAGACTAGAGAATCCAGACATTAACCCAGACATATATGGTCAATTAATATTTGATAAAGGAGCCATGGACATACAATGGCGAAATGACAGTCTCTTCAACAGGTGGTGCTGGCAAAACTGGACAGCTACATGTAGGAGAATGAAACTGGACCATTGTCTAACCCCATATACAAAAGTAAACTCAAAATGGATCAAAGACCTGAATGTAAGCCATGAAACCATTAAACTCTTGGAAGAAAACATAGGCGAAAACCTCTTAGACATAAACATGAGTGACCTCTTCTTGAACATATCTCCCCGGGCAAGGAAAACAACAGCAAAAATGAGTAAGTGGGACTATATTAAGCTGAAAAGCTTCTGTACAGCAAAAGACACCATCAATAGAACAAGAAGGATCCCTACAGTATGGGAGAATATATTTGAAAATGACACATCCGATAAAGGCTTGACGTCCAGAATATATAAGGAGCTCTCACGCCTCAACAAACAAAAAACAAATAACCCAATTAAAAAATGGGCAGAGGAACTGAACAGACAGTTCTCCAAAAAAGAAATACAGATGGCCAACAGACACATGAAAAGATGCTCCACATCGCTAATTATCAGAGAAATGCAAATTAAAACTACAATGAGGTATCACCTCACACCAGTAAGGATGGCTGCCATCCAAAAGACAAACAACAACAAATGTTGGCGAGGCTGTGGAGAAAGGGGAACCCTCCTACACTGCTGGTGGGAATGTAAGTTAGTTCAACCATTGTGGAAAGCAGTATGGAGGTACATCAAAATGCTCAAAACAGACTTACCATTTGACCCAGGAATTCCACTCCTAGGAATTTACCCTAAGAATGCAGCAATCAAGTTTGAGAAAGACAGATGCACCCCTATGTTTATTGCAGCACTATTTACAATAGCCAAGAATTGGAAGCAACCTAAATGTCCATCAATAGATGAATGGATAAAGAAGATGTGGTACATATACACAATGGAATACTACTCAGCTATAAGAAAAGGGCAAATCCAATCATTTGCAGCAACATGGATGGAGCTGGAGGGTATTATGCTCAGTGAAACAAGCCAAGCGGAGAAAGAGAAATACCAAATGATTTCACTTATCTGTGGAATATAAGAACAAAGGAAAAACTGAAGGAACAAAACAGCAGCAGAATCACAGAACTCAAGAATGGACTAACAGGTACCAAAGGGAAAGGGACTGGGGAGGATGGGTGGGTAGGGAGGGATAAGGGGGGGAGAAGTAGGGGGGTATTAAGATTAACATGCATGGGGGGGTAGGAGAAAAGGGAGGGCTGTACAACACAGAGAAGGCAAGTAGTGATTCTACAACATTTAGCTATGCTGATGGACAGTGACTGTAAAGGGGTTTATAGGGGAGACCTGGTATAGGGGAGAGCCTAGTAAACATAATATTCGTCATGTAAGTGTAGATTAGTGATAGCAAAAAAAAAAAAAAAAAAAAGGGCAGTTCCTGTGTGGTAACCTCCAACGAGTTCTACACAAGGGTATAAAGGGCATATAAAAGTGTAGGCAAAGGGTCTGTTTGTGTTTATACAGAGGATCAAAGCCTAATTGGGCTACCCCGAAAATGAACTAAGATACGATATGAAAAAGAACTTCCAACATCTGCACCCTCTGGAAGACTCATGCCAGAAGATGATCATCAAAAAACCCCAACAAAGATCCACGCACTGCTACAGCTGTAGATGCACTCATCCCACCAGTTCCTGGACCTGCCATGGGAATGAGGAAGGAGATATCTAAGCTGGCCTGTGCATATAGTAAAACAACAAAATTGGACTGGATCTATACTGTTGGAACTCAACCAAGAATTTGGAGAAGTGCAAATTGTAGCGCTCCAAAGTCTTACAACTACAAACTATTTATTGTTAAAAGAACATATGGCATGTGAACAGTCCCCAGGAATGGGTTGTTTTAATTTGTCTGATTTCTCTCAGACTGTTCAAGTTCATTTGGACAATATCCACCATATCATAGATAAGTTTTCACAAATGCCTAAGGTGCCTAACTGGTTTTCTTGGTTTCACTGCAGATGGCTGGTAATTACAGATATGCTTTGGTTATGTAACTATACTCCTATTATGTTAATGTGTGTGTGCAATTTAAGTAGTAGCTTAAAACCTATACATGCTGAAGTTACTCTACAAGAAGATATATCAAAGAAATAATCAATCTTCCCAAGTTTTCTTCCGCCTGCTACTTCTATAGCTTTTCTTCTTCCTTCCTAATTACAACCCTTAAATAGAATTCGTGCCTCATATCAAATTTACCGAGTATCATAATTCTTCCAAGTGGTAAAGATACCTCAAGACAAATGCTGGGCATAGAAGCCACAGGGCATAAATATGCAAAGAAGTAAAAAGCTAACTTTTTCAAACAATAAGGCTTCTCTCTCACTTACCAACTTCACATTTCCCTGTATGGCCCCGGAAGATGACTGGTTAGCCAGAGACGGGTAAGATTCCTCAAGGGAGGAACAACCTAAGACAGGCACAGTCGCAGGGGGGCCATCAGGTGAGAAATTGGGGATCAACAGAGGTGAGGCTTAGAACCTCACCCCCCCGTTCTGAGAGAAATCTTCTGCATACGTGGATGTTTTATTGCCCTGGTCTAGCTTGGATTAACACATAGTCTACAGGCACACACCTGATCATCTACATGTGCTCTCTTACAACACTAAACTATGTTTTCTACCTTTATCTTGTATCTACCTACCACTTCAGCATTTTATTAAAAATAATAATAATAAAGAGAGAAATGTGGTATCCACATATAAATCAAGTATAAAAACCAAATGAGTATTCATATTTGAACTGACTGTTTAGAGTTCATAATGCATGAGCAAAACCGAAAGTTTCTGTGATGACTGCCCTTGTACTGTTCACTATGTAACTTATTCATTATGTAAGAATTTGTTCTACATGTAAAAACTTGTTTGTTATGCCTCAGAAGATTGGAGACTGACAAAAATTAGGCTTGGGGTGGAATAATGATTGTGCATTGAGCATTGACTCCCCTATACAGAATTTTATTGTCGTTAACAACCATTTGATCAATAAATATGAGAGATGCCCTCACAAAAAAAAAAAAAAAAAGGACAGACTTCCAATGGTAAAATAAATTAGTAACCGGGATGTAAGGTATAGCATAAGGAATATAGTCAAGATATTGTAACAGCCTGGTAGGGTGATAGCTGGAACCTAGAATTATGTATATAAATGTTCTACCACTGTGTTGTACACTTGAAACTCATGTAATGTAATACTGTGTGTCAACTACCCTTCAATAAAAAATAATTATTAAAAAAAAAAAATAAATAAATAAAAAATAAAAAAAAAAAAAAAAAAAAAAAACCCTAAAGACTCCACTGCAAAACTACTAGCACTAATATCAGAATTCAGCAAAGTTGCAGGATAAAAAATTAATGTACAGAAATCTGTGGCTTTCCTATACACTAACAATAAACTAATAGAAAGAGAAATCAGGAGAACAATTCCATTCACAATAGCATCAAAAAGAATAAAATACCTAGGAATAAACCTAACCAAGGAATTGAAAGACCTATACTCTGAAAACTACAAGACACTCATGAGACAAATTAAAGAAGATACCAATAAATGGAAACACATCCTGTGATCATGGATAGGAAGAATTAATATTGTCAAAATGGCCATCCTGCCTAAAGCAATCTACAGATTCAATGCAATCCCTATCAAATCACCAACAGCATTCTTCAATGAACTGGAACAAATAGTTCAAAAATTCATATGGAACCACCAAAGACCCCGAATAGCCAAAGCAATCCTGAGAAGGAAGAATAAAGTGGGCGGGGATCTTGCTCCCCTACTTCAAGCTCTACTACAAAGCCACAGTAATCAAGACAATTTGGTACTGGCACAAGAACAGATGCACAGAGCAGTGGAACAGAATAGAGACTCCAGACATTAACTCAAACATATATGGCCAATTGATATATGATAAAGTAGCCATGGACATACAATGGGGAAATGACAGTCTCTTCAACAGATGGTGCTGGCAAAACTGGACAGCTACATGTAAGAGAATGAAACTGGATCACTGTCTAACCCCATACACAAAAGTAAATTTGAAATGGATCAAAGACCTGAATGCAAGTCATGAAACCATAAATCTCTTAGAAAAAAACATAGGCAAAAATCTCATGGCCATAAACATGGGTGACTTCTTCATGAACATATCTCCCTGGGCAAGGGAAACAAAGGCAAAAATGAACAAGTGGGACTATATCAAGCTAAAAAGCTTCTGTACAGCAAAGGACACCATCAATAGAACAAAAAGGTGTCCTACAGTATGGGAGAATATATTCATAAATGACAGATCCGATAAAGGATTGACATCCAAAATATCTAAAGAGCTCACACACCTCAACAAACAAAAAGCAAATTATCCAATTAAAAAATGGGCATACTCTACAAGAAGATATGTCAAAGAAGTAATCAATCTTACCATGTTTTCTTCCGCCTGCTACTTCTATAGCTTTTCTTCTTCCTTCCTAATTACAACCCTTAAATAGAATTCGTGCCTCATATCAAATTCACCGAGTATCATAATTCTTCCAAGTGGTAAAGATACCTCAAGACAAATGCTGGGCATAGAAGCTACAGGGCATAAATATGCAAAGAAGTAAAAAGCTAACCATTTCAAACAATAAGGCTTCTCTCTCACTTACCAACTCTGCATTTCCCTGTATGGCCCCGGAAGATGACTGGTTAGCCAGAGACGGGTAAGATTCCTCAAGGGAGGAACAACCTAAGACAGGCACAGTCGCAGGGGGGTCATCAGGTGAGAAATTGGGGATCAACAGAGGTGAGGCTTAGAACCTCACCCCCCTTGTTCTGAGAGAAATCTTCTGCATACGTGGATGTTTTATTGCCCTTGTCTAGCTTGGATTAACACATAGTCTACAGGCACACACCTGATCATCTACATGTGCTCTCTTACAACACTAAACTATGTTTTCTACCTTTATCTTGTATCTACCTACCACTTCAGCATTTTATTAAAAATAATAATAATAAAGAGAGAAATGTGGTATCCACATATAAATCAAGTATAAAAACCAAATGAGTATTCATATTTGAACTGACTGTTTAGAGTTCATAATGCATGAGCAAAACCGAAAGTTTCTGTGATGACTGCCCTTGTACTGTTCACTATGTAACTTATTCATTATGTAAGAATTTGTTCTCCATGTAAGAACTTGTTTGTTATGCCTCAGAAGATTGGAGACTGACGAAAATTAGGCTTGGGGTGGATGAATGATTGTGCATTGAGCATTGACTCCCCTATACAGAATTTTATTGTTGTTAACAACCATTTGATCAGTAAATATGAGAGATGCCCTCACAAAAAAAAAAAAAAAAAAAGGACAGATTTCCAATGGTAAAATAAATAAGTAACCAGGATGTAGTGTATAGCATAAGGAATATAGTCAAGATATTGTAACAGCTTGGTAGGGTGATAGCTGGAACCTAGAATTATGTATATAAATGTTTTATCACTGTGTTGTACACCTGAAACTACTGTAATGTAATACTGTGCATCAACTACCCTTCAATAAAAAATAATTATCTACAAAAAAAAAAAAATGGGCAGAGGAGCTGAATAGACAGTTCTCTAAAGAAATCCAGTATGGCCAACAGGCACATGAAATTATGCTCCACATCGCTAATCATCAGAAAAATGCAAATTTAAACCACAATGAGATATCACCTCACACCAGTAAGGATCGCCATCATCGAAAAGACAAACAACAACAAATGTTGGCGAGGTTGTGGAGAAAGGGGAACCCTCCTACATGCCTGGTGGGAATGTAAATTAGTTCAACCATTGTGGAAAGCAGTATGGAGGTTCCTCAGAATGTTCAAAATAGAAATACCATTTGATCTAGGAATTCCACTTCTAGGAATTCACCCTAAGAATGCAGCAGCCCAGTTTGGAAAAGACAGATGCACCCCTATGTTTATCGCTGCACTATTTACAATAGCCAAGATATGGAAGTAACCTAAATATCCTTCAGTAAATGAATGGATAAAGAAGAAGTGGTACATATACACAATGGAATATTACTCAGTCATAAGAACAAAACAGATCCTACCATTTGCAACAACATGGATGGAGCTAGAGGGTATTATGCTCAGTGAAATAAGCCAGGTGGAGAAATACAAGTACCAAATGATTTCACTCATATGTAGTGTATAAGAACAAAGGAAAACTGAAGGAACAAAACAGCAGCAGAATCACAGAACCCAAGAATGGACTAACAGTTACCAAAGGGAAAGGGACTGGGGAGGATGGGTGGGAAAGGAGCGATAAGGACGGGGAAAAAGAAAGAGGGCATTACGATTAGCATGTATAGTCCGTGGGGGGCACGGGGAGGGCTGTGTAACACAGAGAAGACAAGTAGTGATTTTACTACATCTTACTCCGCAGATGGACAGTGACTGTGAAGGGGTATGTGGGGGAGACTTGGTGAAGGGGGGAGCCTAGTAAACATAGTGTTCTTCATGTAACTGTTGATTAATGATACCAAAATTAAAAAATTAAAAAATTAAAGGAAAAGAAAAAAAAACCTACATGGTTGAGGAAAAGCCAAGATCTGGATGAAGTCACCTAAATAACCCTATTCTTAAGACAAAACTTCAGAGGAATTATTATTCACCTGTATGCATCATGCCTTTTGCTTACCACTACCCAAAAGGACCTATAAAACCCCAAACCCTTAACCCTTTAAGCATACCTCCTCTCTGAGGTTGCCCACATTCCCATCTGAGTGTGTACTGTCTTATCAAATAAACTTTCTTGTTACATAAGCCTTTTACACTTTGTCTCTGATCTCTTTTTCATGATAAAGACAAAAACTTGCTGACCTCCACCTCTGATGGAAAATATTTTTGTCACTTTACTATTTCATTCAGCTTTCTAGTCTTAAATGCAATCCTTTTCCTTTCTTCCTGTTTTAGTTCAGACCAGGAGGAAAATGGAAGTCCTCAGAATATAATCTCACTCCATCCATCGCTCTGTGGCTCCCCCAAATCCTGGGGTAGTACATATATAACTCCCATGACATTAAGATCAAGTGGACACTGGATGGCCAGGTGTCCCTGGCTTCAGGAGTTGGCAAGGGATTTACACTACACCCAGCAGGAATTAAATGAACTTTTCTTTGATCCTTCTGTTCTTCCGTGCTCTCTGCTACCTGCAAGGCTACTGACATTCGCTACTACTCTTGCTTTAGTGAATTCCTTTCTTGATTGCACTTGTTCAATCTGATTGAATTCTTTCCGGATCAGAGTCAAGAGCTCTCCCCATCTGGATTGAGGTTTCACCTAGTGTGCAGGAAGAGACCTCTCCAGAAACGATTGCCCAGCAATAATACTAATGAAGAAAAGTTGAAAAGCAATATAATTTAAAATCAGAACTGACAATATATGTCATGCTGTTTTGCTTTTAATGCAAAAACATGTTTGCTGTTTTCAATGAACATGGACTGCCTAGTGACAACATATGTAATAAACAGAAAATACAAAGATCCATTTTGTCACTGTGAATTTCACATTATAAACAAATTAAAAGAATGCTGCGTTTGGCTCTTGAGAAGGCCATAGTACCACTTTGCGTATTAGGATAAAGAATTTCATTTCTACCCAAAGGAAAAATGAAAATAAAACTAAAATACAGAGATGAAATTCATACAAAATTGACTCTGCACTTAATGCTAATACATGTATAAATGGACACATAATCACAACCTAGGAGGCAGCTGCAAGATTTGGGAGTCAAGAGCTTGGAAGGAATTATGGAAACCCATCCAAAATAAAGGTTGCTCTACAGGCTCACCTATTGAAAGGTGGCTTAATTTAACAATGCAGCAATGAATAAAGTCAAACAAAACAAAATAGACATGGCCCTGCCTTGAAGAGATTAGAGTCTGAAAAATGTAAGCAAAGATATTTCAGATATTATTAATAAAGTTGTCAGAAAATTAAACTATACCATCCACAATTGTAAAAGATCACTTTCTAAATAGCAGTAGTTTAGATGTAAGAAGGTTTTTGCATTAAAATATAACATAAAACATTTATATTTTCTATTAGATACACTCCCACGTTTTCATTCCTACAATATTATGTTACTTTGTATTGTCTGTATAGCATATGTTGCTGTCCAGTTTCCTTCTTACATTTCAGAATATTTTTTTAAATAAAAGAAGTGAATCTTTGCATATAAAGTTTAAGGTCTGTTTGTTTCCCATGCTAGTCATGGCAGACACACTCTAGGATGGGCTTCCATGATCCCCACCTTTTGTGTATACCCATGCTCTTGAGTGTGGGTGGGACCTGTGACTTGCTTCTGACCTAACAGAATATGGCAAAGATGATTATATTATATGACTCCATCTTGCTAGCAGACTCTCTAGACTAGAGTCTCTCTGTCCCATTGCTGGCTTTAAAGAAGCAAGCTGCCATAAATCTAACAGCCCCAAGGAATTAAATGTTCCATCACCATGTGTGGAAGGGAAGGTTTCCATAGTCAAGCCTCCAGTTAAGACCCTTGCCAACAAATTGCAAATTGTGAGACTCCCAGGTAGGGAACCTAGCTAAGCAACGCCCAGACTTCAGACCTGCAGAAACTGTGAGATAATAGGCATGTGTAGTTTTAAGCCACTGAGTTCGTGGTAATAGCATTATGTAACAACAAATAACTAACACACCAGTCTAATCCTATCTCCTTCAACTCCAAGTATAAGCACCATCATGAATTTGGTGTATGTCATTGCTTTCATGTTGAAATAACATTCCTACATATATGTTTACTGATGTATAATCTTTGTTATTTGCTATAGACTGAATGTTGGTTTCCCCCCTAAATTCTTATGTTAAATCCCAATGTGATGTCATTAGGAGGTAAACCTTTGGGAGGTGATAAGGTCATGAGGGCAGAGCCCCATGAATATGATCACTGTCCTTATAAAGAGACCTGATAGAGCTCCCTTTCCCCTTCCACCACATGAGGACACAGGCAGGGCATGTCTGTGGTCCAGGAAGTGGGCTCTCACCAAAGACCAAATCTACCAGCACCTAGATCTTGGACTTCCCAGCCTCCAGAAGTGTGAGAAATGAATTTGTCTTGTTTATAAGCCACTCAGTCTATGGTATTCTGTTATAGCTGCCTAAATGGACTAAGACACTCTTGTTTCAGGAATTTTTAGATTAACATAAATGGCATTCCACTGTACACATTGTACAACTGGCATTTTCTCTCAATATTCTGTTTTTGAGATACATTTGTTATGTTCCATTGTATAAGCACCCTACTTTTGTTTATCCATTCCATTATTGATGGATTGATGCATGTATCTCTTCTTTGTATTCATTGTCATCACTAGCTAGAAATCAACAACAGCGTATTTAAACCAAAGAAATAGGCAAACGCTAGAAAACAGGACTTTTTAATCTCCCCAGAGAGTCAGTGGTTACATATTTATTGGCCCACTACTGCATATTCCAGTGTTTGTGGGAAAAGTTTCTCTAGGCTATAGTCTTAGAAGTCAGATTTTTGAATCTTAGGATATGAACATCTTTAATTTGACTATATGTTGTCTAATTATTCTGGGAATTGTACTATTTAATCTCCCAACCACTGGTGTGAAAGTTCATTTTTTCCAAATTCTCACCAACACTTCATATTTATTTTTGTCAAACTGATAGGTCTGAATTGGTGTCATTGTTTGGTTTTCATTTGTGATTAACAGTTTTATTGGGATATGATTTAAATACAATATATTACATATGTTTTGTGTATAAATTGATGTTTTAATATATATATGCACCATGAAACCATCACTACAACATGACAGGCATTTTTTAAATTAAGGTATTATTGATATATACTCTTATAAAGGTTTCATGTGAAAAACATTGTGGTTACTACAGTCACCCATATTATCAAGTCCCCTCCACATCCCGTTGCAGTCACTGTCCATCAGCATAGTAAGATGCCACAGAGAACATGACAAGCATTTTTATGAACAATCTATCATCTCTTGAGCTACTTTGTTATCCCCCCATCCTTTCCACCCTGTCTTCAACCCTGGCCAGTCACTGATTTCCTTGATATCACCATTGATGACTTTGCTTTTTCTAGAACTTATATAAATGGAATTATACAGTATGTAAGTTTTTTTTATAGCTTCTTTCACTCAGTGCAGTTATTTTGAGGCTCATTCATTTTGTTGCTTATAGTTAATTTCTTTTTATTGCTAACTAGTATTCCATTGTATGGATATACTACAATTTGTCTATCCATTCACATATTTTTTTAAAAAATATTTGTCAGCTTTCTTTTTTACTTTGGGAGAATGGGCATTTCTGTCATGGAAATCATTCACATATACATATTCAAATTCAGCTTACTCACTGTAAGAGATTGAGTACCCTCAAAGTAAACAGTTCAATAAATTTTTGAAAGCCCTTTCTGCATAATATACAACATCCTGTCTTAGTCCATTTGAACTGCTATAACAAAATATCACAGGTAGCTTATAAACAACAGAAATTTATTTCTCATAGTTTTGGAAGCTGGAAAGTCCAAGATCAAGGCACCAGGATGGTCTCCTTGTGAGGGCTTTTTTCCTGGTTCATAGGTGGCAGCTTCTTGCTTTGTCCTAACATGGTGGAAGGGGTGAGCTAGCTCTCTGGGGCTTCTTTTAAAAGGGTACTAATCCCTGGAGGACTTTATCATCTAACCACCACCCAAAGGCCACCTCCTGATACTGTCTTCTTAGTCATTAGGTTTTCAACATACAGATTTTGGGGGACAGAAACATTCAAACCATAGCATAGACTGAGTATTTTCTCTACAAAATCCTTATTTTCCCTACAGGTCTTGAAACATATCTTTCTTTTTTTTGGTATCATTGATATAAAATCAAATGAGCAACATTGTGGTTACTACATTCCCTCCATTCTCAAGTCCCCACCACATACCCCATTACAGTCACTGTCCATCAGTGTAATAAGATGCTATAGAGTCACTACCATTCACATATTCATGAGTAATTGAATTGTTTCTAGCTTTTGGCTTTTACAAAGAAACTTTCTATGTACATATGGACATAGCTTTCATTTCTCTTGGGTAAATACCTAAGAATGGTGTTACTGGATCGTACGGTAGGCATAGATTTAATTTTATAAGAAAGTGCCAAACTGTTTTCCAAGGTGCTTGTATAATTCAACATTCCCCCAGCAGTGTATGAAAGCTGCAATTGCTCTTCATCCTTGACAACACAGTATGGTCGGGTTTGGGGTTTCTTTTTATTTTTTGCATTTTAGATAGTCTAATATGTGTATAGCGATAGCTCATTATAATTTAATTTGCATCTCTCTAATGACTGATGACTTTGATCATCTTTTCATGTGCTCATTTGCCATCTATAGATTTTTTTTATGAAGTATCTGTTCAAACCTTTTGCCTACTGTTTTACTGGGCTATTTGTCTTTTGTCTCCTTATTATTGAGTTTGAGCATCCTTTATACATTCAAAACTCAAATCCTTATCAGATATATGATTTCCAAATATTTTCTCCCAGACTATGGCTTGTCTTTTTATTATCTTAACAGCATCTTTTGAAGGATAGACGTTTTTAATTTTAATGAGATATATCAATTTTTTGTTGTTTGGACTGTGGTTTTGGTGCTGTATCTAAGAAATCTTTCCCTAATCCAAGAACAGAAATATTTTCTCCTATTTATCTGCCAGAGAAAAATAGATATATTAGATAGAAGACAGTGGAAGAACATCTTTAAAGTACTGGAATATTATATCCAGTAAGAAAATCTGTCAAAAACAAAGGCAAAATAAAAGACTTTTTTGTACATACAAAACCTGAAAGAATTAATCCCAGGAGATCTGCACTACAAGAAATGTTAAAGTCCTTCAGGCAAAAGAGAAATGATATAGATGGAAATCTTGATCTATACAAAGGAATAAAGAACACTATAAATTTTACATATACTGATGGAGGAATGTTAGTTTTCCACTGTTGCTGTAAAAAACTACCACAAGCTTAGTGGCTTATGACAACAGAAATGTATTCTTTAGCAGTTCTGCGTATCAGCAGTCTGACACATGTCTCACTGAGCTAAAAATCAAGGTATTGGCAGAGCTGCATTCTTTCTGCGGGCTTTAGGGAAGCATCAGTTTCCTTGCTGACTGTCAGTGGGGCTACTCTTAGCTCTTAGAGTTCTCAGGTCTTTGCACATAGCCCCCTACATCTCAGAATCCTTCTCACACTGCCATTTCTCTGACTCACTCTTTGGCTTCACTTTTCCAGTTCGGAGACTCATGTGAGTAGATTGAGCCCACCTAATAAACCAGGATAATTTCCCCAGTCCAAGAGCCTTATCCTTCATCACAACTACGAAGTCCCTTTTGCAATGTAAGGTAACGTATTCACAAGTCCTGGTGGATTGGGACGTGGACATCTTTGGGGGCCACTATTCTGTTTATCACAGTAATAAACATGAAAGACTGTTTCCTTATTCTTTAAATAACTTTAAAAGATCACTGACCGCTTAAAGCAAAAATAAAAACAGTATGTTGTTGGGATTCTAACATGTAAAAGGAAGATATATGACCACAATAGCACAAAGACCTGTAGGGGAGAAATAGAAGTGTAATGTAAAGTTCTAATTCTGTGTGTGAAGTGGTATACTGAAGATATTGAAAGAAGATTTGGATAAGTTAAATGAAGTTTCCAGTTTAAGCTAATATGGGAAATGTACATCCTTGTGTGTTTTTCCTTGTATAGATGAATGAAAGCCTCTTCAGGTTTCTATCATGAAGGGAATTTGTAAGGTCCAAGAAAATGTACATATTCAACTCCACTAGAAATTGCCAAAGTGGTTGTGCTCATTTACAACTTTATTAGCAATGTGTGAGAATTCCTATTTTTATCATGACCTTACTTGGTGTTGTCAGATTATTTAACTTTTGTCAACTTCATGGTTATGAGCATGGTTATGAACATTTTTTTTTACATATTGGCATCTTTTCCATGTTTATTGATCATTCATGTTTCCTCATCTGTGAAAGGAATATTGCCCCTTTTTATTCTTATTTTTCCTTGGATTTGCAAGAATTCTTCATATAACTGTATACTAATCCGTAATCACTTATACAGATTTTAAATAGCTTTTTTTTAGTCTCTGGCTTGGTTTTTTTTTTCTTTTTGTTTATAGGCTCTTTTTTCTATAGTTTTTTTTAAATGCAGTCAAATTTATCAATCTTTTGTTTGATGGTTTGTATTTATTTTTATGTCTTGCTGAAGAAACTCTAAATTTTCCTTTGAAAGTTTGAAAGATGTTCTTCTCACATTTAAGCCTTTAATTCACTGAAATTCATTTTTGTTTTAAGGATCAAATTGTTTTTTATTTCCATTTACTCCAGGTGCTCCCATATCAGATCAGCTTTTTATGTTGATTTATAATGCTACCTCTGCTATATATCAAATTCCTATAATTGTCTGGGTCTGTTTCTAAATATTTTACTATGTGCAATCAACCTATTTATCTATCACTGAACTATTAGCATACTGGTTTATTTTATCATGGCTTTGTAATAAACCTTAATATTTCATAGGGCAAATCTTATCTCCTTGTCCTTCAGCAGATTTGGGAATAATCTACAAAATTTCCTCATATTACAGACAGGAATGATTTACCCTTTTTATTGTAAAAGACCACTAACTTGCTTAAGAAGCATCAATCAATTCTCACCACACTTATGAAAATTTCTAAATTCCTTACCTTGACCCCAAAGCCTTCTGTGATCTGTTCCTGGTAACTTCCAGCTTGTACCTCTACTCTTTTATATGAGTTTTAGAATTGGGTTGTCAAGTTCCAAGAAAATTCATGTTTAGCTTTCATTTGGAATTTCATTGCATTTGTAGATTTCATCTATTCTGTGATGCCATAGATTGTAAGACACATCATTATTTTATGTGCCACTAAGAAGGAAAAATTGCTGCCTATTGAACTATGACATTATGCTTTCTTATCACTTAGATTTTTTATTTTATACTTATTGAAAAAGCTCCCATAGATTTATTTAGATACATACTATTATCATATGTTTTTCTTGTGTGCCCATAAAAATGAAAATATATGTGAAATAAATTGGTTAAGATAGCCCTAAAACTTCTTGACATTCAGAGTCTGACTTTTCTGAATCACTGTAAAACTTCAGTACCTGTGTTTTTCTACACAATAATAGCCTCTGTGCCATGAAGGACATTGGTAATGCAGCATTTATTATAAGAATAGTCTATCCGCTGCTGTCTCTGAAATGTTCTTTCCAGACACAGTACCAAAACATAATTCAGCTTCAACTACTTGTTTCTTAGATACTTGACTTTCTTTGCAAGAAAATATATAATTTCAGTCATTCTTCTAGTAAAAGAGATTTGCTTCCTTGATATCAAATTTATGCTCTCTGCTCTGTTTCTGTGTCTTTCTGTACACACAAATTTTCAGTTTGATGCTAAATCATAATATTATCATTTTAAAACATTTTAAGCAGCTATTAAACTCAACACATGTAGTCCAAAAATGTGCATAACTCAACTGAAGTGACAAGAATATGAACAGCTGTGACCAAGAGTTTACCCATGCTCAGGCAATGACAACTACATAAAAATCTATCCTGAGGGACAAGATGTAAAAAAAACCATTGGTTGTAAGATTTATCCCAGTCTTAGAGATGCTTTAAAAAATGTGTTTGTAATTAATGAACTGTGGTATTTGTAGAAGAATTGTTATCTTAACAAAATGGAATTATAGAATTCTTGAATATCCTAAGTAGAGATTTAACATGGGTTTTCTTTTTTATCTTTTAGAATTTTATTATTGTTTTTTTGCTATTATAAATTTTATTTATTTATATTGCTATTGTTATGTTTATTTGCTATTATATACAATTGCATTATTTAATTGATAATTTGGTTTAGGAATATTGTTGCTGTTTTATATGTTGACCTTGTATTTAGCAATCTTGCTGAAATTTCTTACTAATTCTATAGATGTCCTTAGATTTTCTATCTAGACAAACCATGTTGTCTACAAATAACAGTGCCATGTCTTTCCCTTGGGAATCTAAGCTTCCTAATTACATTCTCTTTCTTGTTTCATTGCTTAGGACACTAATACAATTTGGAATAAATGTGGTTGTAATGAGCATATTTGTCTTGTTTAACTTAATGCTTCTTAAATTTCACCATTGAACAAGAAGTTTGCTCTAGGTTTTTTCAAGTTAAGGCCATTTCTTATGTTCCCAATTTGCTGTATTTTTTAATCCTGAGTCAGTGAATTTTATCAAATGCCTTTTTTGTCTACTAACATAAACATATCGTTCTTATAATTCACCCTGTTAATATAGTGAATGCTGATAATAAAATTTTCTGATTTTTGAACAACCCTTGCACTCCTGGCACCCTACATAATCATAATATATTGATTTTTCATGCAGGGTTGCAGTTAAGTTGCTATTATTTTGTTTATTTTGTTTAGGATCTTTGAATCCATAATTCACTGTAAGATTAGTCTATAATTTTTCCTCTACCTCATAAAATAAATTAGGTAACTCTCTTTTTTCTATTCTCTGATATAGCTTGAATAAATTGAATTTTGAATATATCATAAAACTCACCTGTGAAACACTTAACCTGGGACTTTGGTGAGGGAAGATATATTTTATTGCCAGTTAAATTACTGTTCATGGTTAGTAACCTGCTCAAGTTTTCTATTTCTTCTTGAATCACTTTGGATATATACATTTTAAAAGAATTACTCATTTTATATGTTCTTTACTTTATTGGCACAAATTTGTTAATAGTATTATCTTATTATTTTAAAATTTCTACAGTAAGTTAATAACTACATTTTTATTCCTAATTTTCTTTCACTCATTTTCTCTTGGCCAGTCTTGACAGAGAATTGTCTTTTTTTAATTTGTGAAGAAAATTTCCATAAATGTTTTGCACAAGAATATTGACTGTTTTATTTCCTGGGAATTAATTTTGTTATTTTCAGTATCTTTATTGTTGTTTTCTCATTTAAAAAGTAATATGTGTTCACATTTAAAAATTTCAAAAATAACTGATGTGTTGAATGTAGCAAGTTACTTATTTGCTTATTATTATCTTTAAAATATTATCTTACAGTATATATTATCTTACTACTTGCTATTATCTTATATGATATATATTTTTTTCTGAATAAAAATATTTTACTTGGAGCCAGGAGATTATTAACCTCAATGATAGTAATTTAAACTTAAACAAAATGAATGAATTTGCTGTTATTTTGGCTACAGATCCTAACCTCCTATTTGCCATAGACAGTACATTCAAGATGATTCTTGCATGTAAAAATTTAACTCTGCTGTATTAACTTGCAGACATGTATATTAAAAGACTTCTTTTTTCTCGGATTGGCTTAATAACTGCTCACATTTTACCCTTAAATATAATTGATTTTGAATTTAATCAATTTTGGTTTTAGTGTAGCTACTTTTTTCTCATCTTCAAAATATTTAGATTTCTCTTTTTTGGCTTAGTACCCCAGCATAGGCTTCATGTACATCTGTCCTGGCTTCTCCAGAGCAAGGGCTTCTGATCTTCCTGTTTAAGAGTCTCAAGCCTCCAGCACAATGCCTGGACCATGACAATGACATTATTGATAGTGCCATTCATTGAGCATGTGCTGTATTCTGGGCACTGTGCCAAATGTTTTATATACTTTATCAAAATTTGTTGAGACAATAATAACTTTTTAAAAATCAGGTCCTATTAAATGGAAACTACAGTGAGATATCATCTCACACCCATTACCCATTAGGATGGCCATTATCAAAAGAAGAGAAAATAGTTAAGTGTTGGTGAGGGTGAGGAGAAATTGAAATCCTTTTGCATAGTTAGTAGGAATGTAAAATGGCACAGCTACTATGGACAGCAGTGTGGAGGTGCCTCAAAAAATTAGAAATAGAAATACCATATGACTAGCAATTCTACTTCTGGGCATATTTCAAAAGTAATTGACAGCAGGGTCTCAAAAAGATATTTGAACACTTCTATTCATAGGAGCATTATTCACAATACCTGGGAGGTGAAAGTAACCCAAATGTCCATTGGCAGATGAATGGATAAACAAAATGTGGTGTCTCTACACAATAGAATATTATTCAACTATAAAAAAGAAGGAAATCCTGTCACATTCTACAGCATGGATGAACCTGGGAGACAATATACTAAGTGAAATAAGCCAGTTACAAAAGGATAAATACTGTATGATTCCATTTACATAAGGTATCTAAATTAGTCAAGCTCTTAGAAACAGAAAGTAGAACAGTGGCTGCCAGGGACTGAGGGGAGGTTTTGTTCAAAGAGTACAGTTTCAGATTTGCAAGATAAAAAAAGTTCCAGAGATCTATTACACAACAAAATGAATATAATTAACACAAGAGAACTGTTCTAAAAAATGGTTAAGATGGTCAACTTTATATCATGTGCTTTTTACCACAGTTAAACATCAATAATAAAAATAAAAATAAATTAGTCTCTCTAATTTTGAAGATTAAGAAACTAACAGTCAGAGGATTATATGGCTAGTCCGAGGTCAAAGAACTAACACTAAAGCACCAATCTAAGGCCTGAGAGTGCTCATGCCACAGAATATTTTCAATTACTTTAAATTTTGACACAATTTTCCTTAGAATTTAACAGAATTTTGCACATACTGAATTTTCTTCTTTTAGACCTCTAAAAGTATATCTTTATAAATTTTCAGTCAGTGTGATACAACAAATTGTCTTTCTAAAATGGTTCTTTTGTTCTTTTCTGGACAGAGACAAAATATGGATGTTTCAAAACCCAATGTTCATTTTCAAATAAAGTGATAGGATAAAAATCAGTGGATGAGATCATATAAAATCTTCAAGTATCTTGTATGGTGATTATATAGATATATTGACATATAACATTATTTTCAGGTATAAAAAATAATGATTAGATATTTATCTATACTGTGAAATGATCACTGCGGTTAGTCTTAGTTAACATCCAAGGTGATGTTTTTTCAATTAAAATCTAATAAACAAGCTGACATGGAATTGTTAGGTAGAAAGATGGGTGTGAGCAGCCAGGGAAGAGGAAGATAAGGTTCAAGGGAAAACCACCCAGTTATGGGGTCCCACATGAAGAAGACAAAGGCTCTGCAGGGAGATAATGTCCTTGCCTATCAGGACCAGGCCAAAGTGGTCCCAACCAGATCACAATGCAGGTGCAATCAAACAAAACTAAGAACCTTCCAAACCACACCTCACCATAATCTCATTAAAGTAAAATTGTGCTTTTGCTCCCCCACACCATGGGCTTTTCAGTGCATTTTGGTAAAAGACTTGTGCACCAAAAGGAATGGCTGTATAACTAGAGCTGCCAAACAAATGACCTCACCCTGTCAATCAAAGAGGCACCTCCCCAGCTTTGACATGCTAAACAGACCCTCCGCAAGAGACTGGGGGCTTTTGTCTACCTCGACTCTGGCTCACTCCTCCCTTGGAGTGTACTCAAATAAAGCTTTTGCTCTGCTTTGCTATTGTGTCTCTGACTTGCAATTCTTTGTGTCGTCAGAGACAAGAACCGGGGAGAGCAAACTTGACCCATAACAGAATGTGTGAGCTGTGCTGAGGAAATAAAAATGTGTTCCCCTACCAGGAATTCAATCCTGTTGAGTTTATATTAACCTCTCCCTACTGACTGCAAAGAATTCCTACTTTCTCCCTCAGTGAACTTTTCTAAATCATTTTCCTCCTTGCATCCTAACGCTCTCTGTAGCTGGACTTTTCTAAACAGTTTTAACTCTAGTGTGGGAGACAAAGGGAGAATTCATATGATATTGCAGTAGGTTGGTCAATGTTTGCCCAAAGATATCAAATTTTATTAATCCCTGACATTTGTAAATGTTACCTAATTTGGAAGAAGAATTTTTGCAGATGTGATGAAGTTAAAGATCTGGAAATGAAGCGATAAACCTAGATTTAGCAGGGTGGACCCTAAATGTCATCACAAACATCCTTATAAGTGAGAGCTAATGGGAAATAATACAGGAGGGAGAAGGTGTTGCAAAGATGATGTGAAGACAAAGGCAGAGATTGGAGTAGTGTGGCCACAATCCACAAGGAATGTTGGCAGCCACTAAGAGCTGAAAAAGGCAGGGAACAGATTCTCCCCGGAGCCACCCAGTGGAACACAGCCCTGTCCAATTTCAGACTTCTGGTCTCCAAAACTGTACGAAACTGATGTCTTTCATTTATCTTCTGTTTTTACGGCAGCCTTAGAAAACTGATAAAGGTATATCCATGTGTACCTTGCTTACCTTCAGTGCTTACTGAAACTGACTACAAATACACAGTCAATGGAAAGATAATCTATAAAATAACTTATGAAACATCTGCATGGCCAAAAGGGGGAGAAATCTAGTGGGAATTCATAATCATTACATCAAAAATCAATGCTTGAGGTATTAAATGCATTTCCCACTGGCCTTACAAAAATTCTTCTAACAATGTCTGAAAGCACAGGGGTTGTGCTCAGAAGAAAGCTCTATGAAGAAAACAAATATGGCTTGGAATCCTTTGGAATCCATCAACAAAGGACATGAATGAGTAGCTACGAAGGTGTGATGGCCTCCTGTGCTACTGTTCTCAATGGAATTTCTAATGCCAAGTGCCATCCTTTGTCTGGTCCTCAGATGTCTCAGGGTCTGTGGACCCAGCCCTTAGTCCCGAAGTATTGGGCCCATTAAAACTGGCCCACATGATCTCTGGCCTCATATTGTTTTTCTGGAATAGGGTCCCTGAATTAGGCAAAGACCATGTCCCTTCACAAAACATGGTTCTAGGAGGTCAGAGATGAGTAAGGCCTAGAACTGTGAGACTTAGCAAATAAATAAACAGGACACACAGTAATATTTGAACCTCAGATAAACAATGAATAATTTCTTAGGGTATGTCCAATACAGTATTTGGGACATATTGATACTAAAAAAGTACTTATTTATCTGGCATTCAAATTGAATGGGATGTTCTAATATGACATCTAGCAACCCTCATCAGGAAGAACTTCTGCCCTCACAGACCTTACACTCTGGTCAGGGGATAAAATAAATGCACAAACAACTCTGGCCTGCACCACAGGCTGTCTTGAGAGGAATATCATTCAAATGCTAATGGCCCATCGAGGCATGAGGCAATTCTGCCTGGTGAAAATAATGGAAGCTTGTGGAAGCTGCAGAGTCAGAAGGAAGAGGGGGATCTGGGCCTGCAGAGATGGGGGGAGGCAGAAGGGAAGGCTTTCAGGTAGCCAGACCAACCTAAGGTAGGCAGGAAAGTGGGGGCTGGTATGGGGAAATTAACAGCCTAAAAGAGGGCAGATGGGGAGAGAGTGGAGGACAATGGTGACAAGGATGTTGACTGGGCTTGGATGGATAAGTAGGCTAAGGTGAGTGACTGTGCATTCCTCAGCCCTCACCACTACTGCCATACCCCTTGACCCATCACTTGACCACAAGACCAAAGGCGTCTGATGTAAACCACGCAGCGTCCAGAAACCAATGGACTCTCAACTCTGTCAATAGAGGCATTACATTTATGTATTAGCAAGGCATTAAGATCTCTTCCCAACTCAAGGTTAGACATGAAAGTATGAACCACTGTGAAATGTAGTCCAGTATTGTATAAGGTTTAAGGAGGCACCATTATCTTTCTGTTACAGAAGGAATCTCTAAGTTGAGAGTCCCATGCCATGGGAGCTGAAGAGGAAAACGGACAAGGAGCAAACCAGAGGAGCAGAGCATTTTCCAGCTCTGGTGAGATCCCTGTAGGGAAAAAGGTAAGGATGACAGGTGGTGTTCCTCGGGGTGGATTGGGGAGGGGAATTGGAAGGTTCCTGCTGATCCAAAGACTCTGAGCAGAGGACTTCCTTGGAGATCATCCCTTCCCTCCAGTACTGATGGGGATTGAGGAAAGAGGAGCCAGGAAATCTTGCACCTTAGTCCCCACCTAATACAGAAATTTTGCCTTGGAAAGAAAGACCTGCCCTCGGGCTGTTATGTGTGGGGGTTTGGAAGTGGGCAGGGTTAGGGGAGGAAGTGGCCTAGATGCTGCCTTCAAACAGGATGCCTGGAGCCCCTCATGTGAGTCTCCATACCTTTGCAATAACACCAAGGACAAGTTGGTGCAAGACTTAAAGCCTACGGTCAAGTGTGCAAAGCAGACTATGCCAGAACAAGTCCTCCTGGTCCAGTGTGATCAGAAAACTATTTGTTACTACCTAAATTCTTTAGATCACAAAAAGTATATTTAATTGAAGATGCATTAGTACACTATGACTCTTTTTACTGAGAACGGACAATTGTGTATTGGGGCTTCCTTCATCCAAAAAGCAGAGTTTTAGATGGGAGGCTAACAGTTTTTCAGAGCCCACCTAAGAGTGTTTATGTTCATTGTCCTTTAATAAAAAATACCTAAGCTTTCTGAACATCAGCTCAAAGTACCATGCTTACAATTTATGGTAACATTTAGTCAACCCCTAAACAGCATGCATCATTGTCAGATTGAGTTTTCTCACTTCAACACCTACAAATTCTGGGTGCCTATCCAGCCTGATGTGTATAAATCTTCATTTCCCATCGGGATGTACCCAGGAACATTCAGCACCAATGTATCATTTGTTCCTGTTTTATGCTAAAATTTTGTTAAGATGAGTAGGTGCCTTGTTGTGCTGTCATTAGGGAGGCCATATGTTAGCATAGCCATATGTGAGAGTGTTTTTATTCTTTTAAGAGTTCAAAAAAGGGCATATACCAAAAGCCTTAATTGCATGTGCAAGTACAACATAAAAGCAAAACAATAACTGAAGTCCGAGGCGTGCTAAATATCTATTAACTTCATACCATTTATTTCCAACATTAAGTTTAGGGTTTAAAAGAGAAACAAAACAAAACAGCAGAAACTAATTTTATTATACAGCTAGACACTGTATAATCTGCTGCCAGAGAAGATTATACCTGCAAATTCTGAGCACAATAGCCACTTTGTAAGTCTAATCAAACTATACACTAGTATAGCAGTCAGACCTTAAAATAACATTACTTTCCTTCCATGCAGTCAAAAAAAAAGGGGGGAAACTAAGTCTAAACATTGAGAAGTGTTTACTGTCCTTTGATTTAATAACTGGTTTTTATCTTTGAAGCTGCTTATAAACATGCATAATAATCTTCCCAAAGCAAAGGCTCCATTTAAATGCAAAATAATAAAAAAAATCTTTCTTATAACACATGAGAAGTTGTTCTTTAAAAACTAGTGACCCATCCCTTTGAGGATTTTTCAACCTAGATTTCTCTGGTCCTTTTTCTAGTTTTCCCATTTCAAAACATTTATTCTTTACCCTTTAAAAAGAATTTATGCATCTGCTGTTTTGAAAATATTTCAAGGTCTTGGGAATACACATATTATGCTCTCAAATCTTGAAATAGCTGCAGTTCTGGAATATATACCAGAATTACTTCTGTAGATCATAAACTCTTTAATTTCCTCTATTTTCATGTTTTCTGTTTTTATGGTCATGGATTTCTGAGCATTGATGGACATGTGGGTTGCTCCCAAACTTTTGTTTGTTCAAATAATGCTCAATAAATAACCTTGTGCACATGTGATGTAAAGTCTGTCCAGGTGTAATTCATATTGGATTCTAAGAAGTAGGATTGCCAGGTCAATCTGGAAATGTATTTACATTTTTGCTGGATAGTGTCCTCATGGGTTTCTGAGCATTTTAGTCTAAGCCTTCACTTTCCTCCCTCAGTGTATCCGATTGTGATGTTACCAAGTTAGGGGCACAGCTGAGAAATAGCTTCCATGTTAAGACCTTGTCTTAAGCCTTTGAAATCCTGAGGCTATGATTCCTCTGGCTTGATTAAAAGCCCAGAGGACTGTGGGGTGGAGGCAGAGGTTGGTCTGAGAGGGAGTCTTCCATTTTTCTGTGGTTCATGTCCTGAAAAAGGTTAAAACTTCTAAAGCTTCAATCATGATGCCTGCTTGTTGATCTAATTTACAGGGATTAAATGTTTCCAAAGGAGTTTGCTCAGGAATATGCAAACCTATGTTTTGGGGATATCTTCTGCTCATTAGCATCCCTTGTGTGGCTGTAGAATGGTTTATTCATTCAATTCCTTATTGATGGACATGTGGGTTGCTCCCAAACTTTTGTTTGTTCAAATAATGCTCAATAAATAACCTTGTGCACATGTGATGTGAAGTCTGTCCAGGTGTAATTCATATTGGATTCTAAGAAGTGGGATTGCTGGGTCAATCTGGAAATGCATTTACAATTTGCTGGATATTGTCTTCGCCACCCCACCCTACCCCTGCCTCCACCAACACATACACACTTTTTTAACACCTTAAGCTTCACATAAAACTCTTGGGTATGATTTCTGTGTAGGTGTTCTTCCCCCTCCATAGACTAGTACAGCATGGCTAACTCAGGGAGGGTATGACAGGCAGGCATGACTCCCAAAATGACAACAGCAACACTTGTCTTCACTCTTTTTCTGTTGTTCTCTCCCTCTGCAGTGTCCCCCTAAAATTCATATGTTGAAACGTAACCCCCAGTGTGATGGTATGAGGAGGTGGGACCTTTGGGAGGCAATGGGTCATGAGGGCAGAGCGTTTATGAATGGATTCAGTGCCCTTAAGTAAGAGACACCACAGTGTGGCGCACTCTCTCTGTCTCTGCCATGTGAGGATAAAATGAGAAAACAGTCATTTGCAACCTGGAAGAGAGCTCTCTCACCAGAATCTGATCATGCTGGCACCCTGATTTTGGACTAAGAGCCTCCAGAACTGTGAGAAATAAATTTCTGTTTTTTATAAACCTCTTACCCTATGGTACTTTGTTGTAGCAACCCAAATTGACATAGGAGTCACTCTCTTCAGAGTCTTTGTGAGGCCTCAACACTTGCCCGCTAGGGAACCCTGGTGTTAGAAATGGTGTAAAACTAAATGTGATTTATTCACAGACAAATTAACATTTAAACAAAAGGGTATTGACAAGAAGCCTACATGTCAGAACGTGTACCAGGGAGTCACTCTGGCTGGGAAGGGGAGGGAGAGTGAGGAAGAGCAGGCTGTGCATCACTTCAGAAAAGTGCAAAAAAGCTTTGAACCAGCCAATAAAAATTAAGACAAATGTAAAGAAAGCCTAATATAGATATAACTTGCTTAGGTGATGTCTAGGAAAGAATGTGAACCCTGTAGTACTCAGTCAATGAGGAACAAAGGGAGGGACTCACATGCTAAGAAATAAATTGCTTTCTGTAACCTCCCTGAGTGTGCCAGCTCACCAGGAACCATTAAAGCCCCACTCCGTTGTTCTCCTTGACTCCATGTCCGCTTATTAAGTTCAGACCAGTGAGCACATTTCTCACACCTGGCAATGTCCATCCATCCCTGTCCTCTCTCTCAATCTTAGAATGAACCTCTGACTTCATCAAAAAGTATTTTACTTATCCTGCTGAGGTCTTGTCTGAAGATTTTGAAATATTCCACATGATGTATTACTGAACGGGGATTTCAATTAAACACTGTCTTACCTAAGGGACCAACTATGGCAGTATGCCCCAGAGAAGCCCTGTCAACTCTGTCTCAGGACTTACCTGGCCAAATGGAGGCAAGAGGAAGGGATGGCAAAGATAAGGGGCCAACCTTAATGGTGGGCCTGGAGACAAGTCAGCGCTCTTTGGGAAGGAAGCCTTTGCTTATGCTCCAATCCTCCCCTTGAAGACAAGGTGCTGAGCACTTCCCAGCCAGGCTTCCCTAGTGGAGTACCTGCACAAAGGATGCATTGCTTGTCTCTTCACTCTATTCCACTCTTTCAGAACATTCCTAGATTGTCAGGTCTAATAATAGAAATAGAGCTTAGTGCCTGGTGAAAAAGGGTCCCCATTGTCATTTTTTAATAAGCTAACCATAACCTTACCGGAAAACTATTCCTCAATGAGTCGACCTTATTGAGTTTAGATTTGACGACTGGTCAATCAACAAGTAGAAAAATTCATTCCCTTCTCTTTGCCATCCCTTCCTCTTGCCTCCATTTGGCCAGGTAAGTCCTGAGACAGAGTTGACAGGGCTTCTCTGGGTCATACTGCCATACACTGAGCAAACCATTGCACTTAAAGGTGGTGAGCTTGATTACACACCCTTGTATTGGCTTTTGGTCCTTCTCTGCTTTACTCCCCCAGTGAGGTAACAGCATATACAACCCCTGCCTCAGACTCTGCTTTCTGGGGAAATCAATCTGATACATAAAAGGAAAAAGGAGTGCAGGAGCCATAGGGTAGCTGAAATCTCTGATTCTAACTAAGAAGGGTTCACGGGAAGAAAGGAGTCAGGCATTGGTGAACAATGACTCAGAGAGGGATATATTCAGGAAGCCTCCTTAGGCTGAGAGCAGTGATAATCCTTGTGTGTTAAAAATTAAAGGAGAAAAAAACTACTTATACATGGCAAAAAGCCATGGACATAGTCAAAGGAAATAAACAGAAAAAATATTTGCAAATTGAATATTGCAAAAACTCTTTACATCTGATAAGAAAAAAGAAGAAATAGGTAAAAGACATGGTCAGAGGGTTCATAGGAAAAGAAAAGCAAAGAATCTCAAACATACGAAAAAACCCTCAACTCTACTCATAATAAGAGAAATGCAAATTACAACTATACTGAAATACCATTTCATGTTTGTCAGATTGGCAAAAATTCGAGATTGAAAATGCATTCTGTTGGTGAGCCTATAGGGAAATAGTCACTCTTATTCATTGCTGGTGGGAATGCAAAATGTTACAACCCTTATGGAGGGGAATTTGGCAATATCTAGCAAAAATGTAAATGCATTTACAGTTTGACCCAACAATCCCATTGTAAGAATCAAATGTAAATTACACCTGAATAGATTTGAAATAGGGTACACACAAGGTTATTTATTGAGCATTATTTGTACAAACGAAAGTTTGGAACTAATTCACATGTCCAACAGTAGGCAACTGATTGAATAAACCATTGTACAGCCACACAAGGGGTACTATGCTCTCATTAAAGAAAAAAACAGAATGAGGAGGATTTACTGTGACTGCCTCAGCAAATGACAATTACTTGGTGTCTTAAAACAACAGAATTGAATTCTCTCACAGGCCTGGAGGCCAGAAGTCCAAAATCAAAGTGTCAGCAGGGTTGGTTCCTTATGGAGGTTGTGAGGGGGAATCCATTCCATGCCTCTCTCCTAGGTTCTGTGGCTGCTGGCAACCCCTGGCATTCTTTGGTTTATAGCTCTATCATTCTAATCTTTGCACCTGCCTTCACAGGGCTTCTCCGCTCTGTCTCAAATATCCCTCTCTTTTCACTTATCAGTAAACTCCATAATTAGATTTAGGGCCCACCCTAATCCAAGATGATCTTATCTTTAGATCTTTACCTTAATTACATCTCCAAAGACCCTTATTCCCAAAGAGGACACATTCTGAGGTCCCAGGTGGACATATCTTGTGGGGGACACAATTCAACACCTCCTACAATCTCCATGTAATGATGTGGATTAATTTTCAGAATATATAATTCAGTTAAAAAAACAAGGTACAGAACAGTATTTATAGTATGTTATATTTTGTGTGAGAAACACACACACACACACATATTTTCAAACAGTAACACTAGAATAATAAAGCAGAAACTAATCAGAATGGTTAACTCTGGGGTGGAGGGGGAAGTAAGAAGACAGGGATACAAGGGAGACTTCTAAATATACTTTTTAAATATAGTTTTGTCTTTTGAAACATGTAAATGTTCTATCTATTCAAAAATAAAATTAAATGTTTAAAAAATCCTAAAATTGAAAATACATTTGAACAAATGGGCCGAATTCTATATCAGGTAATATTACTACACAGAGGAAATAATTGCTTGAGATGACATTATAATACTGAAATCTGTATATCCTTATTGGCACATATTGTAAGACAAAAAGAGCTACAACAAATCTTCAACTTCATCCCAAAGTTTGTTAGTAGTAATATCGCTATGATTATTTAGAAACCATATTATGTATATTGTAAGATAGAGCAAATAAATAATTACGTCAATATTATTAGGAATCATGATTTTTCAAGTAAAAATACCCTTACCTTACATTTTCTCCAGCTCTATTGATGTATAATAACATATAATATTGTGTAAGTTTAATGTGTACAAGGTGAGTTTAATATGATATAGGTATATGTTACAAAATGATTGCCATAATGAGGTTAATTAACACATTCATCACCTCACATAATTGCCAACTGTGTGTGTGTGTGGAAGGGTGAGAACATTTAAGATTTACTCTCTTAGCAACTCTCAATAATATAATACAATACTGCTAACTATAGTCACCATGTTGTACATTAGATCCCTGTACATATTCATCTTATAACTGTAAGTTTGTACCCTTTGACCAACATTTCCCCATTTTCACCATCCCCAGCCCCTGGCAACCAACAATCTACTCCCTGTTTCTATGAGGTTGGCTGTTTTAGATCCCACATGTAAGTGACATTATGCAGTATTTGTCTTTCTCTGTTTGACTCATTCCACTCAGCATAACGTTGTTAAGATTCATCCATGTGATTGCAGTTGGCAGGATTTCCTTCTTCTTTATGGCTGAATAATATTCTACGTGTGTGTGTGTGTGTGTGTGTGTGTGTGTGTGTGTGTGTGTGTGACATTTTCTTTATCCATTCATCTCTGGATGGACACTTAGGTCATTTCCATATCTTGGCTATTGTGAATAATACTGCAATGACCATGGGTGTGCAGGTATCTCTTCAAGATACTAATCTCATTTCCCTAAGATACATATCCAGAAGAGGAGCTGCTGGATCATATGGTAGTTCTATTTTTAATTTTTAAAGAAACCTCTAAATTGTTTTCTACAATGGTTTAGTTTTATATTTTAATTAAAAATATCAAGAAAAGAAAACTGGGAAATCAATAAAACTAAAAACTGGTTCTTGGAAAAGATCAATGAATTTTTCCATTTCCTTTACTCAAAACACTTATTGGCATAAAACTATTCACGGTGTCTCTTCACTAGCCTTTTAATATCTGTAGAATCTGTAGTGATTAACTTTCCTTAATTCCCGATATTGGTATTTTGTGTCTTATCTGTTATTTTCTTGCTCAGTCTGGTATATCTTTTCATGCCAGAAGCAAGATGCTCAAAGATCAATGGAGGCAATTGGAAAAGATAAAGGCCCTAGATCAAAGAGGCACCCACTGATTAAAGTTGAGACAATTTGAATGTCATAAAATAAATATAACAATGCAATAAATGAAATTTTCAAAAAACAACAGAAAAAATTAAAAGCCCCAAACAGAACAAAACCTCATTTTGCAACAACAGGGATGATATTATACATACTCTCAACTCTGAAAACTGGTAATTAAAGGGGAATTTTTAAGCACTTTTTTTTTGACTTTTTAGTAGAAATTGTATTTTGGGGTAGCAGCATAGTCCCAGCTGTAAGGGAAAGCTCTTAATTTCTGTAGAATGTCTGCTAATAAATGGAGAAGAAATGATAAAATTAGAGCAATCACCATTTTGCTACTCTCAGTGAAACAAATGATTCAGACAAAAATTATCAATGAATGCTAAAGCCCTTGCATAAAATTATTACATCTCCATTACTTCATAGAGAACTGTATATTCCCATAGTATCATAGATAACTTATTAGTTGAAAAGTAAAAAAAATGTTAACTTTATAACAGAGAGATCTAGGATGCAGGGAAAAATTGTGAAAGACTTTAAAATGGACCGAAGATTCCATTCTTCAACGGAAAAGCAGGTACTTTAAAGGTTGTCTGATTCCACTGGGTCTCAGGGTCTTTCATTGTCTGAGCTCTTTTACAACTTTTTACATTGTAGAATACTAACAATAATACAAATGGTTCTTGTCCATAGAAATGGGAATTGTCTGGTAGAGATGTAATTGAGTATTGCCCTATGGATATTGACCAATTTAAGGAATTCAGCATTTATTCAGCCTGTATATTTTTTGCTCTTCGGATTTTCCTTTGAACCAGTTGTAACATCTTACATGTTCCCTCATTAATTAAATAGTTAAACAAAATCTTGGAAACATTCATTTTATATTTGTATGAGAGTCCTTTTCAATAGTTGTCCTTTAACAAGCAGAAACCATCTTAATTCAGTGAACAAATTTAGCATCACTAGTAATGGACATATAAAAAAATGGGCCTTCTCATGTGCTATATATGAAGCACACATCATCACCTAGATAGAATTCTTGAAAAGAATGTTTACCTTGTATCTAATCAAATTGTAAGGTTTTAGGTTAGGAAAGAAAATAGAGAAGGCATGGTGCAACAACATAGGTTTATTGGGAATAAACCTGTGGAGGAGGGTCTCCAGAAGAGGACTGAAACCCCCATCCACTTACAGGCTGGGGTAGATATAGGGCAGAGGCAGGAGGTACTTTGGCAGGTGGGAAATTTTGCAGTTACTCTTGCTAGGGATTGCTAAGGAGGTAACTTTTGAAATCAGGTTGATAGGGGCCAAGCAAGATATTCTCATGGCTGGAGCTCAAGGGGGAAATTTCCATTCTCCACAGAATGGAGATGGTGTTAAGATGGTGAATCTCATGCTAACACAAGTCTTTAGATCTAACATCCCCTTCACAGATTAATCATGGGAAAAGAAACATTTTAAGCGATACAACAGGGAAATAACCATATAAAGTCAGAACGTGAAACATTATACAAAACATTTTATCATTTTCTTGCAAAAGTCAATGTCATGAAACAAGAAAAAAAGGTCTAAATTTAAAAAGACTGAAAAGACATAGTTACAAAAGATAATGATCCTTGACTGGATTCTGACTCTAAAAAATAATGTTGACAGACAATTTTGAAGCAATTGGGGACATTTATAAAGGAAATGGGTACTAAATGATAGTAAGGAATTATTGCTCATGTTCTTTCTTAGGTTTATAGCATTATTGTGGTTATGCAGAAGAAAGTTATTTATTTGGAGTTGAATGCTGAAGTTTTTAGGAGTGAAGCATTGTGATATCCATACTTAAAAACAGTTCAGAAATGAAGTTAATAGGGCAATTTGCTTTTGTAAAATGAAGCAAATAAGGCAAAGGTTAATAATTGTTCAAACTAATTAGTAGGCATAAGGATGTTCAATTTCTTATTCCTTCTATTTTGCTGATATAAGGGGGGGAAAATAATTTTCCTTATTCCCTCTAGGTTCTTGGCTGAGACCCACCCCCTGCAAAAAAAGACAGATTGTTACTGGCAGACACTAGAACAGGGTCCTTGGTTCTTGTGTTCGAATATTAAAAGCATTTAACACTGAGACTTAGGAGTATGCATACAAGCAGTGCACTTTATTAGAGAAGTGAGGGAAACAGAAACACCTTGATAGACCAAGGTGCTCTGCTCAGGAGTAAGTCAGCACCGAGAAGAATCAGGATAGCTCCTTTTATGAGGAACAAAATGTTTATTCATTAGTTATTAGGTCAGTTGGCATGAACAGGGAGGGTTTCAGTTTAGCACATGCACAGTTGGGTTACACATACATGTATCTCATGTGGCATCAGCAGATAAAATCAACATTATCTCATGTGGCATCAGCAGACAAAATCTCCACCCAGAGATAGGAAATCTTGTATTATAATAAGGAAAAGGCAATTATCAGAGACCAAATTTTCCTATACACATGTCACAAGTTGTTTGCGTCTTGGTCCATTGATTATCTGACCAAGGGGTCTCTAAACCTAGGACATGGCGGCTATAAAACTTGTTAAAACAATATGCTGATGTGAAAAACAAAACGTGTTGGAGCCTTGCAGTACCAGTTGTTTGAGTCACAGGCACTTTCTCAGGACTTAGGTATGAGAGGTTGGACTGGTCTCCATTTTTTTTCTCTACCTAGCTCAAGATGAACAGGAGAAAAATAAACTGTTTAATGACATGTCTACTTCCTGTATACATAGGAGAGACCCAGGAAAACTGAATAACTCCTCAAAATAGCCCAAGCCACCACCTTAAATACCACCTCCAGTTAAAGACAAAAGATGTTGGGGGATGGGGAGCCAGTTATGGGAGGTTTTCAGGAAAAGCACAGTAAACAAGGGTAAGGTTGTTAGCAAATTTAAGTCTCTGCTTTATCCATTGATAAGAGTTTCTACAGATTGAGTCATCCCCCTCTTCCTGGTACAGTAAGAGGTACCAGGTACCTCCTGGTAATTTATAAATGGAAATTTCCCTTACACATGTAATTGACTCTTATAAAAGTGTAACTTCTATTGGGTTTTCAGAGTTTTTCCTATGCCTTCTCTTTCTTAGAAATAACTAGTTCAAGATAATCCTTATGCCACAGAGGCATACTTTAGGGTGGAAAATTCAGCTCTCCACTGTACGTTTGAAGTACATCATAATAAAAATGAGACTAAAATAAATCCTTATGTGCGGAGCCACCATTAACATCTTGAAAACGAGTTGGGAAGCGTCATTCAGATTTTCCCTTTTATCATTCATCCTTCATAATATCCTAATTTCATGATGGTACTTTAATAAAATTAATAGTGATCAATTTATAATGATATAGTTATCTGTTTTCTGTTTCATTAGTAACTATTTTTAAAATTTTTTTTATTAAGGTATGATTGATATACACTCTTATGAAGGTTTCACATGAAAAAACAATGTGGTTACTACATTTACCCATATTATCAAGTCCCCACCCATACCCCAATGCAGTCACTGTCCATCAGTGCAGCAAGTTGCCAGAGATCCACTATGTCCCTTCTCTGTGATACACTGTTTCCCCGTGATCCCCCACACCATGTGTACTAAACATAATACCCCTCAGTCCCCTTCTTCCTCCCTCCCCATCCGACCTCCCACACCCCTCCCCTTTGGTAACTATTCATTAGTAACTTTTAAGTGATAACCCCATCTATCAGGAACCTGGTGACAGGAGTGGTAATAGTGTGTGGTCTATTAGTCATGACTACCAACTAATTAAAAAATTTTATTAAATTAGATAAGACATGGGTATGTAAAAAGGTTCAAATGGGCTGGTTGCCAGATTCAAATAAGCTACGTACATCTCTGGACTTAAATATTAGTACCCTGGGGTATAATTCAATCCCACAATTTTACCAGAAAGAAATACAAGCAGGAAAGATCAAGTCTTAGAGATAGTGGCAGGGTTGAGATGAGAAACCAGCATTATTCCTTTTTCTACCTAATGATTCTCAAAAGATGGGCCCACCTATGGGACACTTGGAAAGATGCTACAGATGGGAGTGCTTTGGTTGAATGACTCAGGGTTGCTAATGGCATTTATTAACTAGAGGTTATGGATGCTAAAAATGTTGCAGTTCCAGAGGGAGTCTAACACAATGGAGAACTGTCCTACCTCTGATGCCAGTCCCCTTCTCCCCTCCTCCCCACACATGTACACACTGAGAAACTGCCACTTAGATACACCTTAATGCCAACCTAGCTTACTAAATGCACAATGTAATACCAAAGAAAATTCAAAACACATGTGAAAAAGATAATTAATTTTTAGCCATTAATATTTTTGAGAATCAGATTTCATTCTTACTGATTCTTGTTTCATGTTTTCATTAAACTTGACCCAGATTTTTTTAGTCAAATATCATATAGAAGAACTGTGAATCCCTGAAGTATGCTGGGGATATCTTGATTAAAACTATTTCAAATAAAACTTATGATGACATAAGCTATGAACCAAAGCTAGAATTTACTGAACTAATTTACTGAGAAGCAAAAGCCCCTCCCTCCCATAAAACAAATAAAGACAAACAAAATACAATAAACCAAACTAGTGAACTCTTTTGACTTAAAATCGAACCTCCTTTTGTTTTCCAAACTCAGGGAGGGAAAAAAGAACCACAATATGCTCAAAATGAACCAATATTTCATTCTATTCAAGACATACAATTGAGCAATAGAATTTGTCAAAGAGTTACAATTAACTAGAACCCATGACTGTCTTGTATATTGCAGACCTTCTGTACTATTAAGAGTAGTATAGCTATCACACATAGCACTGATCTTACCAACTGTTTCTGACAAAGTTTGTTCCCAAAAGATGGGGTCTTTCCCTGTTTGGTGTACCGAAGCCAATATACAAAACCAAGAGTGAGCATCAAGCAGCGCAGGCTTTATTCAGTGGCCAGAGAATGGAGAAGTGGGAGTATAGCTCACAAATCCTCTCCAGTTGTGAGAGCTGGGAAGTTGTAGATATAGAGAAAATTTAATGAAGAGGTTTGGCATTAAAAGTAAGGTGGAAGAATATTCTTTTTTTTTTTTTATATTGGAATGGGTGGAGAACCTCTTCAAACCAGAGCACTGCCTTTCTTTTGTCCTCTTATGGTTCCTTCTGGTTGCTGCAATGGTGATTGTCATTATCATGGCACTAGCGGGAGTACATTATAATGAAATTAGCAGTTCTTTTGAGGTCAAGTGAACCACCAACTTGGATCCCACCAGTTTCAGCTGGCCTGGTCAAGAGGGGGAACTCCTGACTTGCAGGCCACCTTTCCTTAGAGATAAGCTGAGTTAAAACGGAATGAAGTTCAGCTAGGACACAGACATTACACTGGGTAACACAACCAGTGTTCAGCAGACATCCTTTATTTTAAAGGTAAGAACATGGAAGCAGAGAACATATAAATGTTCCAAAATACAGTTAGTGGTCCTGAAATGCAATGGTATATCCATTAATAAGTCTCAGCCAAGTACCTGCTGTGTGCCAGCCTGTGTCTGCACTGTAGTAGTACTAGAAACAAAGTGTCTTGATTTCAGTTAAGATGTTTGACAGAGTCTGATATCATGGATAAAATGTAGAAATATGGACGGCATTCAAGAAGAATTTGGCAAATTTGTAATTGATTAAATAATGATACCAAAAAACAAGGGTGGAAATCTCTAAGATCCTACCTATTCTTGGTCAGTTCTCTTCAGCACTTTTGCTAACAATTTAAATGAAGGTACACTTTTTAAAATCACAGGGTTAGTAAGAATAAAACTCAGAGGGACAACATCCTCTGATGTGAGGATATAGAAATCATTCCACAGGCTGGAATAATGTGCCCAATAAGTAAGATGAAATTTAAGAGAAATAAATTCTATGCACATTCCCATATTTAGTTTAAATAATTCAATTACACAAGTCCAGAATGGAGAAGACAAGGCAGTTTTGGTATAAAAAGAATTAGGAATTTTATTTATTTCCATAAAAGATCAACTTGAGCTAACACTTTGATGTGACCCCTAAAACCCAGCTCAAACCAGGTTCCTGTTAAAAATAAGCAAAATGTCAAGATCACTGATTTGCAACCCTTTCTATCCCAGCACACCAAGGGCTAAGACCATCAGAAAACCAGGGCTATATCTTTATCTTGAAAAGATAGTGCATCATAAGGAGGTGGAGGAAAAGGAGGCAGTCCCATAGGTAAGTAGAGTTTTAAAGGGCCTTCTGAATGACTGATCCTGGAATTCTCCTTCACTCTGATCGAGGTGCAGGAGGGTAATTGTCCCATGATATTCCAGTTCATTTTAGGAAGAATATTGACAACTGATGTAAGTTTTGTGGAGGGAAATTAAGATAGTGAGGCACTTGGAAATTCATAAAATGAGAACTAGAAGGAAATAAATTAAAAAATGAAAGACTTTGAGAACTAGAAGTAAATGTTTTAGCTTAAAAAAAAAAGACAAGATAATTCATAAAACAGCATATCAAAGAAGAGCTAAGCTCTGGCTCAGGGACACCTGGGTTGAAATTCAGCTCTATCAGCTCAGCATACATGATTAAATAGAATATTTAAGGAATTCAGAGCCCAATTAGGGGTAAAAGGAGTAGCTGATGCCTGAGTGAGATTGCAGATTTTCAGCTATCCAAACCAGGTGGCTAAAACTATGTAGTGAAAGGTAAGGTACTGGGGTCTCACATGAACTAAGTGAGTACAGAAAAAAGGTTCCCTTTGTGCTTGGTGGCTAAGGTAAACTCATTCAGGAGGCTCTTAAAACCTATATCTTGGTCTTGAATCTCTGACTAATAAGCAAACAAATCTTGATGATCAAAGCCACCTTCAAACTTCAGCTCAATCCACCTGATACAGTAAATCCAGTATTCTTATTTGAATAAGTGACTTTTCAACCCTTGGGAGAATTTAGAATAATAAAATGAAATAAACAGCCATCAGAGTAACACTTTTGTGTAAATCAAAACTAATCTCTTTGGAATGTTTAAGAGAATCTGCCGTTTTAGGAAATCTGTCATATTAGCCATGAGCAATTGATTTTGACTTATAGTTTCAGATAGAAAAGTGAGAGAATTTCACTAAGGGAATTAAGAGAATTGAAATATTTAAGAGAACTCAAGATTCAACAAACCTACAGGCTTAATTTATTATCTTCACCAGAGTCATTTAACCATCTATTACGATTTTGTTTGTTAGTGTTAGGCAGAAAAGTAGTTCTTAGTGGGCTGGAGAGAAAATAAATCCAGTAAAGCCCACTGAAAGGAACTCAGAGAGTTAACCAGATAAAACCAGAAAGCCAGAAAAGGCTCACCGAGTTAATAGTCGAAGTTTCAAGGACCAGGAGTTACTTGGAATGTCCAAACACTCCCCAAACAAAGAAAATATCAGAAGACAAGCACAGTAACTATCAAAGAGAAGCCCACGTACTCTTTTTTACCAATTAGACCAGGTCTCCAAGGCCAAAGATTGTCAGTCAAGGACTTCTCTGTCCTGCCAAAAACCCCATGAAAAGGAGCCTTACAGTAAGCAGCCTGACTTTGTCTCCCTTGACTCTGGCCTGCTTCTCCGTTGGAGCGTATTCAAATAAAACGTTCACTCTGCTTTGCCACTGTGTCTCTGTCTTTCAATTCTTTGTTGTGGCGGAGACAAGAACTGAGGAGAATAAACTCAACCTATAACATTAGGATTATATTTATGTTTAGTCAGGCAGTTGAAGGGTTTGAAAAGTTCAAATATATTAAATATTTGAGTATAGTTTTAAAAGGGGAATTAAATAAGTCTATAAGTGAGATTGTTTAAAGTGAATTTAATCTGTTTGAATTGTGTTGACTATCAGAGAACAAATGAAATAATTGCCCTTATTTTATACAGCAATTACAAGATTTATTAATAGCATGACTAACAATATTCACAAATTGAACCTAACACTTTAACAAAAGCTAAATATGTAAAAATTGAATACTAATATAAAATACATCTAACTACAAGTAGTCTGAGAGTCCCCTTAGGTCATTAACAAGTTTAGATTGATATGCCTCTTGGTATTTCACCTTGGGATGGGTTTCAGTAGCTCATCTGTAAAATTTATAGAGTTTTTGTGGGGATTAAATGAGATAATATATCTAAGTCCAGTATTTATCAAAAAGTTTCACCTGACAGATCATTCTGTATATAAAAATCCTCAAAGATAGGGATTTAAATACGTGGATTCATTGTCAGATGGAAGGGAACCAAATGCATCCTGTACTGTCCTGGAGAATGGAGCAGATAATTCCATGAATAATACAGTTTTGCCGACTCTGAGTACTTATCTATGTTCCAGGGACTCTACTAAGTGCTTCACATATATTATTTTGTTTATTCTTTGCAATATACTGGTATCATTAGGGTTTGATCAGAGAAGCAGAATCCTTGTAAGTAATATAAGAGGTTTATTCAAGGGATTAGACCTTTTGAGTTGTGAGAGCTGTGTAGTTTCTCTATAGCTCTTGTGGGTCTGGTGTTGGGCCTAAAGTCCAGTTGGTCAGCAGTTGGGAAGGGAACATAGATGTGAAGTGGGGGAGGGCAAGAAGGAGCTTCAACCCATGTCTCTCATCACAACTCATATTGGTCATATTGGTCTCACACTGAAACCTTCATCGCCCTCTCACTGTCTGTAAGCTCCCCCACTTCGAAGATGCAGGGCCCTGCAGAAAAGCTGGCACACCGCACCATGGAACTTCACACAAAGATGGACTGGGATTTGGAGATGCTGAAGGAGAGGATCCAGTGGGAGCTGGAGGAGCTGCAGGCCCAGTTACTGCCCTCCACAAATATTGCAAATCATGAGGTCTGTGACAATGTAGGGGAACTGCTGCAGCACCAGCCCTACACTCTCCTTACCTTCCTCAGCCCTCAAATTTCTCTTTTAGGCAATCCTAACCTAGAACCAAGCAAGGAAAGGAATTTGAGGAATCTTAGTTCCAATTTAGCAAACTTGCTACAATGCTAAGCCACCACTGTCCTGTTATCCCCATCTTACAGAGAAACAAACTAGCTTAGAAGGTTAAATCACTTGTGTAAGGGCACACAGATGGTAAGTGGGGAGCTGGACTGTGAACACAGGCCATCTGGCTTAGACTCTGGGTTCTTAACCACTGTGCTCTACTGCCCCACTCTAATATCTGAAAGTTAGAGGAAATTGAGTTTCAACTCAATAGAAAGATGACCTGTTTAGCAGTATGAGCTCACCCGCGTTGGAACAAGCTGTGTCGCAAAGCAGAGGGTTCCCTGTTCTAGCTGATGTTCAAATACAGGCTGGGTAGCCATCTGTCAGAGATATTACACAAGAGAATGTTGACTGTTTCAGGGTGGCTACTAACGGTGCTTTCAACTCCAAGATTCTGTTTCTAGAACATACAGTTCAGAGCAAGGGTCTGAGCTCACAACATACAAGGAACATAACAGAAGGGATGGAGAAAAAGACAAGCTCTCAAGGATGGGCAGGAAAGACACTTATCTAAGCTGTGTCCAATAGTGCCAAAATCCAGTGAGAAAAATAAAAATTACAGTCAACCCAAGAGCTGTTTCACACAAAGGATGTCATATAATTAACTACATAGTGGTGGGAGGTTTTTCCCCATAAACTGATTTGATTTCACTGAATTGCCAGGCCATTTTTGTTGTTGTATAGACATGACCTTTAAAAGGCTGGTGGAGGGACTGCAAATTCAGGCATGCTATGCATAAATTCTAAAATGAAAGTTTAATCAGTTGAGGGCATGACACAAAGTTCGAAGCAAATATCCAAATATTTCAAAGAACTGCTTAGAAAATAATTTTCGCATTTGAAGTTCTGCCAACATAAACACATAATAACAGACCTGATGTCTTGGTAACAGTTTTAAAAATTAAAGGAAAAAGGCAGTGATTAGTCCAATTTTTTCTGTGACAGATGCATCCTGATGACATCTTTCCAAAGCAGACATTACAATAATTTTATTTTTCTCCCCTTAAATTCTACACTGGTTAACCAACTATGCAAACTGGAGGTCATGCAAAATCTATATGAAGATATTAGATGAATTTGACTTCTCATCAAGAAAAACCACAAATCAGTAAAGTTAATGGGTTAACATTTCAAATCTCAACATTGGTAGGTAGATGGAAATCCCATGAGCAAAATTATTGCAGTATGTGAATATCTCTTTCCACCCTTCCCCCCTGCTCTCCACCTGGGAAGCCCACCTGAATGGATCACGTGAATGAGCACAGTTGCTCTCTGGCTTCCAGTGGGACTTAGCCAATCAATTACACCAGAAGATCAGAGGAAGGATGGAGAGGGAAGTTATGGTGTTTATTCTCCCGGCACACTTCTCAAAGGGTTGCCTTGGGTCAACTGAGTCCCATGACAGAAGACTGTGTTTCTCTCAAGGTGTCTTTCTACAGCTTTCTCTCTCTTCCTCATCCCACTGGAGCTAGAGGTGGTAATGGCTTGTCACAGTTAAGAGCCTCAGACTGCTGCACTCTCCCTTGCTACCCCCCTACGTCCTGTTCCACACCTTTGTTGACAGTCAGTTTACCAAACATTCCTCAAATTATCTTAGAGGATGCCCTTTGTTTCCTGCGGGGACCCTGACTGATACACACAGATAAATTAAAATGCTAGTAACTATTAAATCTCAACCTCAATGCTCTGTCCACCATTTTCAGAAAGTTAGGGCATAATTTTTCCATTCCCACTGTTAAAAATTATAATTATGAGTGAGATGATCTTACCTGGAGTTTATTGTTGCTAATAATCCAGATTCTGGAGCCAGAATGACTGGCTTAAATCTCAGCTCTGACGCTTACTAATTTTATGAGTTTGAGCAAATCACCTAACCCACGGGGGAGGGGGAGTAGTTTTGCCCTTCCAGGGATGTTTGGCAATGTCTGGAGATATTTTGATTGTTACAGTTGGAGACAGGATTTCTGCTGGCGTTAAGTCATGGGTAGAGTCCAGGGATGCTGCTAAACATCCTATAATGTACAGGATGGCGCCCCCCTGCCACAAAGAATTATCTGGCCCAAAATATCAACAGTACCAAGGTTCAGAAACCCTGGTAACTCTTGTGTACCTTAGTTTCTGAATCTATGAAATGGAGTTAACATCAACATACATGTCATAGGATTGTCTGAGGGTTCAATGAGCCAGTGTATGTAAAGCACTTAGAGCAATGCCTGAGATATAGTATATGCTCAGTAAATGTAACCTGGCATACTCATCTTCATCTTCATCATCATCATGAGGCTTTCTGAGAGCTCAGAGCACAAAGACAACTTGGTCAAAGGCTGCCACTAGTTATAAATTCATTACAAAAGAGCCAATTCCACTAAAGTTCTATGAAAGCAGAGATCTGGTCTGGCTTTATTCTATGATATCCTCAGCACCTTCATGTCTAGCATATATTTTTGTTGTTAATGATATTCAATAAGGCACCTGTTTTTTCATGCATAAGCTAATGAACGTAATGCACCCAGTAGAATTCCTAGCATACAGTAGGTGCTCAGTGACAGTGGTGGCTGTGGTGGTTAGAGTGTAACAATACATCTTTTGAGCCCGAAAACAAGAACCAGTGGGTGTCTTCTTTTACTTTCTTGTTCAAATCTCTTAGATTTTATTCACTAGCAGTTCAACAACTGAAGGCCCAGAAGGAACTCACGGGTAAGTTATAAGATTGGTGAAATTACAAGATGCATAGTTACATTACTCACATATTTTTAAAAGGCGCTGATTTAGAATGATCTTAAGTAGCAATTTAAAAATCTTTATTTTTACTTTGTTTCAGTCCAACAAAAGGATTTTAATTGGATTGCCGTTTAAAAAATTAAGCAAGATGAGCAAAGGAAAGGGAAAATGAAGGTAGGAAAAAGTTGATGAAGCAAAGAGTGAGGTAAGACTCCCCCAAAATACCCTGTAAGAACCTGTCCACTTGCTAGAGGGCCATAAATTTGGCTGATGAAGGCCAAGAGTAATAACTGTCCCATCATATATGTCACAGGGCCATACAGATAAAAAAAATACAAGAAAAGGACGATTATTGTCAACAATGAAACATGACTGTTTTTCCTATACAGAGGATACTGAAGTGAAATTAATCTCTTCAGTGGTGAGTTTATAGGAAGTCAATAGTCTATTAGGCTAATCTTTATAACGTCCTGCAGTGTAGACCAGAGGTGTAGTGCCAAAGCACTGTCCAATAAAAGCAACTCTACAAAAGGCTAAAATAACACAGTGCAAGTGTTATGGGTTGAGTTTATCCTCCTGGGTCCTTGTCCCTGCCGCAACTAAGAATTGAAACACAGAGACACAATAGCAAAGTAGAGGGAAAGTTTTGTTTGAATACACTCCAAGGGAGGAGCCAGCCAAAGTCAAGATAGTCAAAGGTCTGGATCCATCAGGCTGGAGGCTTATATATTGCATTCTCATTAGGAGGCACTTATTTGACAAGGTGGGGGTTATTTGATTTACAGGTCTTTCTATCTAGTTAACCTTCTCAGTGAGCATGTCATTTCCTCAGGCTGAGGTGGGATTTGGGCTGTTCTTAGTTCCATTGGATTGTGATCTGGATTGGGAAGAAGTTATCTCCCTGCAAAGCCTGTGCTGTCTCCACATGGTACCCCCTCCCTGGGCAGAGTTTGGGCAGCTTCTTCTTTGAGCCTTCTCTTCCCCTTTTCTGGCTGCTCATGTCTATCTTTCTACCTAACATTCCTAGCCCAAGTATCAATCTCTCTGGTGGCCTCCCTTAGTCCTGAGCTGAGAGAGCTCTTTAAGGAATGGCCAGGTAGGATGTCTTTAGGGCAGTCATTACTTAGTCATCAAGTATCAACAATACTTCAGCAGTGTTGTTCACACTCCATCTCAGGTAGGGCCTGGGGAGTCTGTGGTCATACCTGGGGGTGGGATGATCTGGGTGACAGACAAGTACAGACATGTGATCTTCAGTGATCAGCTCATCAGGTGGCAGAGATGACAGCAACTGCTGGAAATTGAGGGGCATAATGATGACAAAAAATATTTCACATTTATGAAGTATTTCCTTGTGCCAGGCATTATTGCAAGGGTTTTTTAGAAATATAAGCCCACGATGGGGGTGCTATTGTTAAATTACTCATTTTACAGATGAGGAGACTGAACACTTAAGTACTTTCCCAACTTTATGGAGCTAATAAGGGACAGCACAAGGAACTGGACATGGCAGCCTGGCTGCAGAGCCCACATGGATGAGGTATATATCATGTGCAGCAAAAGGGACCCAACCCCACATTGCAAAGGTTGAATCTCCAAGGTCAACTCAAGCATTGCCACTGGCTTTAGTCCACCTCAATTTTTCACTCAGTTTTTCATTTCAAGAAAACACACATACACCACAGAGGCAGCCATGCAATTGTTGTGTATCTTTATACAGTAGTCCCTGCCTTCAAGAGGCAGAATGAGATCCCCAGAAAGTTCAGCGACCACAGAATCTCAAAGCCTAAATGTCAAATTAGTGCCCCAGACAGGAAACCAGAGAAGGAAGACCTAGATGAGTGAGAGCTATTGCTATCGCTATCAGGGGGCTGCACATAGAAGGTGGGGTTCCAGATGGGCAGAAAGAGAAGAAAAGAAGAGAAAAAGAAAGAGAAGCAGAGAGGACCACCTGGGCAGGAGGGAATGTGCTAGCAAAGGCTACCAAAATCATGTACAGCACAGTGCCAGGCATGTTCTAAGTGCTTTACATGCATGAACATGTTAATGTTCATTGCCATCCCACACGAAGGAGGGACACTTACTACTCACCTATCATATGAAGAAACTAAGCACAGACAGGTTGGGCAACTGGCCAAGGTCACACAGCTAATAAGAGGCAGTCTCACAGACAGTGCTCCTAATATCTATGCTGTACTGTTCTCTAGAAGGAAGGTTGCCTGCAGTGGAGCAGGCAGAGATAGTGAAGGAGAGGTAAGCAGAAGTCAGGCAGTAGAAAGCCCTGGAAGGCATATAAAGGAGTTGCTAATTATAGATGCTGTAAAGGGCAGAAAGTCAAGAATCAGAAGAGCCTCTTGTGGGCCCTCTGCTCTTGGGTCATGGGGTCAAGGGAACTATTGCTGCACAATGACCCCCAAAATTATTGGCTTAAAACAACCATTTTTTTTGCTCACAGTTCTGCAACTTGGCTGGAGATTGGCAAAAATAACATGTCTCTGCTCCATGTGATGTCATCTGGGGCAGTCATATGGCTACACTGAGCTGGAAGCTGGGCTAGAGCTGGAACATCAAAGATGGCATCACTCACCTGTGGGGCACTCCCTGGGTGAGAGGAGTGGTTGGACACCTGAGTTCTTCTCCATCTGACCTTTGTCTCTTTCTCCATGTGGTCACCACTCATTATTCAGAAGTCTAGCTCAGGTTCCTTTACATAATGGTTGGTTTCCAAGAGGGTGAAAGCTGAATCTGCCAAATCTCTAAAGGCCCAGGCTTAGACCAGGGTTAGCATTGGCACCACCACCCTCCTGCCATATTCTACTGCCCAAAGCGCGTTTCAAGGTCAGCTCATTTTCAATGGGAAGGAAACAGACCTCACTTCTCTATGGGAGGTGCAGCAGGCATATATGGGGATAGGAGAGATTGTTGGCAGCCATTTTGCAAATAATCCACTTCCAAGACCAGTGACACCTGGAACCTCTGGACTTTTTGTTCCTGTTCTCTTGTCCTCTAATGCTCTGTCATAAACAATACTGTCTCCATGGATCCCCAAATTCATTGAAGGACATTGTATCAACATCCCCTGTGCACTTCACTTTCATCCAAAAGACTTCTGAGCTAAGGAGAGAGCATCCCAGGCTGTTACCGAGGAAAGTCATTTCAGATGTCACAGCTGTCCTGTGGGAAAGGTCAGCTCAGGGCAGCGAGAGCCAAAGTACCAAAGGCCTCCAAGCACTTCACGGCTTAAAGTGATGGTGTGCTGTGAGGACTCTGACTTCACTCTAGGGCTTGCATAGGCAACCCATTGGCAAAATCCTGCCACCTGCCCTTTTTGTAGATAAAGTTTCATTGGGGCACAGTCATGCTCAATCATTTATGTATTGTCTATGGCTGCTTTAGCACCAAACAACAGAGCTGAGTAGTTGTGACTGAGAGGGCATGGCCCATGACACCTAAACCAGACACTGTCTGGTCCTTTAAAGAAAAAGTTTGTCAACCATGGCACTGGGGATAATATTCAGTAGTGGTAGGTACTTTTTCTCATTCTTAATTTTGTTTTCAGTGATTACATTGATCCCCGGGTTAGCATTTTAACTGGCAGAAATAAGCAGTTCTCGGGCCGGTCTATACAGCTCCTTGAAGAAGCAAGAAAATGTAAAGCTTTCAGTAATAGAATTTTGAGGTAAAAATCTACATGATACTTTTAAGTCAAACCAATTGGTGCCCTTATCGCTCTTAGAATCTGTGCTTAAGCCTCTGTGGGCACACTCTGTGCGTGCAAACTTCATTCTCTTTCTAGGGAAGGGAACTGCAATAACTTTTCTATGCTCTGAGATTTTTAAAAAAAATAATTCAGTAGGCAAATTGGTCATCCTCAGTGGATAATCTCTGTTCCAATTCACATTCAAGAGAATCCAACAGAGTTCTTAAACTCGGTTAACCTAGCAGTACCTGAACTTTCTGAAAAATTCAAGGTAATTACAGAGGCCTGCCTTTTTGCTTTCACTGGGTTGTGTATATGCAAGATTTGTTTAAAAAATATCTAATTTTAAAAGAATATTTAATAATGTGAAATTGTATGGCCCCATGAGAGATTATTTTGATGTGTCTTCACATGCAAAATAAAACCAAAAGATGAAATTTAACATCCTGTTTCCCTGGAGCCCTCGAAGTCCTGTTCTTAGCCTGTCAAGGACATATTGCTGAAACGTTATGCTTTAGCAATTTTCAAACACAAATACCCAGTGTCCCAGCAGTTTCAGCTCTTGAATTTTATCCCACGTTCATTATATGGTATAATTCAAGGTTAATTGTGGCAGAATTATTTGTAATAGTAGGAAATCTTAAATAACTCAAATATCCATCACTAAGGGACTGATACAAAAGCAGCCATAGACAAGACATAAGTGAATGGGCATGACTGGGTTCTAACAATTTATTTAATTGTGGTGGATCCATGCAATGGATTAAAAGGAATGAGGAGGACTTCGGAATGATATAGAACAACTTCCACGATTATTGTTAAGTGAAAAAAGCAAAGTGCAGAACAGTATGTGTAATATTTTATCATTTGTGAAAAGAAATGGGAGGGAGAGAAGAAATATATAGCTGGCCTTTGAACATTGAGTTTGAACTGTGCAGGTCCATGTACATAAAGATTTTTTTCAATAAAATACATTGGAAAAACTTTTGGAGATTTTCAATGATTTGAAAAAATATTTTCTTTTCTCTAGCTTACTTTATTTAAAGAAACCAGTTATATAATACATGAAGCATGGAAAATATGTGTTAATCAACCGTTTATGTTATCAGTAACGCTTCTGATCAACAGTAGGCTGTTAATAGTTAAGTTTTGGGGAGTCAAAAGTTTTTGACCGCACTGGGAGATGGGGGTTGGTGCCCGTAACCCCTGCATTGTTCAAGGGTCAAATATAATTTGCTTGTATATGAATTAAATACCTCTGGGAGGACACAGACAAGAAATCAACATTTTTTGTCTCCATGAGTGATTGTCAGTCAGGGTCCAGCCAGAGAAACCACTCTACGAGTTTCATTCAGAGGAAATTTAATACAGGAAGTTGGTAACACAGATAACAGGAGAGTTAAGATGCCAAACAGGAGACTATGAGGTAACCCTTAAGTTATTAATAGCAAGAAATGACTACCATCCTTAGGGTTGAAAAGCTACAGGACGGAGGGGCTGTTAAGAGACCCTAAAAGTTGGACCAGTGCAACAGTAATAGAACCATGGTGTGCAGCCCAGCGGGAGCTGGGACCACAGAGGATGAGGCTGACTGGGAAGAACTGGAATCAAAGAGAAGCTGCAACAACTGCAGGAAGCTCGAGAGTGAGAAGAAACACCTCGGCTACGCCCTTCTCCCATCTCTTTACCAGTGCCCCTCCCTCTGTTGCCTGAAGCTACTCAAGAGCTACCATGCAAGGGAGCCTGGGAAATGTAGTTTTCTGCAGCACAGAGCAGAGCAGAAAAAGGGCAGTGAGTGGATTTCTGAAAAAGCAGGCAAGAACATAGTCAATAGTTCCGTAACATTTTTCTATGTTGACAGTAACTACACTGTTGGAGTGAGCACTTAATAATGTATATAACTGTCGAATCACTAGTTGTATACTTGAAACCAATATAATATTGTATGTCAACTACACTTTAATAAAAAAAAATCAAAATAAAATAAATAAATAAACAACAAAAAAAAAGCAGGCAAATGACTTGTTCAGAAGGGAATGTGTTGACCTGGGAGAGAGCAGTAGCAGGCACACATTTTAATATTTACCTTCTTGTGCTTTATGATTTATGAACCCTGTGAATATATTGCCAATCAAAATGAGTACAATTAAATTTAAAAATTAAATAAAAGCATAGTGGAGTGTATGTTTTTTATTAGAAGATGAGATTTCAGAGAAATGTCAAGCTAAAAATAACTAAATGACCACTATTAGGGGAATGATGAAAATTGGTGCATATGTACAATGTAATACCATGCAGCTGTTCAAAAGAATGAGTCATATAATACCTATGTAAGGACACACAAGCAAGTGGTATCAATTGATGCTAATAGGCAAAGGGCTGGGTGGTTGTGGGACAGGTAAGAAGACTGGGAGGCAGGTAAGGCACATAGCGGAAACATTGTACACCCTTTAATACCTTCTGATTTTGTTGCCACTTGTATGTGCTGCCTGTTTTAAATAGAAATCAAGATTTTTTGTCTTTTCATTAAAATGTTTTTTAATTGTGGTAAAATACACCTAACATAAAATTGACCATCTTAACCATTTTCAAGTGTACAGTTCAATAGTGTTAAGTATCTTCATATTGCTGTGCAACAGATGTCCAGAAATTTTTCATCTTGCAAAACTGAAACTCTGTCCCCATTAAACAACCACCTCCATTTCTCCCCTCCCCCAAGTGCCTGGCAACCACCCTCCTGCTTTCTGTCTCTATGAATTTGACTACTCTAGGGACCTCCTATACACAGAACCATACAGTCTTTGTCTCTTTGTGACTGGCTTATTTCACTTAATGTGGTGTCCTCAAGGTTCACCCATATTGTAGTATGTGTCACAATTTCCTTTCTTTTTAAGGCCCAATAATATTCCACTGTGTGTGTGTATATATATATATATATATATATATATATATATATATATATATATCACATTTATTTATCCATTCATCTGTCAGTGGACACTTGGGTGACTTCCACCTTTTGGAATCAAGATTTCAAAAAAGAAAGTTTATGCTTAAATTAACCATTCATCTCATGGTGGAAATAGTTACACACAGAGAGCCTAGGGGGCTGGGGGACGACAGTCTTTCCAGGCCATCTGATAACCCAAGTGACTTCTCTGGAACAGAGAACCACAGCAGCTGCCACCCTCCCCCAAGAATCTCAGGTCCGGGAAGAAGTGTCCAACATCTCTCCTAGGTAGGCCTTTAGTCACAATACGGTACGGAAAGAACCCACCAATAAACAATGTGTTTCAGGATCATTAAGTAAAAGCCACACTTAACTGTATCTTATTCTGCAACCCTGAAAATAAGAAGTGCAAAGATAAAGCATATTTTAATAAAGACATTGAAACACTAACATCAGAATCTTAATCTCAAGAGTGAAGAAAACAAGACTGTGAAACTATCTTAGTGAGAGATTTTCCTGGTTTCTGTTTCTTCTTTGTGTGAGCATTCACCCATTTGTTTATTCTCTTACTCTCCACATTCGGTAGGTGGAATTCTTCCCTGAGTTTTATTTAAGTGAGCAGATGAAAATAGACTATATTAAATTATAGTTTCAGTCAGAGTTTTTAAAGTTGTCTTCACAATTCCAAAGCAGCCATTTGAAAAATGAAATCAAAGACTTTCTTACATTTAATGCTAAACATTAAAATGATGAATATTTTCCAAAAGACAGATAACAAAATGGTATGTACAGCATGATTCCAATCATAGGGAGAAAAAATACACATACATCACAGAAGAAAGGACTTCGAGGTGAGAATTCCCCGGATGGATGGAGCAAAGAGAGATATAAAGACGAAAGTGATCCAGGTATTGGGTTGGGTTTTAACATCAACACGGGCATAAGAGAAGGAGGCCAGAGGGGAGGAGGAAAGATTTGGGTCCTTGATGGCACTGATGGGCCCCTAATTAAAGCAACCTAAGTGCCACCTGTCTCTGGATTTCCTGTTAATGCGAAAATAAAATTTTCTGGATGGTTAAGTCAGCTCTGATTGTGTTTTCTGCTCCATTCTAATCTTGTTATGTTCTCCTCCATTTTACATGTAGTTATCATTCAGTAGAATAGTTTCATTATATCTTAAGGCCCCCTTAATTAATCATCATAAGAAATATGCAGCGATTTCTTATTCAACTTTACTTACACATTTACCAGTTTCTTTGTTTATATGTTTCCTCCATCTGAATTCTTGTTTCTTTGTTCAAATATCTTTCTTCCCATGAAAATCCTTTGCTTCTTTTCTTGGCAATGATCTATTAGTGATACATTTGTCTAAGTGTTTGTCTATAAATGTTTTATTTAATTACCTTGATTGGATGATAGTTTAGCTGCATAATGAATTCCTTTGACTTGCATGAGACAAGGAATTGGAATTGTCACGTTTTACATAAATCCAGGACTTAGATGGGATGAACAATTAGTAAGAGGTGGGAAAGGAAAAAACCAATCTTCTGGCACAAGAAGACAATGATGAGTTTTTTTTTCCTAGCCTGGCCCCTGAGTAGGAAAAAATGTCTCCCTGAAAAATGTATAACTATGTGCCTCATGGTCCAGGAATCTTTAAAATTCTTCTTAGTCTCTACTGCCTGGCAGAAACAAATGCAAAAATGCTTTGGGGGCCTCCCTCCCAAGTCTGAGATGCCCAGGCATTGCACAGATAAAGCTCCTCTGGCATTGCACTCAAACTCCAAATTCGAAAACATAAGAGAGAAAGAACATATGAGTGAAAGTGGGCACATGAACAGCAGATCTACATCTCCAAGTACATCAGGTACTAGAACAACCTAATACAGAGGGATAAAATAAATATGTTTAAAATGATTAAAGACAAAGAAAGTGCTGTAATCCCTAAGAACAAGTCACTATTTAAAAAACAATAAGCTTTTTGAACCAAACTAATCTCCTAGAAATGAAATATACAATTATCGAAATGTAAAACTCAGTGTACTTTTACATCAGATTTAACACAGCTAAAGAGAATTACTTAACTCTCTGGAGAATATATCTGAGGAATTTACTCAAAATGCAACACAGCAAGATAAAAAGATGGAATATATGAATTACAAAGTATATGAAAGAGACGTTATGAGATATCAAGGACAGAATTAGGCAGCCAAATATATCTCTAACAGTAACTCCCCAAGGAGAGACTAGAAAGATTGAGGGGGTGGTGGAAAATAAATATTTTAAGGCATAATGACTGACGTTTCTTTCTATATTCATTAAAGTCATAAATCTCAGTTTTAAGAAGCCCATCCATGCCAAGCACGAAAAATAAAAATAAACCCAAACCTAGACACATTGCAAAGAAACATCAAAATACCAAAGTTAAATAGAAGATCTTAAAAGCCACCAGTAAAAAATAACAGAGCACCTTCAAGAAAACAACAACAATTAAATGAGAAGAGAAATTGAAGAACAAGGGCAGATGCCAGAAGATAATGAAATAACATCTTTGCTGGGAGAGATGACACCTCTCGGGTTGGAATTCAATATCCAACTAAACCATCGTTTAATCAAGACATTTTCAGACAAAGACTGAGAGAGTTTACTACAAACAGATCCTTGCTGAAATTGAAGTAAAAAAAGGTGCTATCAGAGATGAAGATGGACATTTCATAATGATAAAGGGGTCAATTCATCAAGACGTACATTCTAAGTACATATGCACCAAAAAGCAGAATTTCAAAATAAAGGAAGCAAAACCTGAGAAAACTTTAAAGAGAACTAAACTGATTATCCACAGTTATTATTCAAGATTTCAACTTTTCTCTCAATAATCAATAGATCAAATAGACAGAAAATTAGTAAAGATATAGAAGATTTAAATGCCATTGACCAACTTGACATAACTGACATTTATAAAACATTATATACAGAACAGAATATATGTTCTTTTTAAGTGCACATGGAAGAATCACCAAGGCAGATTACATGCTATGCCATAAAAAATTGTCAGTATGATTAAATGGATTGAAATCATACAACATATATCCTCTGACCACAATGGAATACAATTAGAAATCAGTCATAGAAAGGTAACTGAAAAATTTCCCAAACATTTGGACATTAAACAATATACTTTAAAGAAACCTGTGGGTCAAAGAAGAAATCAAAAAGAAATTCAAAATGAATGAAAATAAAAATAAAATATTAAATTTGTGGGATGCTGCTAAAGCATTGTTTAGAGAGAAATCTATAGGTTGAAATGCTAATTTTAGTAAAAAGGAAAGGTTTAAAATTCATTCTCTAAGTTTCTACCATAGGAAGAGCAAACTTAATCCAAAGAAATAAAAAGAAGGAAATTAGAAAGATCAGATCACTATCAATAAACAGCTGGAAATTGAAATGTGAAAAAAATACAATTTACAAAGAGCAAGAAAAAATGAAACATGTAGAGACAAATTTAATAAAATGTGCAAAACCTCTACACTGAAAATGATAAAATATGGTTGTAAGAAATTAAAAAAGACATCAATAAATTGAGAGAGATACAGCAATTATGGTTTGGAATATTCAGTACTGTTAAGATGTAAATTCTCCCCAATCGATCTATTGGTTCAATTCAGTCTCAGTCAAAACCCCAGCAGGTTCTTTAATAGAAATTGAAAAATGATAATAGAAATTATATGGAAATACAAAAGAGTCAAGAATATGTAAAATAATTTTGGAAAAAAAGAATAAGCATGAAGGTTTTACAGGATTTCAGATAAAGCTAGTCATCAAAACAGTGTAATATTGGCTAGAGAATAGACATAGATTAATGGAACAGAATAGGGAGTCCAGAAAAAAATCCACAGATTGACTAATCTTTGAAAAATGTGCAAAGTAATGCTGGAACAGCTAAGTATCTGTATTTTTAAAAATGGACTTCAGTGCTCACCACCTATATGAAAACTAACTCTAAATGGATGATGGATCTGAATGTGAAAGTTAAATAATAAAACTTAAAGAAAAAAACATAGGAGAACATTTGTGTATCTTGGGATAGGAAAGAAGTCTTAGGACATAAACCACACTAACCAAAAAAGGAAAACATTGATAAAGTAGACTTCATCAAAATCAAAAACTTCTGCTACTTGAAACACATCTTTAAGAAAATAAAAAGGCAAACCACACACTAAGAGAATATATTCACAATTCATATATCTAACAAAGGACTTTTATCTAGAACACAAAAAGATCTCTAGCAACTCAATTATGAAAAGAAAAACAAACCACATTTTAAAATGTGAAAAATATTTGAATGGACCAGGAATTCTACTCCTAGGCATTTATATAAGAGGAGTTTGTCTGTATGATGTCTTATATATGAATGTATATAATGGCTCTATTTATAATTGCCAAATAGTGAAAATAACTCAAATGTCCATTAACAGAGGAATGGAAAAGAAAACTGTGGTCTATCCATGCCATGGAACACTGGTCAGCAATAAAAAGGATGAACTACTGATACATGCAACAACATACATGAATCTCAAAATCCTTAGCCTGAGTGAAAATAGCCAGACACAAGAGAATATAAGTCTGTATGTTTCCATTTATATAAAATCCTAGAACTGTCAAATCTAATTTATACTGGTGGAAAAACAGATCAGTGGTTGCCTGGAGCTGAGGATGAGAGGGGGCTTAACTAAGAGGCATGAGGGAACTTTCAGGGGAAATGGAAATATTCTATGTCCTGATGTGCGCTGGTAGTTACCAGTTACGTGCGTGCCATTAGTAACTATGGTCAAAATTCATCAAATTGTACATTTAAAATGGGTACATATTATTGTAAATTACACTTAAATAATTCTAGAGCTGTCAAATCTAAACTAAATTGGCAGAAAATTTAATTTAAAAAGTCAATTAAAAAAAAAGACAAAGCATTTATGATAGGTTTGTGGTTTGGCACCTTGGCAAAGCTGAACCGCATTTCACAGTATTCCCCTTCCAGTTAAAGTGTCCCATGAGAGAGGTTCTTGGGCCAGATTTGAGGGTAGAGGTGAGACAGTAGTCATTTTGTAATTTACACATGTTGTTACTTGTCTTCTAGCTCACCTTGATGGTGTGAGGCTGTGACAGCAACTGCTCCATCAAGGTAAGAGGCAATAAGAACTAACATGGGTTTTAGGCCATCCTCATAGGCTCCAGTTTGTGCTTGTGGGTTGGTTTCCACTTGTTCTTGCTCTCCCCTACTTTATATCCATCTTCCCTTGCCCAGTCTTTGCCCTTTAGACTTATATTTTCAGCATGAGATGTGAAGACAACAACATTACAGATACTGTTTTACCAGTTCCTACAATTGCATGAAGTTAAATCTTGTAACCAGTCCTCACATGTATACATAGTCATTCTTGGTGGTTCTGCTTCTCTGATTGAACCTTGATTTATAGAGCCCCTTTAGGAAGAGAGCACTGTTCAGTCAGGAGTTTCACTGTTATTTATGTATAATATGTTTCAAAGGAAAAAAATATATAGTACCACTATAAATCTATGTTATATAAAAAGGAAAAGAAGCAAGATATCCAAAAGCTGGTTACTACTAGAATCATTTATTTAACTACTACTTTAACTCTTTCCATCAAAAATATATGAATTGGTTATCAAAAAGAGACAAATGCAATAACAGGGAAAACCCTTGAGAAAACAGGGAGACCACAACTATGCTAATAATGAGGACCACTACAGTTACCAGGGTTGTTGGGGAGGGTCTGAGCTCCATGATAGCTAAGGCTCAGAGAGAAAACAAAAGTATTTGCCATATATATATATATACACCTATGCACATTAAACTAAGGAAGAAATAGTCAAAATTATTATTTCTGCAACTAGTCATGTGGTCATAGCTGGTATTTATAACTACCTTCTTCCACTGCCCATTCCATATTCCCTTCACCCTCAGCAATTGCTTCAGATGATCGGCTCTTTATCTGGTGGGATTTTTCTGACTGCTGGGCAAGGTGTGTGTACTGAGCTGTGGAACAAAGAGCTGCAGCCACCAGGGTCAGAGGTAGTTAAGAACCAGCTTTCAATCCATCCTGTGGGCTTCAGTTTGTGGTTGTGCATTCAATCTTGTCCTTGATCTACTTCCACTTTATAGACATCTTCCCTTCCCCATTGTCTGTCCCTGGACTTCAAGCTCCTGAATTGGTTGGGAGGACAGCAGCCTTACAGCTTCTACAGTTATGTAAGGTCAAACTCCTGTAACAAATACATATCTCCTAGTGGTTCTGCTTCTCTGATTGAACCCTGTTACATGAAACATAATAAATATTCCCTTTAAACTTAAGAACAAGACAAGGATCCCCACAATCACTACTTTATTTAATATTGCATTAGTGATTCTTGCCAGTGAATTAAGAAAATAAAAATGATTAAAATATATTAGAAACAGTATGAGGAGCCAAGATGGTGGTGTGAGTAGGGCAGCGGAAATCTCCTTCCAAAACCATATATATTTTTGAAAATACAACAAATACAACTATTCCTAAAAGAGAGACCAGAAGATACAGTACAACAGCCAGGCTACATGTACACCTGTGAGAACCCAGCACCTCACGAAGGGGGTAAGATACAAGCCATGGCCCAGTGGGACCCGAGCAAGCCCCCCACCCCAGCTCCCCAGTGGGAGGAGAGGAGTTGGAGCAGGGAGGGAGAGGGAGTCCAGGACTGCTAAATACCCAGCCCTAGTCATCCACACCAGGAGCACAGACACACAGTGCATGGTGTGCTGGATACTAGGGAAACAGAACAGTAAAACCTGAGAGCGGGTACCCAGAGCCAGCAAACCTGGGACAAAAGAAAAGCGAGTGCTTTTTGAAAGTCTTAAAGGGACAGGAGCCTCACAGCTGGACAGAGGTGTCCTGGTACACACAGCCCAGAAGCTGGGAATCCCGGGGAACTACAGGTGCCCTAACCCCCTGGGTGGCAGTGCAGCTCTGAGGCCCCTCACAGCAATATACAGCCTCCTGCCTGTTTCCCCTCCAGCATGGCCCCACCATAGCAGAGCAGCAGCCTGAGACCAGCCATGCCCAAGGCAGCCACTCAGAGCCGCATCCGCAACTGCCCAAGCCAGACTCAGGGACCCCATCAGCACACAGTTGCCCAGCACAAGCCACTAAGGGTTGCCGCTCTCACAGGAGAGGAAGGCGATGAGCAAGTGGGAAGGAACTTTGTTCTCCGAGCCAACATATGCACCAACTGCCCAAGACTACCTCTATTGCCATGAAAAGGCAGAAGAATTTGATCCAAACCAGAATCAAACAGACATCCCCTGAGAGGGAACCTGGGGAGATAGATTTAACCAATCTTCCAGAAAAAGAATTCAAAATAAAGGTCATAACCATACTGATGGACCTGCAGAGAAATATGCAAGAGCTAAGGATCAAGTCAGGAGGGAGAATATAGAAATAAAACAATCTCTGGAAGGAAATAAGAGCAGACTGGATGAGGTGCGAGAGATCGTTAATGGAATAGAAATCAGAGAACAGGAATACACAGAAGCTGAGGCAGAGAGAGATAAAAGGATCTCCAGGAATGAAAGAATATTAAGAGAACTGTGTGACCAATCCAAAAGGAACAATATCCACATTATAGGGGTACCAGAAGAAGAAGAGAGAGAAAAAGGGATAGAAAGTATCTTTGAAGAAATAATTGCTGAAAACTTCCCCAAACTGGGGGAGGAAATAGTCTCTTGGCCCATGGAAGCCCACAGATCTCCCAACAAAAGGGATCAAGGAGGAAAACACCAAGACATATAATAATTAAAATGGCAAAGATCAAAGACAAGGACAAAGTACTAAAGGCAGCCAGAGAGAGAAAAAAGGTCACCTACAAAGGAAAACCCATCAGGCTATCATCAGAATTCTCAACAGAAACCTTACAGGCCAGAAGAGAATGGCATAACATATTTAATGCAATGAAACAGAAGGGCCTTGAACAAGAATACTGTCTCCAGCACGATTACCATTTAAATATGAAGAAGGGATTAAAAAATACCCAGACAAGTAAAAGTTGAGGGAATTTTACTCCCACAAATCACCTCTACAGGGTATTTTAGAGGGACTGCTCTAGATGGAAGCACTCCTAAGGCTAAAGAGATGTCAACAGAGAAAATAAAATCACACCAAAGAAAGCAGACCAAACGAATACTAACTAAAGGCAAAAAATAAAATCAACTATGCACAAAAGCAGCCAAAGGAAACACAAAGGAGTACAGAATAAAACGCCTAACATATAAAGAATGGAGGAGGAGGAATAAGACAGGGAGAGAAATAAAGAATCATCACACTGTGTTTATAATAGCTCAATAACTGAGTTGAGTTAGACGGTTAGATAGTAAAGAAGCTACCCGTGAACCTTTGGTAACTATGAATCTAAAGCCTGCAATGGAATTAAGTACATATCTGTCAATAATCAACCTAAATGTAAATGGACTGAATGTACCAATCAAAACATACAGAGTAATAGAATGGATAAAAAAGCAAGACCCATCTATATGCTGCTTACAAGAGAATCACCTCAAACCCGAAGACATGCACACACTAAAAGTCAAGGGATGGAAAAAGATATTTCACGCAAACAACAAGGAGAAAAAAGCAGGTGTTACAGTACTAGTATCATACAAAATAGACTTCAAAACAAATTAAGTAACAAGAGATAAAGAAGGACTTTACATAATGATAAAGGGGTCAGTCCAACAAGAGCACATAACCTTTATAAATATATATGCACCCAATACAGGATCACCTACATATGTGAAACAAATACTAACAGAATTAAAGGAGGAAATAGAATGCAATGCATTCATTCTAGGAGACTTCAACACACCACTCACTCCAAAGGACAGATCCACCAGACAGAAAATAAATAAGGACGGACACAGAGGCATTGAACAACACACTAGAACAGATGGAACTAATAGACATCTATAGAACTCTATACCCAAAAGCAGCAGGATACACATTCTTCTCAAGTGCACATGGAACATTCTCCAGAATAGACCACATACTAGGCCACAAAAAGAGCCTCAGTAAATTCCAAAAAATTGAAATTTTACCAACCAATTTCTCAGACCACAAAGGTATAAAACTAGAAATAAGTTGTACAAAGAAAACAAAAAGGCTCACAAACACCTGGAGGCTTAACAACATGCTCCTAAATAATCAATGGATCAACGACCAAATCAACATTGAGATCAAGCAATATATGGAAACAAATGACAACAACAATACAAAGCCCCAACTTCTGTGGGATGCAGCAAAAGCAGTTTTAAGAGGAAAGTATATAGTAATCCAGGCATAATTAAAGAAGGAAGAACAATCCTTAATGAATAGTCTAAAGTCATAATTATCGAAATTGGAAAAAGAAGAACAAAGAACAAATGAGGCCCAAAGTCAGCAGAAGGAGGGACATAATAAAGATCAGAGAAGAAATGAATAAAATTGAGAAGAATAAAACAATAGACAAAATCAATGAAACCAAGAGCTGGTTCTTTGAGAAAATAAACAAAATAGATAAGCCCCTGGCCAGACTTATTAAGAGAAAAAGAGAATTAACACACATCAACAGAATCAGAAACAAGAAAGGAAAAATCATGACAGACCCTACAGAAATACAAAGAATCATTAGAGAATACTATGAGAATCTATATGCTAACAAGCTGGAAAACCAAGAAGAAATGGACAACTTCCTAGAAAAATACAACTGTCCAAGACTGACCAAGGAAGAAACAGAAAATCTAAACAGACCAATTACCAGCAACGAAATTGAAGCGGTAAACAAAAAAACTACCCAAGAGCAAAACCCCTGGGCCAGATGGATTTACCGCTGAATTTTATCAGACATATAGAGAAGACATAATACTCATTCTCCTTAAAGTTTTCCAAAAACTAGAAGAGGAGGGAATACTCCCAAACTCATTCTAGGAAGCTAGCATCACCCTAATACCAAAACCAGGCAAAGACCCCACCAAAAAAGAAAATTGCAGGCCAATATCCCTGATGAACATAGATGCAAAAATACTCAACAAAATATTAGCAAACCGAATTAAAAAATACATCAAGAGGATCATACACTATGACCAAGTGGGATTCATCTCAGGGATGTAAGGATGGTACAACATTCGGAAATCCATCAACATCATCCACCACATAAACAAAAAGAAGGACAAAAATCACATGATCTTCTCCATAGATGCTGAAAAAGCATTCAACAAATTTCAACATCCATTCATGATAAAAACTCTCAACAAAATGGGTATAGAGGGCAAGTACCTCAACATAATAAAGGCCATATATGATAAACACACAGCCAAAATCATACTGAACAGTGAGAAGCTGGAAGCTTTTCCTCTAAGATTGGGAACAAGACAGGATGCCCACTCTCCCCACTGTTACTCAACATAGTACTGGAGGTCCTAGCCACGGCAATTAGACAAAACAAAGAAATACAAGGCATTAAGATCAGTAAAGAAGAAGTCAAACTGTCACTATTTGCAGATGACATGATATTGTACATAAAAAACCCTAAAGCCTCCACTCCAAAACTAGTAGAACTAATATCGGAATTCAGCAAAGTTGCAGGATAAAAAATTAATACACAGAAATCTGTGGCTTTCCTATACACTAACAACGAACTAACAGAAAGAGAAATCAGGAAAGCAATTCCATTCACAATTGCATCAAAAATAATAAAATACCTAGGAATAAACCTAACCAAGGTAGTGAAAGACCTATATCCTGAAAACTACAAGACAGTCTTCAGAGAAATTAAAGAGGACACTAAGAAATGGAAACTCATCCCCTGAGTTCCATTGGGAACTCTTGGCTAGGAAGAATTAATATCATCAAATTGGCCATCCTGCCTAAAGCAATCTACAGATTTAATGCAATCCCTATCAAATTACCAACAGCATTCTTCAACGAACTGGAACAAATAGTTAAAAAATTCATATGGAAACACCAAAGACCCCGAATAGCCAAAGCACTCCTGAGAAGGAAGAATAAAGTGGGGGGGATCTCGCTCCCCAACTTCAAGCTCTACCTCAAAGCCACAGTAATCAAGACAATTTGGTATTGGCACAAGAACAGATGCACAGACCAGTGGAACAGAATAGAGACTCCAGATATTAACCCAAATATATATGGTCAATTAAAATACGATAAAGGAGCCATGGACATACAATGGAGAAATGACAGCCTCTTCAACAGTTGGTGTTTGCAAAACTGGACAGCTACATGTAAGGGAATGAACCTGGATCATTGTCTTACCCCATACACAAAAGTAAATTCGAAATGGATCAAAGACCTGAATGTAAGTCATGAAACCATAAAACTCTTAGAAAAAAACATAGGCAAAAATCTCTTGGACATAAACATGAGCAACTTCTTCATGAACATATCTCCCCGGGCAAGGGAAACAAAAGCAAAAATGAACAAGTGGGACCATATCAAGCTGAAAAGCCTCTGTACAGCAAAAGACACCATCAATAGAACAAAACAGCATCCTACAGTATGGGAGAATATATTCATAAATGACAGATCTGATAAAGAGTTGACATCCAAAATATATAAAGAGCTCACACACTTCAACAAACAAAAAGGAAATAATCCAATAAAAAAATGGGCAGAGGAGCTGAACAGACAGTTCTCCAAAGAAGAAATTCAGATGGCCAACAGACACATGAAAAGATGCTCCACATCGCTAATCATCAGAGAAATGCAAATTAAAACCACAATGAGATATCACCTCCTACCAGTGAGGATGGCCACCATCCACAAGACAAACAACAAAAATGTTGGTGAGGTTGTGGAGAAAGGGGAACCCTCCTACACTGCTGGTGGGAATGTAAATTAGTTCAACCATTGTGGAAAGCAGTATGGAGGTTCCTCCAAATGCTCAAAATAGAAATACCATTTGACCCAGGAATTCCACTTCTAGGAATTTACCCTAATAATACAGCAGCCCAGTTTGAAAAAGACAGATGCACCCCTATGTTTATCACAGCACTATTCACAATAGCCAAGAAATGGAAGCAACCTAAGTGTCCATTAGATGAATGGATAAAGAAGAGGTGGTACATATACAGAATGGAATATTATTCAGCCATAAGAGGAAAACAAATCCTACCATTTGCAACAACATGGATGGAGCTAGAGGGTATTATGCTCAGTGAAGTAATCCAGTCAGTGAAAGACAAGTACCAGATGATTTCACTCATATGTGGAGCATTAAGAACAAAGAAAAAACTGAAGGAACAAAACAGCAGTAGAATCACAGAACTGAAGACTGCACTAACAGCTACCAAAAGGAAAGGGACTGGGAAGGATGGGTGGGAACAGAGGGATAAGGAGAAGGGGGGGGAAGAAAGGGGGCATTACAATTAGCGTGTATAATGTGGGGGGAGGCACAGGGAGGGCTGTGCAACACAGAGAAGGCAAGTAGTGATTCTACAGCATCTTACTATGGTGATGGACAGTGACTGTAATGGGGGTTGTTGGGGGACTTGGTGTAGGGGGGAACCTAGTAAACATAATGTTCCTCACATAATTGTAGATTAATGATACCAAAATATATATATTAGAAACAAAACTACTGTCATTTGCAGATATGATTGTCTTTATAGAATTGACAAACTATTGGAACTAATAAGATTGCTCCACAAAATTGTTCAGTGTAAAATTCACATACAAAACCAATTGCCTTCTAGTATACCAGCATTAAAAAAGTATAAAATGTAATTTAAATAAAGATAACACTTTAAATAACAATAGAAGCTAAGCTAAGGTCCTTTGAAATAAATCTAACAAAAAATTCATAGAACATTCATAAAATTTATACAATTTTAATGAAATACATAAAAGATGATGAATAAATGGGAAGATATACCACACTTGTAGATGGGAATTCTCAACATTATAGAGGTACAAAGTATACCTAAATTGGTCAATAAATTCAATGCAATTTCAATCAAAATCTCAACAGGATCTTTCATGGAATTTGACAATCTCAATTTAAGATTCGTAAGAAAGTTCAAGGACCAAGAACAGCTAAGGCAATCTTAAAGATGAGAAAGGAAAATTAAGCTTTCAGATATTACAACCTATTATAAAGCTATACTAATTTAAAGTATTACTACTGGCTCAAAGCTAGAGTCATCAGCCACAGAAACGGAATAGAGAGTGCAGAAACAGGCCCACATATAGTTTCAAGTTTTGTATTTGACAAAAGTGACATTATAAAGAAGTCTGGAAAGGATCAACTATTCATTAAATATTGCTGGAACAATTTGCTAAATATGGGGAAAAATTCAAAACATTATAATCGCACCTTACTCCATACAAAATAAATAATTTCAGTTGATTAAGGACCTAAATGTGAAAAGTAAAAGTTTGAAATAATACATTAGACCATATTAAAAATTTTAAACTTCTGTGTGAAAATGACATAAAAACAAAGTGACAAATCAAGCCCCATCATTTCTTTAAAGTTTTTGCCTCTTAAATATATATACTGAAATATTTATGAATGAAATTATATGATATCTGCAACTTGCTTCAAAATAACCCAGGAGGCAAGAAGAGGAATTGGTGGGGGATGGGGGCTAGGCTGGAGAGGAGGTTGGGTACAAATCAAACAAGACTGGCCAGGAGTTGGTAATTGTTAAAGCTAGGTGATGTGTATATGGGGGTTCATTACACTATTTTCTCTATTTTGGCATATATTTGAAATTCTCCATTTACAAAAATTTTAAAGAGAAAAAGGAAAAAAGAGAGGATGTTTAAAACCAAGTCAAGAAACAGACTGGGAGAGTATTTTTGTGTTATAGAATATGACAAAGGATTGGTAATCTCAACATATAAAGAATGCCACTGTCAATAAGAAACTGACAATCAACCCATTAAAACAATTGGCCAAACATTTGAATACTTAATTCCCAGAGGAAGAAACCCAAAAGGGCCAGAAACATGAAATACATTCAAAGATCAACCACCTTTCTAATCAGGAAAAAGTAAATTAAATATCATTTTACAATGAAATATTTCACACACAGCATATTGGCAAAAATTTAAAACATATGAAATCTGATAATACTAAGCTATTTTGAAGAGCTGAAATTAAAAGAGCTTCCAGATGAGTAATTTGGAGAACAGGTTGACCATACATAGCAAAGTTGTTTATGTGTCTGTCCTACAATCCAAGATTCCACAAGTCCATATCCACCCTGAAGCAACTCTCCCACGTGTGGCCAAGGTAACATGTACATGTGTTTATTGCAACACTGTAGTTGTGGGCAAAAGTGGAAATAAATATCACTTCCATCAATTTAGCAATGGATAAATAAATGGCTGACAATAACAATGGCTGCTTTCATGTTTATCTCAGAAATTCATTAGAATGGCTAGCACCTACTGGGAGAAAACACCCATGGAGATTATTGGAGCCGCAGTGCCAGGTCTTAAGGGCCCTAAGGTTATAGACTGAAATCCCTGAGAAGACAGACCTCCAGTGCAATTATGCTGTATAAATCAGAGTCCTCAAGTAGCTTCCTTACATCTCCCCCTCCCCGCCGGGGGGCTGTAAAAGAGTCTCCTCTCCACCCACATGCATAAACATATGACCTGAGCAAAGGTCATATGGCTTTGCAATATCAGGATCAAGAACAAATGGTTAGGCCCTGAAAGCATTATGTAGAGTCCCAGGGATATGTCCCTATTTTTGTGAGCAGACTTTCCCTCAAGATCTCAAACCCCATTACAGGCTTGGTGGGGCTGGTGTAAAACACGAAATACACGTAGGATTGGCAAGGTAAGAAATGGATCACAGTTTTTTCTTTCGTCTTCAGAATTAAAGCTCCAAATTAGACAGGGGAAGACAAATGCGACCCGAGCTCTGAATTATTCTTTTTTATTTATACACTTCAGCAGTTCATCGTAGCCTTATCTCCTGGAGGTTGAAACTAATGAGAGGCTGAAAATTTTCATATAAGCCAAGAAAATGGAAATTGGATATGTTCGGAACAGTCATTACATAAAATATGGTTGTTTTTATTGCTTTTAACTTTTCTTCAGTAGACTATCTTGTTAATTCAATAAAAAAATTTATGAAGGTGAATGAGTAATGTTTGTAAATTTCTTTAAGCTCCTTGGATGAAAGGTGCTATATAAAACCAAAGTATATTGTGTTGCATTATTATTTTATTTTATAAGCTCTGCAGCATAAAAAGCCACAAATGAAATCTCTGAATGGTTTCAGGAGGATGAACATTATCTTCCTAGTGTTGGGAATAGATCTTCAGGCTTTTGTGAAATTGAAAACTCATATATTTTGTTGCTGCTCAAGTTCTATATGCTCAGAGGCAGATATTGACAGGAGAATTTTTGTTGGAGTTGTGTGGATGGATGGAGTATGTGTGTGGTGTGTGTGTGTGTACTCAGATGGGAAATGGGCCACACACATGGTGAGTCAGACATTTGACTGTCAGCTTATAGTCAGTATTTATTTCTGGCTGCTAATGTGTATTGCTCTTTGAAAATTGGTATATTGTTTTTAAAAATGTAATTTTTAAGCTTGTTTTCAGGGTCCAGAAGTTGAAAATAAAAATCTGTGCCTTGTCATCTTGTGACATCACTGAAATTTTTATGTCATGCTCCGGAATTAAACCATATTCAACAAAGATAAATTGAGTTCCCGTATGACATTCTCCCATCAGAATCCCAAACTGTGTTTGGCAAATTAGCAAGTTTGCTACAAGTTTAATCCCCTGACTGCATTCAGGAGGTGATGGAGTGAGGCAAAGCATATGTGCATCAAAAGTTAAATAACGACAATGGGCAACAGTATCTGTCAATAGAGGCCAAATGAGAAATCTGAAAAGCAAAGGTTGTGTATTCAGATGCAAGTGGAGAAGCCACCAAAGATTCTGGGGTCAATGGGACAGCAGAGTCATTAGACAATGGAACAGTGTGAGCTGAGGGACTGGCTGAAATGGCGTTTCCAGGGAGGGAATGGGGGAGATAGAGTTGGATATTTAACTTAATAATACATCACATTGAAATAATATCATAAATAGTTCTCCATTTTCTCCCTCAATTATAATTATCCTCAATTATTTATTTCTATTCAGGTCTCTCCCTTTTCAGTTCTTGTCCTTAATTTAAGTCTCTAAATATGAATATGCATGCTTCCCAGGAGGGAGACAAAAGCAAAAAAGAACAGGTGGCAGCAAGCAATCTTGGTTGATGATGATAATGTTGAAAATATTTTATTTTATTTTACATTGGAATTTTTCCTGACTCTTCTTCATCCAACAGGCTCATGACAATGTCAGCAGCCCTGAAATACTTTTTTATCTTTTTTATATCTCTTTCTAATTCTTTCCATCTTAATAGTCTGGATCTGCTGTCAGCGGTCTTGAAACTCTGAATTAAAACAAAAGCAAACAGATGTAGAGAAATCAGAACCTTCATACATTTCTGAGGAGAATGGAAAATGGTGCAGTCTTTGCGGAAAATTTTGGCAGTTCCTCAAAATATGAAACGCAGAGTTATCCTATGACCCAGCCATTCCATTTCCAGCGATTATTCCAAGAAAAATGAAAACATATGTCTACATGAAAACTTTTACATGAATGTTCATAGCAGCATTATTTGTTGTTGCTAAAAAAGTAGAAACAACCCAAATGTCTATCAACTGATGAATGATAAAGAAAAAGTGGTATATTCACATGAGAGAATATTATTCAGCCATAAAAGGAAGAGGTAAGGACACATGCTACAACATAGATGAACATTGAAAACGTTATGCTGAGTGAAGAAGCCAGACACAAAGGACCACATATTACGATTCCACTTATATGAAGCGTCCAGAAAAGGCAAATCTATAGAGACAGAAAGCAGATTTGCGAAGAACAGCAGGGAGTGGGGTGACTCCTTGAGGGTTTCTTTTGCGGTGAGGAAAATATTCTAAAATTAGATTGTGGTAATGGTTGCACACTGTGAATATATTAAAAACCATTCACTTGTACATTTTAAGTGGGTGAATTGTGTGTTATATGATTTATATCTCAATTAAGCCATTTAAAAAATCAAACAGTAAAATGTTTAAAAACCTTTCCTTTGTATTTTGGCTCTTCCAGTTGATAGTCTCCTGCTGATGGCTGTTATTTTATGCCACATATCTTCGTTTATAATTTCTCTGGATCACATATTTTGATTTTAGGCACTTCTGGAACTTTCTTGGTAACCTATCTCAAGGTTTGACTTCTCTTCTGCATCAAATGATTAAAATGGAACAACTGTGTTTTTATAAATTCCTCTTTATGCTTGGAAATTGAAATTGGGTTCTTACCAAACGTGGTATCACACAAATGACATCATTTCTTACAACCGAAAACCCAATATTTTTGATATAGGCTAGGAGTTTATTCTTTAGATGAGATAAACCCATAAAATTATGTTTTTTAAAAAATAAACCCACTAAAATGTACACTTCTAAGAAGTTTGAGCATCTTCCAGGTAGTCTCTTTATGAGGCTTTATTAATGCCACGATTCACAAAATAAATAATTGCTCAAACATTTTTGCAACTTTGTTAGGTTTGGCTCCAAAAGCATGTGTGATTTTTTAAATATCCTGAATGGCAATACAGTTCTGCCCTTAAGTGGTGATTTAATTTTTGGAAATAGTCAAATGCCACCCATGTTTGATAAGTAGGTCAAAAGACCAACCTGAGAATATTTTTTAATGTCAAAAATGAAATATGACTCTAATGAAACTTTTCTTTCCCTGGTAATTCAACTTAATCTGAAGTCACTTTAAAAATATGAATTTCAAAAAATAATTTGAGTAGCTACAGTATTATCGGAATGAGCCTCTGGCGGCTCACTAGACATGATGCCAGGGACTTTACACAGTTTATTTCCATCAATTCTTCCAATAGTTTTGCAGGGCAAAAATTATCCCCATTTTACTGATAAGAAAATAACGTCAGAGAAGCTAAACAACATGCCCAGGTAAATCCAGCTGTCCTGAGGCAAAACTGGTCCTCAAATCTCCAACCTGCTGACTCTCCATGGGACGAGTTGGGTAGCAAAAACATTTTCATCTCAGTTTTAAAAGTTCGTCACTTTGTTTTATTCTTGAAGCAATTTATAATTTTTATTTCTTAATTCTACCTGCTGTGTGCATGTCCAAACTTTAAATTGGGCCAAATCTGTCCTCAAAGATCTGAGGCTTCTCTGCTTTTTTGGGCCTTCTTTCTTATCTCCTCATTTCAGATAGTGAACTACATATTAAGTTTAACCGGGCAAAATCTGAGTGCAGCACCTCTCTCCTATCATAACACTGAGAACTTTTCATTTACCCTGTGTCAAAGTCATCACCAATTCAGTCAGTAGACACCAAATTAAGGAAGGTTTGCTATGTCTTCTCTCTGAGCTCCTTGGAAGGCCCCCATGCCTTGTATCGTCCAATGCTGTGCTTTTCGGCTATAAAATCAGAGAACATTGCCTAAGGGAGCAGGGCCACAGAAAGGTATTTGGAGGATAATGTTAAAACGTGTAATAAAATTAAAACCATGAATATAGCTAGGGGAACTGTCCATCCATGGAATGAGCATATTAGTGTAAATGAATTAAGAGTTAGAAACTAATGAGGTCTGTTGAGTTGATTCCTGTAATCTGGTAAAATTTAAATAGCATTTTCTTTTTATTGGCTCATGGACTGCCTGAATGAACACGACTAGAACCTTTCGAAAGTGGGTTTGGCCTAAAAGTAAGCCAATACTTAAAATCTTTTAGCAGGGCCATATCAAGGGTAGCTTAACCATCACTTGGCTTTAGAGCTGTAGGTTCCTGGAATGAGTAAACATAGTAACAGTGAACACTTACATAGTACTACCTATATGCCAAGTACTGTTCTAAGTTGACTCACTTAATCTTCATAGCTGTGAAGTTGGTGCCTTTATCATCAACCATATTTTTCAGATGAAGAGATCAAGGCGTGGGTTTGTTAAATGATTTGTCCAGGGTCACTGTGAGAAAAATGGAGATTCCCAAGCAGGATTTCTGCCTGACCTTAATGTGCCCAATGTGTATCTATATATGAGCCTGTTTGCACATCTATGGGATATTTACCAGGGACAGAGCAGCTGGTCAGTCACAGGAGTACTAGCACAGAGGAGGGGTAGAGAGGAAACACCCATTCTCTCCTCCCCTCAGTTCCTGGCACATAATTGGTCAGGCATCCACCAGTTCCTCCCAGTGCTAGGAGCAGGGAAGTAAAGAGGGCTGTGAGAGCCATGGAGCCCAGGTGCTCCTGAAGAGTTAAGCCAAGTGAGATCAGGGAGCTGGGACAGTGGAGGAGGGAAGACTGGTGGGAGAACTAAGAGAGAACGGAAGCTGGCACAGGGAAGCCAGAGCGGACAAGATACTGAGACCTACTGCCATGAGAATAAAACCCCCTTTAAGCCCCCAACTTCTTGCCCTTGCCTTTATTTGGTCTCCTCAAATTCATAGGGAACTTGTGCTGGGCGGGGAACCCCCTCCTTTCGGAGCAACAGTCACACAGCCAGTAAGTAGTGAAACCAGACCCTAAATGTGTTCTAAATCATTACACATAGTCTCTCTTCATGCTGTGTGGCCTCTAGTGTAAAATGGTTTGGCAGAGAGGACCCAACTGGCAGCTAAAGACAATCTGTTTTCCATGGGCCAGAAAGGTTTTGCCCTGTAGTATATTCATCAGCTTGTCCAAGAAAAAAAAAAAGTATATAAATCTTCAAACACAGACGATTGGAAGAATTTGCCTTCTAATGAGAAGAAAACCTGTCTTTCTCCCCTTGCTAATTGATTGCCCTCTGTGGTGGTGGATTGCATTATTGTTCCCATCTTGTCCTCCCTCCCTATATTCATATTCTTTGCCATGTAGCTTTATAGTTCTTCTCACTAGAAAGAGAGTCTACCTCTCCACTTCTTTTCAGCCTCAGCCATTTAATTCACTTTGGCCAAAGGAATATAAGCAAGTGTTGCAAGCAGGGGCTTGAAATGTGTTGGCACAGCTGAGCTTCTTTCGTTTTGCTGTGCATCGCCATGAGCATTATGTGCTCTGGAGAGCCAGCTGCTGCAAGAGGAAAGACATGTGGGGCAAACCTTTGAACCAAACTCAGCTGAGCCCAGGCTATACCAGCCAACTCAGCCAGATGAGTGAGTGAAAATATATGATCATTGTTTTAAGCCACTGAACTTTGAGGTGGTTTGTTTTACAGTAAGACTGTGGGAATAACTGACAGGTTATTCACTCGATTTGCTTTTTTATTTTAGGTACAAATTCCTCCCACCCATGAACACAGTGACACATTTGCCAGTATTGTTATAGCCAATAGTCACAGCCGTCTTCCCCTCTTCCATCGCCTCTCTCCCTAACATAGCTTTATGCCACCACACTCATCTTTTTTTCTTCCTTTTAACTTCTGACATACTTCCACCTGATCTACAATCACCTCTGTGATTGGATTGGTGGCACTCTGACCCTGGAGGCAATATAACTGATCACCATTCCTCTGTTCTTATGCACACTGTGATCTTATTGGCTAAAATAATCAAAACAAACACGTTTAGGAGGAAAATATAGAGGCCAGTTTTCAAAAACCAACAACTCACTGATTCTTTTAGTCTAGTTTGTGAAGTGATTCTAAGGGACCATACATGATTTCCAATTCATCTGGATTTAATCAATCTCTGTCTGCCCCTTTTTGGTAAATGTGCCCATAACAGTCATTTATGTGGAAACTGAAGTCACTCTTCTAAAAAGATACTGTACTTACATCACTTTTCCAAAAGTATGCATATTGAAATAATTTCAAACACAGTCGGAAAAGTTGCAAGAATAGTACTATGAAATCCCAAATACCCTTCACCCACATTCAGCAATTAACATTTTCCACATTTGCTTTACTCTTGTATGTTTCTTTCTCCTTCTCTATTTTTCTTCTGAACCATTTGAAAGTAAATTGCAGACATCATGCCCCTTTGCCCCTAAATTCTTTTGTGTGCCTTTCCTAATGATAACAAGTCTCTCACATGATCACAACTATCTTATTCAAATCAGAAAGTTTAATGTTGATATAATGCTGTACTCTTATATATGATCTGTATTCAAATTTTGCCAATTTTCCCATTAATATCCTTTATGGCATTTCCCCCTTTCTTTGGGTTCCCTAAATCCGATTCAGGATTGCAGATTGCAATTAATTGTCAAATCTCTTTAGTCTCTTTTGTTCTAAAGCAGCTCCCTACCTTTTCTTTGGCTTTCATGACATTGACATTTCAGAGTAGTACAGGCCAGTTACTTCCTAGAATGTATTTCCATCTAATATTATCTGAGGCTTCTTCATATGGTTAGATTTGGGTCATGCATTTTACCAGGAATATGACACAGGTAGTATTTACATTTTCAATTCTACTTCTACTGATGGTGAAGACAACATGTAATATAGTTTAAAGACTCATGTATTACCAGTTTAGCAATGGCTGTTAAAGTTATAAATTTATTTGCCCTTCAATGAGCAATTAAACATGGGGGATTTATTCTACAGATAGACTTGCACACAGGGAAAATGTCATAAGCACCAGGTTACTCAGTGCAACAATGTTTGTTATGGCAAAGATTGAAAACAATGCAAATGTCCATCAATAGTGAATTGGTTAAATACGTTTACATATCCATCCGATGGAGTACCATGCAGACGCCAAAAAAAGGGTGAAAGAGGGTGGTAGGGGGGAAATTCTCTATGTACTGATGTAGAAAGAGCTCTAACATTTGTGAAAAATATTAATATTTGGAAAAATACAATTTTTAAATGTAGAACAATTTTTATACTATCTTATCTTTGGTATTGGGACCAAGGGCAGGCTGCCCCCAAATGTGCCACTTTGGCACATTGATTACTTTGAATTGAAACAACTGGAGAAAAGCAGAAGCAGGAGGTATTCTCTGACCCCGCTTTGACCCCCTGGCCTCGAAACCAGGAAATAAATCTCCTGTGTGAAAGGTGCCCTCCCTGCACCTGGAGCATAGAAGGCATCCTTATCACCAGAGACAGGGGAATTAGACTGGAGAAGGCTGCATAAGGAAATTTTGTTACTTCTTTACTAATTTGCTATCCTAGCCCAAATGCTGTTCAGAATTCCTTACTAACTGAAGCTCCCAAACCTAAGTTTTCTTTGTCCTGTCAACTCCTCAGATTTACGGGTTTTTTTGTCTAAAATGCATAGAAGCTGCATGTGTTGGTCATTTCTTTGGGTTCTTGGTTGTATCATTGGCCTCTGTACATACATAATTTAACTTTGGGTTTTTTTCTGCCTTTAATCTGTCTCATGTCAATTTGATTTTTAGACCAGCTAGAAGAACCTTGAAGGGCAGAGGAAATTTCTTCCTCCCCAACAGTATGAAAGAAAACAGACTAAAGTTTATATGCGTATTTGCTTGTATGTCCACATATAAACTGAGAACAGGAGTGAGGGGAGATGTCTTGGCAGATGAGAGACAAGGATTAGCAAGAGACTTACTGTATGTCCTTCTGTACTTTCAGGTTTTTGAATCACCTGAATATATTACCTATTCGAAAACTAAATTAAAAAATAAATAAACAGAATGAACAGAAAATGGTTAAACAAACAAGCAAACAAAAAACTGATGTTTCCCTTCTTGTCTACCTGGAGTTTTAAACTCTAGAGGCAACTTTCTAGCAGTTATGATTTTTTTCCCATTAAATGTGATAACATGAGCCCCAGGTATCAAAGGCATTCTTAGCAGGGTTAGAGAAAGAGAGAGAGAGATTGAGAAAGACGGAGAGACAGAGAGACTAAATTTGTTTTCTTCCAAGAAACCAAATTCCCATGCATTTATACAAGCATGGCATAGCCGACCCTGTTTCTGCTGTACGCAAATCCCCTTGGATGCCTTTTACATTTCCTGGGAGTCACCTCCCCCAAATTTCTGTGTGTTCTGCTTATGATGGCCTGCACCTGTGACCTTGTTTGGAAGCCTGCCCTTGGGCTGTTAAAGCTACTTTGCCCACTTGTACAAAAAGCAAGAAATGCCTAGGAATTTCCTCCCCGCAGGGGCAACCTTAGCCAATGACTTACCAGTGCAGGATGAAATGCTGGCTCCTTGCCTCTGGTCTGAACAAACTTTGAGGTATGATGTATGTTCCAGAACTCTCCACAGGGTCAGCCTGAGACCAAGAGTTTGCTTGAACTGAACTTGCTCTGCTTCTTTCCCCTCCATGCCTGACTTCTCCCACTCCCTTCCTGCTTTCTTCTAGGAGTACTTCTTCCATAAATCATTTGTACAGGAGTTCGTGTCTCAGGATCCCTCTCTGGAGAACAAGACCGAAGATATATGGTTTATTAGATTTGGAATGGCTGTAATGTGACACCACAACTTGATTTTTCCTAACATATCTGAGAAACTGGGATATCATTATTATATGTTCCAATCCCACCTTTCATACATTGCAAATACTCCAGATTATACCTCATTATGCAATGATTTTATGATGCATAATAACTTTAATACCTTGCTTCTATGAGCAAATGGGCTTTACCACATGCCTAATTGTATTACCAATTTAGTTAATGTTGAAGTCCTGCCTCTAGGGTCTAGTATTTTAAGGCTGTAAATGGAATTTACATTGTTTCAGGGCACAGAGGTAACAAAAGAGAAAAAAAAACCCCTATCATCTTGAGTTATCTGCTGACCTACTGAAACATGAGACCTGATTACCCCATCATTATTTTTGCCTGCTTACCTAAAAATGTCATTAAAGCTCAAAGTAGGATGCAGTTAATTTAACAACTGTGTATTTGCAGTTCTCCCCATAAAAACTTGCTTTCTTAAATATGACACATCTTTACTCTTACAAAAGGACCAGTTTCCTAGGCAAAATTTTCTATTTCCCCTTTTCCCATGAATATCACTTTAGTATCTGGAATCTTCCTACAGGTGAGGGCTTTGGTCAAATGTTTAATCATTTTAAGAAACATTACAGTGCACCAAAAGTCAGAGGGAATATTCTTGCCCTTTACAGGCTTCCAGTCTGGGATGAGAGGGATCAACCTTTAGATTAGGAGTCAGCAAACTACAGCCTACAGGCCGAATCTAACCTGTATTTGTACCAACCCATGAGCTCAGAATAATTTTTACATTTTTAAGTCACTGTAAAACAATGAATACTATTTTGTAACACAAAAATTATGTGTAATTCGGATTTTAGTGTCCACAAATAAAGTTTTATTGGAACACTGAAACAAATTACTCATTTGTTTACATACTGTCTCTGCTTTCCAGGGTTGAGTAGTTACAATGGAGACAATATGGCCCTCTACAGTAGGAAAAATAAGGCTCGCCTCCACAAGCTTTTCCCTGGAACCTGTGATGTGTGACCTTACCTGGGAAAAGGGACTTTGCAGATGTAATTAGGATTATGGATTTTGATGAGGAGATTATCCTGGAGTATCCAGGTGGACCCATAATCATACATGCTCTTCAAAGCAGCAAACTTGCTCTAGCGGGAGGCAGAGAGATGTGACAGATGGGCAAGTCAGAGAGATTCAAAGTGTGAGAAGGATTTGATGTGCTATTGCTTATTTAAAGATGGAGGGGACAAAATGACAAGAAAAGAATTTGTCTGATAGTTTTCTGAGAGCTTAATCTGACAGAGAAAAATGAACTTGAACCATGGTCCAGGATAAAGGAGGAGGAAATCTCACAGGTTTTTCTTGGCCTGATCCTACATTTGATGATTCAGCCAAGCTAAATTAAAGTAAAGCAAAACTGCAGTCTCTCATTCTTCAGTTGGCACTACTAATATATCAGATGTAACTGAGAAAAAAAGTGTTTGTTCTATCCACTTACATATAGGCACCACTGTAAAAATAGAACATTAACATGTTTACTTATTTGTTATCCATTTTCTTCAACTGAAACATATTTTTGCTTGGTTAGGGACTGTCCTGTTCATCATTCCTACCCTAGAACTGTGGTTCTGGCACCAATGAAGTACCTGATAAATATTTGCAGGATAGGTGAAAATACATTAGATTTATCTAAATTTAGATAAACACATTAAAATATTATAGGAAATATATGAACATAGGAGTCAGGCAGAAAATTTCTCCTGCTTGTTTATATCTTGCTGGTCAAATAAACCAATTTTAGTTAAGATCTATTCAGATCCCTCTGATTGTGATAGTAGAGGTCTTTTGAAAGAGAAAGGTGGTAATAGAGGTTTGAAATGAAATACATAATATGGTTCCTATTCTATTCTTAGAAGATTTAAGGTAGGATGCACTGTAACTGCATCTAAACTGCATGATGAAGATAAACCTCTGAAACTGAATCACAACATACATGATCCAGCCTGTTTTTCATCACAAAAATGGAAGCCAAGTTATACAGTCCTCCACAGCAGCCAGTCTGTTTTAAGGCAGAGATAATGGTTATAATAATTGATTTTAATTTAACACAATTCTGTCTTTAATAAATGAAATTTTCTCTCTCTTAAATCTAAAACATCTTGGACAGGTTGTCAAGAGAGGAGAGAGCTAAGCTTTGCAGGAAAAAAGATAGAACGATGTCCTTATGGGGAAATCTGAAGAGTATTAAAATTGACTAATTCATTAGAAGAGCTTTTTGTGAGCTTATTACAAGTTCTTCATTATTGCAGATCTTCCAAAAGGGCATAAAGGGCTTTTTAATGCAAAATGAATAGTACATCTTTCTTTGATGTTTCCTAAATATCGGACTTTCTGAAAGTAGAATGATTATATATAAATGCCATACATATTTTCAGCTTTCCCAATGATTTTAAATGTTATTTTGTATTTTTCGGACAGTTCAGTAATTTGGTTGTTGCTATTTCATTTTGTTCCATAAAACTTTGATCTCCTCTACAAAATATTTATATTTGTGTGTGCAAACATGCTGTATTAACTCCTGCCAAACTCCAAGTTTACCATGCAATTCAATCCTTTTGGGATATTAGCACCCATCACAATTTCCCCATTCTTTGACAGGGCCAGGTTCAGTATAAAACTGGGTAAATGCAAAAGATCTTTTGTCCTCAATGTGTAGTTGCTGTTGGGTCAACTCCCCAGGTATCTGATGCACTTAAGGCCCTTTGAAAATCCATCTTAAGTTCAAACCTTGCATCTTCTCTTAAAAAGCTTTCGATTTACATGCCTTCAAAGGCACCCTCCATCTAGTAATTGTTAAGAAAAATTATACAAAACTTAGAGAAGGCAGAAAGGCAGATGTCATCACCTTTTAATGTCATATGGAGAATTCACTCAAGGATTATCTAGGGGAATATACCTTCTTTGCTCAGTCTATCATTGATTAAAAGTAAAAGATTTCATGAAGTTACATGAAAACTTAAAGAACTTTGTCCAGCAGAGATGGAAATGTCCAGTAGAAAAGATAACCTCAAAGGTTAAAGGTTTTTTGTTTTATAAGTTTTGTGTCTAACCCAGCCATTTTATCCTAACATTCCTCTATTAAACTACCTCTATGCACCAAGCTCCTCACATGCCCTTCAAACTAATGTTAATATTCTACTGGTTCCTGCATTAATTAATGAGTTGAATAAAACCTTTGGCATATGTTCCTTTTATATATACATAAGATTCATGATTTTACCTTTTTTGGAAATTACACCTTTGTGCCAATTAACAGCTCACACCACCTACAGGCAAGTTTTGGACCACCCCTACAGGAAACAAAACATCACAAACAACTTCAATATGTAACAAAATGAGAAATTACTGTGGTAAGGAAAAAAATATCTTCAATCTTAGAAGAAAATAAATCAGTCACCATGGAAACCAGTGTGGTAATGACTTTTATTTGGCCTTTATTCTGTTCCCTTTGTTGGGAAAAGGGAAGGACTGGGTTCAAGCAGTTGGAAAGGGTAAGGGAATGCAAATACTGAAGGTATTTGATTCTCAGATTTGGTTACCAGTCTTTTCTCCTCTCATTGAACTCCCTGGGATCCATTAGCTGATATACTAAGCTTATTCATTTTCTTTTTGCTCATTAAAAAAACCCCAAAAAGTTAAGTCATTACTCCATTTCCTGAGGCATGACTCTTATCTCCTTTCCTATTCCCATTTTCAAAGGTCACCAGAGTCATATTCCAGGCTTGAGCAAGAATCTAGTTATTACCCACCAGTGTTGGTCAAGTGGGGATAAGCTATGTGCCCTCCCCTCAAGGAAGTCACCATGTCAGAGAGAGAGGGCAAAGGAGAAGGGTGGACACAGGTCAGTGGAGGACAGAGGAACTGTCTGTAAGGGTCTGCTTGGATTTGTCTATGACTAAGAGTACGATTGACCCTTGAACAATGTGGAAGTTGGGAGCACCAACCCCCTGCACAGTCAAAAATCTGAGCATAACTTTTACCCCCTAAAAACCTTAACTACTAATAGCCTTCTGTTAACCAGAAGTCTTACTGATAACATAAACAGTCAATCGACACATATTTGGTATGTATATGTATTATATACTTTTTCTTACAATAAAGTAAGCTAGAGAAAAGAAAATGGTTTTTCAAATTGTTGCAAAAAAAAAAAATTTCCAATATATTTATTGAAAAAATATCTGCAAATAAGCAAACCTGTGTTGTTCAAGGATTAACTATACTTAAGTCTAAAGTGAGAAAAAAGAGCCAGGGGCTCCTCCCTGAAGTCCAGCTGGCCTTTCAGCTATTTTTCTAAGAAATGAGTCAGGAACCTATGGATTAGGTTGCTTAACTTCAGAAACTGTGTTAGAGCCCATAAGCCTTGTACCATTTATTATTTATTCATTTTTTGGAGGGGAGCAAATTTGTGTTATTTTTAATTCTTTCAATTGGTGAAGAGCAACATCATACTCTTAAATGAAGTGGTCTTATGTGCTAAACTATGGCCTTCTCTCCACTCTTGGGGGTTGGGGTTGGGGAACCAAGTCCCAGGGGACCTATCAGTGTGACAGCAGCTTTGGAGAGGAGACAAAAGGCAGGAAACAGAAAGCCTGGGATTCCGTCTGGAACAAGAAATGTCCCTGTGGAACACAATAATTTCAATGTTGTATCAGTGAGCTTGCCTCTCTGCCATATACTTCCACCAGACTGCCCATGAATGACCTCCTCTTACCATTGCCTTGAGGTGTTTTAACAAAACTGTTCATTTGGTATGATGTAGAAGTACAGAAGTATAAAGAAAAACACAAAACAGCAGTTAGTCATGATGCTGCCACACAGAGGTAACATTCATTGGCCTGGTATAGGTCTCCTTCTTTGTGTATTTTTGACACACCTATAGTAGTTTGCCAGGGCTGCCATAACAAAGTATCACAAATGGGATGTCTTAGACAACAGAAACTTACAACTTTACAGGCCTGGAGGCTGGAGTCCAAAAACAAAGTGTCGGCAGGGTTGGTTCCTTCTGAGGGCTGGGAGAGAGAATCTGTTCCAGGCCTCTGTCTTCGACTTGCATATGGCCTTCTTCTCCCTGTGTCTTCGCATTGTCTTCCCTCAATGTGTATCTGTCTCTGTGTCCAAATTTCTCCTTTTTATAAGGACACCAGTCATATTGATTGGGTCAGGGCCACCATAACGACTCCATTTTAACTTGATTACCTCTGTAAAGACCCTCTGTCCAAGTAAGTCACATTCTGAGATACTGAGGGTTGGGATTTCAATATATCTTTTGGGGAGAGGTGTGCGTAAGTTGGGGTTCCTATGGCCAGGATCCTCGCTGAACTTAAACCACCTGATGATGTAACTGGCCTGTTGCCAGGTTACCGCTTCCACACCTTTAGGCAATAAGTTATTATTGCACTGTATAGAGAGCTCAGCCCAGTGCTCTGGGCGGAGGCAGATACATTAGTGCTCGACCTACCGCCAGGAGAACAAGACGGGTAATAAACCCTTTTTCCCCAAAGAACTTTTTGCTGTCAATTTATCTGGTCACATTAAATCCATAGCAAACTTGCCCGGGGCTGAAACCCATTGGCAAGACAGTGGGGACACAATTCAATCTGTAATAATACTCAACATATTGACTGAGCTGATTATTCTGTTTGCTCTCCATTTTCTACCTCTCGGTTTTGCTCCATGCACAGAGAAGCTGACCTCTACAGATGATATCAATGGCCCCTCTCCTGGCTTCTAGATGGGCTGAGGCAGTAGAAGGCACTGGCTGTAGAACAGAGGACAGAAGGAGGGAGAGATTTGGTATTTACTTGCTCCTTTTCTCCCTTTCCTTGTTATTTCAGACCTAAGGGTAGTAAGGGTTTTCCAGGGTTCCTAGTGCCTGGAAACCTTACATCTATTTTTGATTTTCTTAATCCCATCCACACCTCTGTAAGTAATCTGTTTATTAAACACTCTTCAGTTAAATCCTTCAGTAAGATATGAATTTCCTGTCAGGACTCTGATACTGAGATATACACATAATTTATATAGTTGGCATATTATTTGTTAAGGAAAAGTATCCAAAACATTGGAAATAAGGCAAAGGGGAAGTGACATGTCTTTCAATGTCATATGAGGAACATTTCTGTAAGAGAATTATTTAATTCTCTAGAAGAATGTATCTGTGTTTGACTCTGCTATTTACTATTTGTTAGTGCCCAGACCCTGTGAAGTTATACGTTAACTTGTAGGTTATTTCTGTCTGGCAAAAGATAACTCCAAAGTTTATGGTTTTATTGCCCTGGGAATTAATCAGTCCTATATCTTACATAGCATGTATTCTAAAATTCTTTTATATAACTTAATGCCTATAGATACATTCATTAAATGCTCTTTGAACCACCTTTACAATCTCACTGATGCCCTCACCAATAAAGCAAATAAATATTGATACATGTTTGTTCTATATTTATATTAGTTTAATTTTTCATCTTTTGAAGATTATGCTTTGACATTGTAGATAAAATGAGAGTTCCTGTGGCCAGGATTCTCACCTCACCATGGTTGACTAGCTCACTGCACACCTGTCGGCAGTACATGGCTGTTGACTCTATAAAAAGAGCTGCGCCCAGTGCTCTGGGCACAACATGGTGGCAGGGCTGCAAGGGCAGGACAGAGGCCCAGAGGACGGCTGTGCGGGACGACTGTGCAGAGAGACCCAGAGGATGGCTGTGTGGGATGGCTGTGCAGAGAAGCCCAGAGGACAGCTGTGCAGACAGAGGGGCCCAGAGGCAGAGACTGGCTTGCTGCATGCAGACTTGCTCTGAGTGAACGGGATTTTAGTGACTGATCTGCCACCTGGAAATAAAGTTCGGTATAACCCTTTATTGGCAAGCCATATACCCAAAAGAGATAAGCATATCAGGTACTTAGCACAGTATCTGAGTACTAAGCAGTGTACTGCTTATTTTTTGCTGTCATTTTCTTTGGTCACACTGAATCCATAGCGAACTTGCCCGGGACTGAAACCCTTTGGCAAGACAGACATACTTTACATAGTTTTGCATTCTATTTTTTACATGTAACATATCATCAGCTACACTCAACCATTCTCCAAATGTTGGGGATTTAGGTTGCTTCTAGTCCTTAGCTACTGTAAATAAGCTTTGCTGATTATATGCACTTTTGACTGTAGTTCACATGTAGCAGGTACTGTTAATTCATTTTTAGTTCAGGTATAGTTAACATACAATTTTATATTGGTTTTAGGTGTATAACATAGTGATTTGACAATTACATACATTTTGAAATGCTCACCACAGTAAGTGTAGTTACCATCTGTCACCATGCAGTTATTACAATATTATTGACTATGTTCCCTATGCTGTACTTTTCATCCCTGCGACTTACTTGTTTTATAACTGGAAGTTTACTTTTTAATCCCCTTCACCTATTTCACATGTAGGCATATGTTTGTGAAAAGGATGATATAAAATTTGTACCAGGACTTCATCTCCCATATTCAGGGTTGTCCTGCCCTCCCCTCCTTCCCTGTCCTACCTTCATCCCATCTCACCCCCTTTACAGCCACCAGGCTATCTTCTGAGACTTATCACCAGTTCGGGGCATGGCCTGAGCACACTCCTTGTTAACAATAACACCTGCCATACGATGAGTCCTAACTATACACAGACACTGTGCTAAGTACCTGATATGCTTATCTCTTTTGGGTGTATGTCTTGCCAATGGGTTTCAGCCCCAGGCAAGTTCACTATGGATTCAGTGTGACCAAAGAAATGACAGTAGAATGTTCTTGTGGTGAAAGGGTTATACCCAACTTTATTTTCAAGGTGGCAGGTGAATCACTAAAATCCCATCCACTCAGAGTGAGTCCGCATGCAGCAAGCCTGTCTCTGCCTCTGGGCCTCTCTATCCACGCAGCTGTCTCAGCCTCTGTCCTCAGTGCTGCCACCGCTCCAGCCTCTGCTCTGCTCTCTGGCAGCCTTGCAGCCATGCCACCGTGTCGCCCAGAGCACTGAGCAGGGCTCTTTACATAGAGTCAATAGCAACATATTGCCCACATGTGTGTAGTTAGCTAGCCAACCAGGGCCAGGTGAGAATCCTGGCCACAGTAACCTTCATTTTATCCACAGTGTAACCCTTTCACCCCAAGAACATTCTATTGTCATTTCTTTGGTCACATTGAATCCATAGTGAATTTGCCTGGGGGCTGAATATTTCAGGTTTTGCAGGTTAAGTACAGTCTTTGTCACAGATTCCTTCTTTCTTTCTTAACCCTTTAAAATTGTGACACCCATTCACTCATGGGCCATGTAAAAACAGACCCATGAGGGACCTGGGCCTGATTTGACTAATCTTCTGTGAAATCCAACCACTGAATTCTTGAATTTGTTTATTGTATTTGTTTAGTTCTAGAATTTTTATTTGGTTCTTTTTCAAGAGTTTCCAATTCTCTGCCAAATTCCTAATTTTGTCTTTCATCTCCTTAGGTATAGGAAGGATAATTGTTTTAAAATCTGTGTCTCAGAGTTCTAATATCTATAGCCAGTATGAGTCTGTTTCTATTTTCTATAGTTTCTGCTGTTTTTTATTCATGGCACCTTTCCTTCTTATATGTCTCATTATCTCTTGTCAAATGCTGGACATTGTATTTGCAAAATGGTCGTTAGGAACAATTTGGTGCATGGCTGTTCTCTTCCTCCAGATATTTATGTTTACATCAGTATGGTACCTGGGCCTGCCAGAAGTTTGGGATTCCCAGCAGGACCATCACACTAGAATTTTTTTTTATTATGATATCATTAATATACAATCACATGAGCAACACTGTGCACACTGGAATTTACTTAATCTAAGTTCAGTGATTAAGATGACTCCAGGCTGAGCTCTTGGGAGAGTTTACTTTTCGTTACAGGATGTAGCCTTTTTGGGTAAAAACCCATCTTCCTCTATTTCCTTGACCGGCAACTTAGCTTGGAAAAGCTGTGAAAAGTTCTGTTCAGCTTCTCAGCTTCCCTACTGAAATGAGTCTGAGGGAACAGCAGCTTCCTGGGCTTCCTCCTCCTACACTCTGGGCAGGTAAATCTAGTTAGCTCTCTAGTGCCTTCACACAGACCTTTTCTATTCCACCCACCTTCTCTAGTTGTCCTGCAATTATGTATGTGGGCCAAATGCTCTAAGCCACTATTCCAGAAGTGAGAATCCATAGATGAATGATCTGTACAAATGAATTTAAACCTTATTATTGAAAGGGAGAGTAGAGAAGAGACTTACACTGTCCTTCTTCAAAAATTCCAAAGAAGACAGATCAAGCAAACAAACAACCAAAAACTCATTAACACTTACCTGTTATTTTGGTTTACATTTCCTCTGTGGCATATTTCAGTATGAAGCAATTGTTGAAATCTTTAATACATGAAACATTTCTAGGCAATTATTAATTATGTTATATTTTAAAATCAACAAGAACTGATGGTGTATTTTGAGATTCTTGTGGAAAAATTAAAGCAAATGAAAATACTTCCCTTTGTGAAACAGAATTTTGAACTTCAATTTTAACAGAAGGCTTCTTTAAGACCCTAATATGGAAAATGGTCTTCAATTTCGTATTGAAGACCATTTTCCTTTACTAAATAAGGGCCATTCATATATTCTCCATCTTGTCATGATGCCTGAGCAGGTTTTGTTTCATAAAGTTCTTTAAGCATCCTGTTCTCGCTCTGTGTATAAGTGAAGCAGGCTGTTTTAAAATACAAGACATAAAAAGTGTTATACTCTGTAATGTTACTGGGACAAAAAACGAACACTTGTCTTCACTTCTAAGTCAAGGTGAGGCCCTGATTAGGGAGTGGCCTTAACCGTTGAGATTGTGGGCCCTCTGCAGCCTGGGAGAGAGTACACCCCAGCCAGGGGATGTCAGATGACATAGGTAGGAATCTACACACTGTTGGCCCAATAACTGCTTGCCCTGGTTTCTGTCCTGCAGGTGTCTCTTTGAGGGACATGTGACAACTGTGGTCTTCATCATTGGCTGGAAGAAAATTTCTTTGTTTACAAAAATAAAGGTTAAGATAAAAGGTCGCTGTTACCTAAGGAGGCCTCAGGTAGCCCAGCAATTTAGAGGAAGGTATGTGGAGATTGGACCATCCAATCTTTCAAGAAACATTTCAGCTCACTCAGTTTCTGCACAGCAACTGCTGCCTGCTCCCCTTCTCCACTGCCTGTTGTCTCTGATTTTGATATGCTGGCCAAAGTGGATGGGCATGGGTCTTGCCAGGTGATTTGGATTTGCTGAGCCTCTCTTGTCACACCCATGCCATTCCACCCCTTTTTTGAGAACCACTGGTCTGAGTTTTTCATGGTTTTTCCTCTTCTGGGATTTCCTTCTCCTGGCCTGTATTTGCCTGGTCATTTTAAGATGGGCAGAAGTGTTCTAAAACCTCTGCATATCCCAGCATCCAATGCAGGTCATACCGTCTACCATGTGACACATGCTGTCCTGTATCTAAGTGAAATGGATCAGCAAAGATACCACTCTGATAGGCAAGAGGAGTCAAGGACCTGAAGAAATGTTCCAAACATGTTTTCTTTATTTAGTATTTCTCAGATTATGGGTTTTAAAAAAATCTATTTTAAAGATATAATTTATATACAGTAAAATTCACTGGTTTTGCTGTACAGTTCTGTGAGTTTTTATGAATGCATATGGTTGGAAATTACCTCTAAAAGTGAAATATAGGAGTTGCATGGCTCCAGAGATACCCTCATTGTAACCAACCCCTCTCCTTACTCCCAGCTCCTTGTTAACTACTAATCTGTTCACTGCCCCAATATTTTTGCCTTTTCCAGACAGTCATATAAATAAAATCATAGAGTATGGGTTTTTGTGTCTGGGTTCCTTCATGTCTCATAATACATTCCTCCAGATTTTCACATGTGTTAGTAGTTTGTTCCTTTGACAAGAGTCCTATGCTGATGAGTGCTCTGTGACATGGATGTACCATATGTATAAGCATTCATGCATTGAAAGATATTTTGGTTTCTTCTAGTTTTCAGCAATTATCAATAAAGCCCAGGTTTATTAGTGGAAAGCTTTTTGCATCAACAGAAAATTTCCTTTCTCTATGGTAAATATACAGGAGTAAGATTAGTGGCTCACATAGCAAGTGTATGTTTAATCTTACAAGAAACTGCCAAACCATTCTCCAGAGTAACTGTATCATTTTGAATTCCCACCAGCAAATTAGGAGAGTTCCAGGTGCTCCTCATCCTCACCAGCACTTGGCATTGTCATTATTGTTAAAAGTGTTATCCATCACCATAGACATGTAGTGGTATTTCCTTGTGGTTTTCATTTAAATTTCCCTAATGACTAATGACACTGAACTTCTTTTCATGTGCTTATTTGCCATCAATGTATCTTCTTTAATGAAGTGTCTCTTCAAATTCTTAGCCCATTTATTAATTGGATTGTTTTCTTATTACTGATTTCTGAGAGTTTTTTTTTAATTGAGAAAAACCTCAACACATGATCAAATTCACCATGTTAGTCTAAAATTCAGTGATGTGTAATATATTGACAAAGTTGTGCATCTATCCCTACTGTCTAATTTCAGAAAATTACCTTAATGTTCATCCCTTAATGAGAAACCCCTTACCAGTTAGCAGTCACTTCTTGTTCTCCCTCCCCCATCCCCTGGCAACCGCTAATCTACTGTTTATATGGATTTGCCTATTCTGGACATTTCATATAAGTGAGTCAGACAGTATGCAGCTTTTGTGTCTGGCTCATTCACTTAGTATGTTTTTATAGTTTATCCATGTTATAGCAGGTATCACTACTTCTTCCTTTTTATGACTGAATAATAATCCATTGTACGAATATACCATATTTTGTTTATCTATTCATAAATTGATGGACATCTGGGTTTCCACTTTTCACCATTTTAAATAATTCTGCTATGAATATTCATGTATAAGTTTTTACATGCACTTGTGTTTTCATTTCTCTTATGTGTATAACTTGGGGTGCAATTGTTGAGTCATGTAGTAACTCTATGTTTATTGAAAAACCATGACACTGTTTTCCTCAGCAGCTATACCATTCTACATTCTCACCAGAAATATATGAGGGTTCCAATTTTTTCCTCCCTTATCAACACTTGTTATTGTCTGACTTATTTATTATCGCCATCCCAGTGGGTATTAGAGGTATCTTATTGTTGTTTTGACTTGCAATTCCCTAATGACTAATGATGTTGAGCATCTTTCCATGTGTTTACTATTTGTATATCTTCTTTGGAAAAATGTCTACTCAAATCCTTTGCCACTTTATTAATTAAATTGGGTCATCTGTTTTTTATTGTTTAGTTTTAAGAGTTATTTATATATTCTGGATGCAAGTCCCTTATCAAATACATGATTTGCAAGTATTTTTCTCATTCTGTGGGTTGTCTTTTCACTTTCTTGAAGATGTCCTTTGAAGCATAGAAATTTCTGTACTGGAAAAATAAAATTGAAAACACTTTTACAGGCAGGCACATTTAGGAGATAAAACAAATGAGGAAGAGAGAATAAATTGTATATAACTCAGAAAGAGAAGGAGCAATTAATAAGAGTAGAGCAAAGCCACCCAGATTTTGATTCCATTCTTTACAGAATTCAACAAGTTAATGCACCTGAATTCTAACTTCCCTGATCATTTCCTCCAAGCACCTTGATCTTCCTAAGATACTTTATTAGTTTTCTATCGCTGCTATAAAAAATTACCACCAACCTAGTGGCTTAAAACAACACTGTTTACTCACTCAACGTTCTGTATGTTGGAAGTCAAGGCAAGCTCAGGTACTTTCTCTGTTCTGGGTCTCACAAGGTTGAAATTAGGGTGTTGGTCAGGCTGCATTTCTTCTGGAGGCTCTGGAGAACATTCCTATTCCAAACCCACTAAAATTGTTGACAGAATTCAGTTCCTTGCAGTTGTAGGACTGCTGGCTGTCACTTGGGGGTTGATTTCTGCTCCTGGAGACTATCCACATTCCTTGGCTCATAGCTTCCTCTTGCCCATCTTCAGAGCCAGCATCAGTGTGTCAACTTCTCATGCTTCGAGTCTCTGACTCCAGAAAAACTCTGTTTAAAGAGACTCATGTGACTAGTTTAGGCTACTGGGATAATCTCCCTATTTTACATAACATAACATAATTAGCGGAGTATTATTAAAGGTATTAACTGGATCTAGGATCAGGGCATAGAATCCTGAGGGAGCCATTCTTAGTATTCTATCTGTTTCAGTGAAAGCCAGTTTGTTGGCAAAATTACTGGCCTAACTGCAAGTCTGAAGGCAAGATACATTACTACACAGAGAAAAATTTTCCTCAAAATTTTTACTTTGGAAACTTGCAAACTTACAAAAAAGTAGAAAGAATAGTATAATGTACACATATATATCTACCAACTAGATTCAAGAGCTACCATATTGCTTTATCTATCTACATATATTACAAGTATCAAAATGTGATACTTCTGAATACTTGAATATGCATGTCCCAAGAATAAGGACATTTTCCTGTATCACTACAATGCCATTAAAATACCTAAGAAAATTAATGGCAATTTCCTTACATTTACTATGTTGTCCATGTTCAAAATTTCCCAATTGTCCAAATAAGTTTTACATAACCCTTTTTTAAGAAAAAAGATCTAAAGTTTATCAAATATATTTGCTGTAATACCTTTTGTGTCCTTTAACCTAGAACTGTCTCCACATCTTTTTAATGTACATTTCATAGACTTTGAAGAGAAGACCAATTTGTAGTCTTGTAGAATGTCCTACATCATTCTGGATTTAACTGTTTCCTTATGGTTTCATTTAACTTGCTCTCCTAGCCTATGTATTCCATGTAAAAGGTAACAGTATTTCATAGTTTATGCTGTTTGCTTCATATTGCCTCATACTAGGAGTACATAATGCGAGACTTTCCCACTCTTAGTGCTGTTAAGTTTGATTCCTGAGTTAATGCAACAATCACCAAATTTCTCCACTGCAGAGGTATGCCGTTCCCTTTATAACAAGCAAATTATCTGTGAGGTGATGATTTCGCACCATGCAACTATTCTGTTCACCAACAGCTTCACACCTAATCGTGTTGCCATGCATTGATAATCCCTTTCTGCATCTATTATCACAAGGGTTTACACAATGGTGATTTTTAAATTTTATCATCTTTCTACATTTATTGGTTAGAATTATTCTGTAAAGAAGAGGCTTCTCTCTTCAATTAGACTAGGGAAAACACTTAATTTTTTCTTATTATAAATCTCTAGAGAAAAAGTTGTTGTAGAAGTCATTTTCAGTGGTGGCATGTGAGTGTTTCTCCTTTCTCTTTTTTATTATCAATATAAACTTATGAATTTTATTCATTGTATTTATTTATTTGCAATCAAATATATTTGTTATTATTATCATCATCATTATCACTGTTTGATGTTCTAATTGCTCAGTCAAATTGGCCAGTGAGAATTTGATGTGAGCCAATATCCTTTGGAAATGACTCTATTAATGTTGATGGTGTTTTTATCTTTGTTTCTGTTTTGCTTTCTGACACAAGACAATCCAGGCTCATCATGAACTTTTCCTACCCTAGATCTGGAATCAGCTATCTCTCCAAGAAGCCTTAATTCCTTTTAGCAGGGAATGGAATTAATCAAGATGAAGGTGCTAATCACTGCTCATGGGGGGAAGGGGCATGGATTCTTCTAGACCTGGGGTCAGAAAACATAGCAAACTGGCCTTTAAGTCACTGCCTGTTTTATAAATAAAGATTTATTGGAACACAATCACCCTCATTTGTTTACATATTGTCTGTGTCTGCATTCACACAACAACAGTGGAGTTGAATAGCTGCAACAGAGATAGTATGGCCTGCAAAGCCTGATTTACAGAAAAAGTTTGCCAACCCTGGCATTGACATCTAGGAATTATACCTTTAATTCAAATAGAAACTCAAGTGTTTTTCTTAACTTCTTTGACTTTTAAATTTGTATTTGCTTTCTTAACTTAAAATCTTGATTCGTAATAACTGGAAATAGTTACATATTTTGCTTTACCCTATAATATATAAAAATAGTTTCAAAATTGCAATGTCAATATTACTTCTAAAAATAAAATGACTGAGGAAAGTTTAATATTTCTTTGTAGTTTTTAATTTCTTTGTAATATATTCCACTAAGAATATACAGAGTACTGTCTTCAAGTCACTTAAAATAATTCTTTTTTCTGTGGGTAAAGTTACTGGTTCGATAAACTGCTAGGCCCATTTGTTTCACTTTATTTTTAATTTTAGAGTTTGCTTTACATTCCTTTTTATATTGATATTATTTTGAAATAAGTAAAACACAATCCTAATAGAGGATTTTAACAGGCCTATTAGAAGCTAATAAATTAAGACTATAAAATACCAGTAAGAATGTAGAAGAATTGAACAGTATGATTAGCAAGCTTGAAAAAGCTACCCTGCTTTTTTGATGAAGTTAATATAGTCTTGATACCAACAGCAAAAAGAAAGTATAGGAAAGAAAAAGTATAGGCCAATCACTCTTACAAAGACTGGTACACAAACCCCTGACTACAAAAAGAAAATTAGCACACCACATCCAGTAGGATGTGTGTATGTTAAATAGATAGATACTTAGCAGATGGATGGATAGACAGACAGACAACAAACCTAGAGACAGTATGACCTGGAAGTTGAAACAAATGATGAAACCAGAATGCCTAAGTTTGAATCTCAGCTTCAGTCATTATCATCTGTATAAACTTGGGTGAGTCATTTATCCTTTCTGTCCCATAGTTTCCTCATCTGCAAAGTGAGGATAATAGTATCGACCTCATAGGCTTATGGTGAGACATCAAAGTAGTACATGTAAAATACTTCACATAGAGAGTGTTATATAAGTGTTGCTGTTTTTATTATTGAAAGACATCTTGTTCATAGAGCAATTGTGGTTCATGGTTTCTATCCAGAGTTAGCCAAACTTGAGGCAAAAGACATCAGCAGTGTATAAGGGACATGAGAATCTGTTAACAGGCCTGACTTGAAAAACAGACAAATAATGTCAACTTCTCACAGCGTGCAGAGTGGTAGACCCCACCTCCTCAAATCTGCTTATAGGGCTGACATCGATGGCACAAGGAGGCTGAGCAGGTGAACCACTTAATCTGCATGCTCCAGTTAGTGCCTTGTGTCTAGAAGGCAATGCAGGATAGGGTTTAGGAGAGAAGCTTTGGAGTCAGGCTGCCTGAGTTTAAATCCTGGTTCTATTTTATACAAAGTGTCGCCTACTACAAGCTTCTTAAGCTCTTTAAACTTTAATCTGCTGATCTCTAAAATGGTAGTGCTATTACTAGAATTACTTCGGTAAAAGGGGATTTGTTGGAAGGACACTGTGGGTAGCCTCTAGGATGAAGAGATTTTTCTAAACAAACAAGAGTCACAGAAGCAAAATCAGGACAGCTCCAGGGACCTCATGGATTGGAAAAAATTTGCTCAAAACTTGTGTGTCCTCCCTGTATCTGTCCTCTGTGCTTCTCTGCATCTGTGACATTCTCTCTGACTAGCTTTTGCCCAGAGGCTGAGACCACAGCCCTGTCAGCTTCAGGCTCCATATCCACCAATAGGAAAGTAGCCTCTTTCTTTCATGCTAATTAAAATTATCGTGCAGGACTCGAGCCTGTCTTAGGTCAGGAGCTCATCCCCAAGTCCCATCACTGTGGCCAGGGATCAGACCAGTTTAGTCAGACACCACCTCTAGCCAATCACTGTGGTCAAGGAGGTGGGGTCTTTAAGAAGATGGCAATACCCCTTTGGCTCTAGGGTTAAAAGAGCATTTCCCAGAAGACAGCAGTCTTGCATCCAGAAGAAAGGAGGGAAACTTGGCAAAAAGAACAACTAGATTGCCCCAGTCTCATTAAAGACAAAAATCTGACCTTTGAGACCTCATATCAATCAACATGACTTCCACAGTCATTTCAGATGAATATTCATAGTGCAGTGAGTCTGGATTTAGCCAATAAATGAGGAAGTATTTCCACATAAATGACTTTTCTAGGCAACTGAACTTTATTATCCCTTTAAGTGCTAAATCATGTTTCTTTACATCATTTTCTATGGTCTGTCTAAAATATGGCAGAAACTGTTGTACCTGCTTTAATAAAAAGAATGTCCTGAACAAAATTTAATCATTATGTGGTGACAGTTATTGGATATCAGTGATGTTCTCCTGGACCACTGAGGCATGTAGAGCTTTTTGTATCTAGGCCACGGGCCTCAGAGTACATGTTTTGATTTCTGATGTCATCTTTAAGGTTTTGGTCTCATGTTCTCAGATGTCACATCCCACTGCTGTCACTGTGCCTATCTCTACCATCTTTTCCCCTTAAGCACTTACCTCCTTGGTTATTTGCTAATTCTTATCTGCCATGGGTTGGGAAATCAGATGGCCAAAATGTTGCAACATTGTGTAAAATATTTGCAAATTCAGAAACTAGAATTTACTGCTCTGTAAAGAAATAGTCTCTGTGTGAAAGCTGGGAAACACATCTATGAATAAATTATGAGAACTCTTTTAGCACTTCTCCAGATTTTTCTAGGTGTCTTGTCATTTTCTTTCCTATATTCACCTGTCTCTGCTCACAGATGTATTGTAGGTGGTTACGTTACCAAAAGTATGGTTTTATAAGAACTGGGGTATTTTTCTACTTTCTTTCTTATATTATCTGTTTACTAGGTTATTTTCTCTTCTTTTCATTTTTAAACACTCTTTTTGTCTGTGAGTCCTCACTCAGCTAACAATTTTAGGCCATTTCCAAGAAGTCAAAACCATGGACCCCACCCCCAACCCTTAAATCAGTAAACGAATATGCAGGGAAGAAAAACAGCATTAACATTTACACTGAAACAGAAAATTATAGAGATGACTTTTTCTGTAGATAAATCACTATTGAACACTATGATTTTGAAATTAACAGTGGGAAATGCAGAATTCTGGAAACTGATGGAAATATTTCCTTGTGGGAAAGAAAGCTTGCAACAAAAACTGACATAGAATTGAGAAAAGATCTGAATTTAAACACACAGATCCTGCTTTTACCATAGATAATAAAAATAGGGGAAAAAGTCATCCCACTTCTCTGCTATTAAATAAGAGTAGATTGAAACGAGTTTAGCCTACATGTACCAGATATGAAGTCAGTCACTCTGACTTTATCTCCAAAATAGTAAGTCTGGTTCTGTTCCAGCTAAATGATTCGATTCAAGGGAAAATAAAACTGACTGTACAATGAAATTAAGTAGGTATTCCAGTCACTTGGCTGCATAATACCCTCCTCCCTCCAAAAAAAAAATTAGTAGCTTAAAAACAGCAACACTGATTTTGCTTACAAATCTGCAGTCTGAGCAGTGTTCACCAGCGGCAGCCCATCACTGTTCTACTCCACATCAGCTAACGTGACTCAAGGGCTAGCTCCACTTCACGTTATCAAGGGTGGCTCAACAGCTGGAGGCTGGAACCATCAACTGCTTATCTCCATGCATCTGGATGTTGATACTGGGAAGATTCAAACAGCTGGAATCTGGGGCAGCTGTTCCTCCAGGGGCATCTCTATCTCTATGTGGCCTCTCTAGCATGGGGGCATCCGGGTAGCCAGACTTCTTACCTGATGGCACTAGGATCCCAAGGCAAGTGTCCCAAGAGAGCAAGAGCCTGGCAGAAGCTATATTATCTTTTATGACATAGTATCAGCACTCAGTCAATGTTATGTCCTCTGCATTCTATTCATTAGAAGTGAGCCATCGTAGGCCAGCTCACATTCAAGGGGAGGGAATAGATTTACCTGGGCAACTGAGGTGTCTAAGAATTTGTGGGTGTTTTAAAACACCATAGTCTGTGACTCTGCCTGCCTGAGGAAGGGACAACAGATATAGCTAGATCAGGCTTCTTACTATGGCAGCTCCAGATCTAATTTCATTCCCTTCTAATCATTCTAGTCAGCAAACAACTCTTTTCCCTGGCATCTCCCCAGGAAGATGCATCAAGTTTCCTGAGTATACTGATTAGGTGCTTATTTTTGGATGACTCCAAAACAGAGGAAGAGAAGAAAGGGAAAAGGTAACTGGGCTTAGTGACTACCCCTTCCCAGAGGCCTGGCAGTGAGGAAGCTCTCCTGAGAGCAAGGTGGCCCCATAGCACGTTTGGGTTTCATCAGAACAAGATCCTCAAAGCTGAGGCCTTAGATGGAAGTTGCAGTGGTGCTCACTCCAGAGAACCCAGCTTCAGCAAGGAAGTGAGAGAGCCAGGTCTACAAGTGCTCCAGTGTCACCAAGGAGTCCCTTCAGTCATTTACGTTCATGATGTAGGGGCTCTTAAAAATAAGAGCAATCGTAACAAATGCTTTAGAGTTGTAAGTTACTTTGGGCTTTGTAAAGGATATCTACATAAATTCTCATTCTGTACTCTCTTACAGCAGAACTTTTGATTACTCCTCTTCTATCAAATGGCAACAGGGGCCACCGCTATCAAGTTCAGCTTCAGGAAGGAAATTGGATCAGTCTTGGAAAAAATGGCTTCCTATGTCAAGGGAGGCGCAGGTAGCTGTTTGCATCAGTGGTTTCCCTTGATCAGGGTGAATTACCAGTTTTTGCAGGAAACTCCCTCTGGTGCTCAAGCTAGAAGTAACTGCTCTCTTGTCTTCTGTCATAGCACAATAACCACACCGGTATTTTACATTTATTCTCTTCCAGGCACCATTTTGGTGAGCTCTTTACACATCCCTACCCTGCTCTCCACACTCGCTACACAGTTGTGAACCTTTGGGCATTAAGAGTGATTTTGTTCCATTTTTGTTCCCTAAAGCACCTACATGGTGCCTTGCACATCTATGTTTGTTGAGGAATGAATATATAAGTGAGTGAATCATGTAAGTGAATGGTCATGAAAATATATAGAAATTTCAACATAAAAAATCTAAAGACATATGAATATCACACTCATAATCACAAAGGTGTCTCTTCCAACCAGAAAAGACTAAGAAAAAAAGTAAAAGCACACAATCTTGTTTATGTATGGTATGAAGTGAAGAAATATTTCAGTATCACCATCTATCCATTTTGATAAGCATGTTGGTATATCTTAGTGTGCCTACATCAATATTTGCATCATAATCATCAATACAGAATGGACTTTAAATATTTTATAGCAATTTTATGGCCATCTCATTTGAAAATTGCATAGATATTATGAGAGACTCATCGTTTTAATAAGCTAGATTTATGGAAGCCATTTCTAGTATCAAATGAAGAGAAGCCTCATCACACTTTCATTGTAAATGACTTGTCATATTGCCAAGTCAATTATTATGGTTCTGAGACACTGAACCCAGAAAATCATTTTAGAGTCCCTACCCTTGATTTGTAAAATATGAAGTGAATTGGATGACTTTGAACTGTTGTCAAAACCAAATATAGACAACCCACTAATTGTGGAGGGAAGAAAACTCAAAGGTCAATGAACTGAAACTAACCCTTCACCTCATGGGAAAGGAGCTGATGGTCCATGTAGGAAAGCAAACCATGGGTTCCATGACAGGGACAGTGCCACTCACTCCACGAGGACAATACAGGATGGCTTGGCTTTTTGAGGTAATGGGCAACTGAGTGCATGCTGGTTAGCCCAGAGCAGGGAGAAAAAAGGAGGGGGGACTTCCATGCACCTGGATCGAGGTGATGGCTATTTTAGATCTGTGCCAACAGGGATACATTCTTCCCAACACCCTCTCCTAGAGCTTTTGATTTTCAGAGCATAGAAATAGTCTCACTCAACTACCATGCAAATATTAAGATCCTGCCTGCTCTTAGGGATAAATGCTTCTGCTTGAAGGCAAGCATCTCTGAGACAAAGGGAGAGGGCAAAGCAGATGTCATTCCTCTCCAGCCCTGTGAGATATGCCCTGAATAAACAGAAAGGGAGCCTGGAAAGATCATCCTCGATTCAAGTATTTGTTCCACAGGCAATTTACACTGGCCTAGACCTTCAAAATGCACTGAAATTCCACAACTACTTCTGCCCCTCGCTGAGGTTTTGAGGATCCTCAGAGAACTTGCCTGCATCCTGTGAGCTTCCTTCTCCTCGCCACCTCATGCTGTCTGCTTCTCGGGGCTTGCATGCTGACACTTGCCAAGCCAAGTCCCAGTTACTTCTCCTGGCTTCCAGGTTCTTGGTTTCCTAACTGTGCTCGTGCTACATATTCACCTGAAAGGGGGGACAGGGTCCATCTCTTCCCAGGGTGTCTTCATTCCAGGGCACAAGGCAGAGCCCAACATCTGTACCCTCAGGCCTTCCTAAAGCAACAAAGGCAGAGGCACCCCCCTAGTCAGTCTCTGGGAAACCTAGATCAAGCCCTTTGGGCAGTTCCATCATAAGATAATGTAAGGGGCACTGCTTAGAGTTGACAAACAATGCATGTCCTCTCTCCACAATGTCCCTTGCCTGAGGCTTTCCTCAGTGTGAACACTTAATCCCTCTGTTTCTGCCCAGATATTTAGGGGTACTTGGTAAATTCCATTTTTAGCCTCGGGGTCGGGGAGCAGATCTAAGCAGCCATTAGCAGTGAGAAGTATATGGCACCGGCTCAGAACAGACTGTTCTAAGTGGCCAGCTGGACCGGGGGACTGCACCAGCATGCAGGAGACTTGGGACCACAAGGAGGAAGCTCTCAAGGCCTGAGAAAGAGTAATCCATCCAGACATGTGATTCTGGGGTGGGGCCTCAAAAGCAGAGGTAAGAGAAGCCATAGCTATGCCTGGCAAGAGCAGCAAACACCTGGAGAAGAAGGCTGGTAGCCTGGGGCCCAATCGTGTAAGCAGAGGCCAGACACAGGTATGACATGGTAGGGAAGGCATTCCCAAATTCAGGAACTTGCCTGCAGAGGCTCTTTCCTTGGGGCTGGACTCATGCTGCGGGAGAGATGTGGCACCAGGCTTTGTTCAAGCAGAGCTTGATTTGGTTGCCAGCAGTTTATTTGGAAGGAGACCCCAGGAATAAAAGTGAGAGAGTGAAGGGAATAGGAGGGAGGGAAGGAGGAAAAGCTCTAGACAGGGTGCCTTGTGGAGCTGGTTACCATTGTGGCCCCGTTCTCACTGGGAACCACTTCTGAATCATAGAGAGGGAGCCTCAGAATTGCCCTTCCATAGGACAAGAGATGAGACCATTTTTCCAGAGACTCCAGTGTCCCACTACTTGGGATGTGCCCCTGAGGCTTTACCTCCAAGTTTCTGTATGCCTTATGAGCTGAGATAAGTTCACTAAGCTTAGGTAAAATCCCTTAGTTAGAGATGCTAAGAGACCTGGGAGCTTGAGGCTCATCCATGCCAGTTTTAGCTGAAATCAGATAGGGCCAAGGGGACGTGACACAAGATACAAAAAGTGTCTACCACAGCTCCCTAACATAGTGCTGCCTTTGCAGGTCAAGCACACCTAGCCCAGAAGTACTCCACTGAGCTCGCAGTGGCACACAGTTGACATGCCTCACCTTGGTTCTGCTGTTCCTTACAGAAGCCAAGGTTTGCCAATGGAGGAGTTTCCCACCTCCTCCCCAAGGAGACTGTGTCCAACATATTCTTTTTTTTTTTTTGAGGAACATTATGTTTACTAGACTTCCCACATCACCAAGTCCGCCACACATATACCATTACAGTCACTGTCCATAAGCATAGGAAGATGCCATAAAATCACAACTTGTCTTCTCTGTGTTGTACAACCCTCCCCGTGCCACCCCTGCTACATTATGTCTGCTAATAGTAATGCCCCCCCCTTTTTCCCCTTATCCCTCCCTTCCCACCCATCTTCCCCAGTCCCTTTCCCTTTGGAAACTGTTAGTCCATTCTTGGGTTCTGTGAGTCTGCGGCTGTTTTGTTCCTTCAGATTTTTCTTTTGTCTTATACTCCACAGATGAGTGAAATCATTTGATACTTGTCTTTCTCTGCCTGGCTTATTTCACTGAGCATAATACCCTCTAGCTCCATCCATGTTGTTGCAAATGGTAGGATTTGTTTTCTTCTTATAGCTGAATAATAACCCATTGTGTATATGTACCACATCTTCTTTGTCCCTTCATCTACTGATGGACACTTAGGTTGCTTCCATTTCCTGGCTATTGTGAATAGTGCTGCGATAAACATATGGGTGCATATGTCTTTTTCAAAATGGGCTGCTACATTCTTAGGGTAAATTACTAGGAGTGGAATTCCTGGGTCAAATCATATTTCTATTTTGAGTTTTTTGAGGAACCTCCATACTGCTTTCCACAATGGCTGAACTACTTTACATTCCACGAGCAGTGTAAGAGGGTTCCCCTTTCTCCACAGCCTCGCCAACATTTGTAGTTGTTTGTCTTTTGGGTGGTGGCGATCCTTACTGGTGTGAGGTGATATCTCATTGTGGTTTTAATTGGCATTTCTCTGATGATTAGCAATGTGGAGCATCTTTTCAAGTGTCTGTTAGCCATCTGAATTTCTTCTTTGGAGAACTGTCTGTTCAGATCCTCTGACCATTTTTTTATTGGATTATTTGCTTTTTGTTTGTTGAGGTGCATGAGCTCTTTATATATTTTAGATGTCAACCCTTTATCAGATCTGTCATTTATGAATATATTCCCCAATACTGTAGGATGCATTTTTGTTCTACTGGGGGTGTCCTTTGCTGTATAGAAGCTTTTCAGCTTAATATAGTCCCACTTGCTCATTTTTGCTTTTGTTTCCCTTGCACAGGGAGGTATGTTCATGAAGAAGTTGCTCTTGTTTATGTCCAAGAGATTTTTGCCTATGTTTTTTTCTAAGAGTTTTATGGTTTCATGACTTACATTCAGGTCTTTGATCCATTTTGAATTTACATTTGTGTATAGAGTTAGACAGTAATCCAGTTTCACTCTTGCAAGTACCTGTCCAGTTTTGCCAACACCAGCTGTTGAAGATGCTGTCATTTCCCCATTGTATGTCCATGGCTCCTTTATCATATATTAATTGACGATATATGTTTGGGTTAATATCTGTACTCTCTATTTTGTTCCACTGGTCTGTGGGTCTGTTCTTGTGCCAGTACCAAATTGTCTTGATTCCTGTGGCTTTGTAGTAGAGCTTGAGGTTGGGATGGAAGATACCCCCTGCTTTATTCTTCCTCTTCCGGATTGCTTTGCCTATTCGGGGTCTTTTGTGATTCCACATGAATTTTAAAACTATTTGTTCCAGTTTGTTGAAGAATGCTGTTGGTATTTTGATAGGGATTGCATTGAATCTGTAGATTGTTTTAGGCAGGATGGCCATTTTGACAATATTAATTCTTCCTAGGGAAGAGCATGGGATGAGTTTCCATTTCTTAGTGTCCTCTTTAATTCCTCTTAAGAGTGTCTTGTAGTTTTCAGGGTATAGGTCTTTCACTTCCTTGGTTAGGCTTACTCCTAGGTATTTTATTCTTTTTGATGCCATTGTGAATGGAATTGTTTTCCTGATTTCTCTTTCAGCTAGTTCATCATTAGTGTATAGGAAAGCAACAGATTTCTGTGTATTAATTTTGTATCTTGCAACTTTGCTGAATTCAGACATTAGTTCTAGTAGTTTTCGAGTGCAGTCTTCTGGGTTTTCTATGTACAATATCATGTCATCTGCAAATAGTGACAGCTTGACTTCTTCTTTACTGATCTTAATGCCTTGTATTTCTTTGTTTTATCTGATTGCTGTGGCTAGGAACTCCAGTACTATGTTGACTAGAAGAGGGGAGAGTGGGCATCCTTGTCTTGCTCCTGATCTTAGAGGAAAAGCTTTCAGCTTCTTGCTGTTAAGTATGATGTTGGCTGTGGGTTTGTCATATATGACCCTTATTATGTTGAGGTACTTGCCCTCTATACCCATTTTGTTGAGAGTTTTTATCATGAATGGATGTTGAAATTTGTTGAATGCTTTTTCAGCATCTATGGAGATGATAATGTGGTTTATGTCCTTCTTTTTGTGGATGTGGTGGATGATGTTGATGGATTTTCGAATGTTTTACCATCCTTCCATCCCTGAGATGAATCCCACTTGATCATAGTGTATGATCCTCTTGATGTATTTTTTAATTCGGTTTGCTAATATTTTGTTGAGTATTTTTGCATCTATGTTGATCAGAGATATTGGTCTGCAATTTTCTTTTTTTGTGGGGTCTTTGTCTGGTTTTGGTATTAGAGTGATGCTGGCTTCATAGATTGAGTTTGGAAGTATTCCCTCCTCTTCTATTGGAAAACTTTACAGAGAATGGGTATTATGCCTTCTCTATATGTCTGATAAAATTCAGCGGTAAATCCATCAGGCCCAGGGGTTTTGCTCTTGGGTAGTTTTTTGATTACCTCTTCAATTTCGTTGCTGGTAATTGGTCTGTTTAGATTTTCTGTTTCTTCCTTGGTCAGTCTTGGAAGGTTGTATTTTTCTAGGAAGTTGTCCATTTCTTCTAGGTTTTCTAGCTTGTTAGCACATAGATTTTCATAGTATTCTCTAATAATTCATTGCATTTCTGTGGAGTCCATCATGGTATTTCCTTTCTCATTTCTGATTCTGCTAAAGTGTGTAGATTCTCTTTCTCTTAATAAGTCTGGCCAGGGACTTATTTATCTTGTTTATTTTCTCAAAGAACCAGCTCTTGGTTTCATTGATTTTGTGTATTGTTTTATTCTTCTCAATTTTATTTATTTCTTCTCTGATCTTTATTATGTGTCTTCTTCTGTTGACTTTGGGCCTCATTTGTTCTTCTTTTTCCAGTTTCTATAATTGTGACTTTAGAATATTTTGGGATTGTTCTTCCTTCTTTAAATAGGCCTGGATTGCTATATACTTTCCTCTTAGAACTGCCTTCGCTGCATCCCACAGAAGTTGGGGCTTTGTGCTGTTGTTGTCATTTGTTTCCATATATTGCTTGATCTCTATTTTAATTTGGTCATTGATCCATTGATTATTTAGGAGAATGTTATTAAGCCTCCATGTGTTTGTGAGCCTTTTTGCTTTCTTTGTACAATTTCTAGTTTTATACCTTTGTGTTCTGAGAAGTTGGTTGGTAGAATTTCAATCTTTTTAAATTTACTGAGGCTCTTTTTGTGGCCTAGTATGTGGTCTATTCTGGAAAATGTCCCATGTGCACTTGAGAAGAATGTGTGTCCGACTGCTTTTGGGTGTTAAGTTCTGTAGGTGTCTGTTAGGTCCATGTGTTCTATTGTGTTGTTCAGTGCCTCTGTGTCCTTATTTATTTTCTGTCTGGTGGATCTGTCCTTTGGAGTGAGTGGTGTGTTGAAGTCTCCTAGAATGAATGCATTGAAATCTATTTCCTCCTTTAGTTCTGTTAGTATTTGTTTCACCTATGCTGGTGCTCCTGTACTGGGTGCATATATATTTATAATGGTTATAGCCTCTTGTTTGACTGACCCCTTTTTCATTATGTAATGTCCTTCTTTATCTCTTGTTACTTTCTTTATTTTGAAGTCTATTTTGTCTGATACAAATACTGCAACACCTGCTGTTTTTCTCCCCATTGTTTGCATGACATATCTTTTTCCATCCCTTGCCTTTTAGTCGGTGTATGTCTTTGGGTTTGAGGTGAGTCTCTTGTAAGCAGCACATAGATGGGTCTTGCTTTTTTATCCATTTTATTACTCTGTGTCTTTTGATTGGTTCATTCAGTCCATTTACATTTAGGGTGATTATTGAAAGACATGTACTTATTACCATTACAGCTTTAGATTCATGGTTACCAAAGGTTCAAGGGTAGCTTCTTTACTATCTAACCATCTAACTTAACTCACTTATTAAGCTATTATAAACACAGTGTGATGATTCTTTATTTCTCTCCCTTCTTATTCTTCCTCCTCCATTCTTTATGTGTTAAGTGTTTTATTCTGTACTCTTGTGTGTTTCCTTTGACTGCTGTTGTGAATAATTAATTTTATTTTTTGCCATTTGTTAGTATTTGGTTGGTCTGCCTTGTTTGGTGTTATTTTATTTTCTCTGGTGACATCTATTTAGCCTTAGGAATGCTTCCACCTAGAGCAGTCCCTTTAAAATATCCTGTAGAGGTGTTTTCTGGGATGCAAATTCCCTCAACTTTTGCTTGTCTGGGAGTTGTTTAATCCCTCCTTCATATTTAAATGATAATCGTGCTGGATACAGTTTTCTTGGTTCAAGGCTCTTCTGTTTCATTGCATTAAATATATAATGCCATTCTCTTCTGGTCTGTAAGGTTTCTGATGAGAAGTCTGATGATAGCCTGATGGGTTTTCCTTTGTAGGTGATCTTTTTTCTCTCTCTGGCTGCCTTTAATACTCTGTCCTTGTCTTTGACCTTTGCCATTTTAATTATTATATGTCTTCTTGTTGTCCTCCATGAGTCCCTTTTGTTGGGAGATCTGTGGGCTTCCATGGTCAGAGAGAATATTTCCTCTCTCAGTTTTGGGAAGTTTTCAGCAATTATTTCTTCAAATACACTTTCTATCCCTTTTTATCTCTCTTCTTCTTCTGGTACCCCTATAATGCAAATATTGTTCTGTTTGGATTGGTCACACAGTTCTCTTACTATTCTTACATTCCTGGAGTTCCTTTTGTCTGTCTCTGTCTCACCTTCTCTGTATTCCTGTTCTCTTATTTCTATTCTATTAACAGTGCCTTGCACCTCACCCAGTCTGCTCTTAAGTCCTTCCAGAGATTGTTTTATTTCTGTATTATCCCTCCCAACTTGTCCTTTAGCTCTTGCATATTTCTCTGCATGTCCATCAGCATGGTTATGACCTCTATTTTGAATTCTTTTTCAGGAAGATTCATTATATCTATCTCCCCAGGCCCTCTCTCAGGGGCTGCCTGGATAATTCTGTACTGGACCAAATTCTTCTGCCTTTTCATGGCAATAGAGGTGGTCATAGGCATGTGGCTCATGTGTCAGCTGGGAGAACAAAGTCCCTTCCTGCTTGCTGGTCTCCGTGCCCTTCTCTGCTACCTGAGTTGGTTACCCCACACTGGGACCAGCCTCCGGGTTAATCCCCTAAGCTGCCATGGGAAGGGAAGTCCTCAGGGTAGCCCAGAACCCTCTGGGGAGTGGCAGGCACACTGGGCATCCTCTCCTGTGAGAATGGCTCCCCTTCGCACCTTGCTCCAGCTTCCTCTGTCTGTGGCGGGCAGCTTCATGCCAGCAGCAGCCTCTGGGTCTGGCCCAGGCAGCTGCACTCTGGGAGGGGACTCGGGCAGCTGCTGTGGGCATGGCCACTCTCCGGCTGCTCTGTCCCTGTGGCAGGGCAGCGCATGCCAAGGGGAACGAATGGCAGGCTGCTTATCACCTTGAGGGGCTTCAGAGCTGCGTTCCTGCCCAGGGAGTTGGGGCGCCTAATGTTCCTCAGGATTCCCAGCCTGCTGAGCTGAGTGTGCCAGGACAATTCCGTTCAGCTGTGAAGCCCCTGTCCCTTTAAGAGTTTCAAAAAGCACTCACTTTTCTTTTGTCCCAGGGAAGCTGGCTTTGGGGACCCTCTCACAGATTTTACTTTTCCTTTTCTCTAATATCCAGCGCACCATGCAATGTGTGTCTGTGCTCCCGGTGCAGATTACTAGGGCTGCTTATTTAGCAGTCCTGCTCTTCCACTCCCTCCCCACTCTGACTCCCTTCTTCCCACCAGAGAGCTCGACTGGGGGTAGTGCTCACATCCCGTGGGTCATGGCTTTGTATTGTACCCCTTTCATGAGATACTGAGTTCTTGCAGATGTAGATGTAGCCTGGCTGTTGTACTGTATCTTCTGGTCTCTCTGTTAGGTGTAGTTGTATTTGTTGTATTTTCAAAAACATACATGATTTTGGGAGATTTCCACTGCCCTACTCACACCGCCATCTTGGCTCCTCCATCCCAATATATTCTTTTTGGCCACCATGTCAGTGAGAGCTGTCTCGATCAGCAGGTGTCAGTTGGGCAATCTTATTTAGTTGTTCTTGCTTGTCTGTAGTTTTGGATAAATGTGCTTTTCCTCTACAATGTGTGAAACTTTGTTATTACTCCTAAAATATTATTGTTCAGCCTGTCTAAGCTGTGAATTCCTTGCCAACTGTCACAGAATAACATCTATCTTATTCATTGCTGTGTGACCAGTGCCCAACACAGTGCCTGCCTAACACTTAGTAGATTCTTAGTAAATATAAGTTGAGAAAGTGAATAGATGAACAAATGACTAAGTAGACAAATCACTGTTTCTCTTTCTGACTTCCTACTCACCATTTCCAACACCATGAACATTCCCATGGCATCTGTCCATCTTCTGAAATTATTTTTCCTTTGATATTTTCTTACCAGTGTTTGGTCCAGTTTCTGCTGCCTCATTCCAGGACGTGAGTTCACAGCCAATCAGCACTTGGGATCTAAGAACTGGGATGGGGGAGGATGCTGGGCAGAGGGATACAAAGATCCAGGGGATCACAGCATTGAAGACCTTGTGTGAGAGAGGAGCAAGAGGACCTCTGATGCCCACCCGAGGATGACTCTGATTACAGTGGACTTGATGGGAAAAGTAAAGGACTATTTGGCTGCACTCTCTGGACTCTATGATTGTCTATAACTCAGATCCTCTTCTAATTAACACAACAGAGAAAAGTGATTCAAGTGATCATTTTCTCAGTTATCTCAAAGATGGTACATAACTAGTTCCATTCTAAAGAGGTTGGAGAGAAATTAATTTATTACATGCAATGGATGCTTTAAGGCTTGATTCTCTCATAAGACTCCAGCTGAGAAAGGCTGGTCTATACTAAGATTTTCTTTCTGGTAATAGACTGTGCCTTCTCACCTTTCCAAATGTGACAGGCACAGCTCAGTTTATACAGAGATCCAGGTGACCTGATTGAGATCACATAAGCCACACCGTTGTTGTCCCCGAGTGCCCTATCATGACCATCCCCCAGGTCAGGAAGAACTCCTCTGAAGCTCAGAATTCAATGGCTATACAATAAATACTTTATCACATGGATGAACCCAAGTGCCTCCAATTGGACCTGCTGTTGGGCATCCTGGCAGCTTCCAGTTTTCCACAAAGTTTTTTTTCTCTTTCGGAAAGGAAAGCAACCCCAGCAGCAGTATGGAGTCTGGATTTGATGAGGGAGAGACTCATGAGCACCTAGCCAGCTATTGCAATGGCTCAGAGTGAGATCCTGAATACAGATGGAGGCAGAAGGAATAGACTGAATCACATATGCAAGGAAAAAAAAGACATTTGAATACTTTGAGATATTCAGATGTCTGTTTTACTCCACACCACAGCTTTCAAAGTTTAGCTGTATGTCATGGTCACCAAGTTCTAATTCTTTAAAACCTGCCTTCTTAAAACTTAGCCGAGCATTTGGGTTTCTGGGTGACCGTTTACTCCCCATTTTCCCCCTGGAGCAAATGCTGGTGCTCAAGGGGTGTTTGCTGCCAGTGGCTCTGCCCTTGGCACCACCCCTAGTGAAGGAAGAGCTGAAGAAGCCTGACTCCATGGGGTTCCTGTGCCTTTGGGCATCTGCTCAGAGGAGAGGTGGCAGGCCAACCCTCCACTGGAATCCAAAGGCTGCTGGCAGGAAAGAGCTCCCGTTGCCAGCAGAATTTCTCACATCACTAATTAAAGAAAAAACTTCTTATATAGCTCCAAAACTTATGATTTTTTTCATGAGAGAAAGGAATTGCACTTACCAGGAGAGAATCTAGCAACTTAGGTGTCTAAATGTTGTCCTTAAGAGAATATCTTCAGACCTAAGACCTGAGTCAAGATTCTGGGTTTGGGATATGGTTATCTGATTTTTTTTAAATAGCAATGTTGTTAGCTCGAATTCAGAGATGCTGATTCCTGATATTTTGAAGGTACTTATGTATAAATTTGTGTGTGTGTGTGTGTGTGTATATATATGTAGATGTCTTGCCAATGGGTTTCAGCACTGGCAAGTTCGCTATGGATTCAGTGTGACCAAAGGAATCGACAGCAAAGCGTTCTTGGGGTGAAAGGGTTTATTACTCGGCTTGTTCTCTGGTGGTAGGTAGAGCACTAGCGTCTCTGCCTCCACCCAGAGCACTGGACCGAGCTCTCTATATAGCACAATAATAGCTTATTGCCTAAAGGTGTGGAAGCAGTAGCCCAGCAACAGGCCAGTTACATCATCAGGTGGTTTAAGTTCAGTGAGGATCCTGGCCATAGGAACCCCAACTTCCCCACACTCCACCCCTCCAGGATTCTTGCCTTACAATCTACATGCTTTCAATCTTCTGCAATGGTCCCTGTGTGAGAAAGCTGGAGCACTGTAACCAGATTCCACAATAGCAACAGAGGATAACAACAACTTAGAGATAATAAAAATTAAGATACAGCAAGATTTTGATAAAAAATTATAATAATCCTCAAGCCAGAGGAGGTTCCTAATAACAAAAATTATAATAATCCTAAAGCCAGAAGAAGTTTCCAATCCACAAAGAATTTAGGGGCGATAAGACACATGTTTTAACGCCACCAACACAGGCAAATCTTGTCCATCCGGTAGGATGCATGCAAGAGAGTGTTCCTGTGATAGGACTGTAGCAGGAAGGGGGTCCTTTCCAGGCCTAGTATACCATACTATTACTCCTTTCCCCATGGGGGTTACTGAAGGGTCTATATATAGTGCTACTGGAGGTGCATGCACTGGCCATAATGATAAAACAAAACTCCCCCGTAAGATGCTCTTACCTTCTGGCCATTCAGGATATACTACTGTGACCTTTGGTGGCCACTGTGCTGTTATTCCAGGAATACACAGGAGGCCAGCTTCCAGGCCTTGTTCCCAAGGTGCCAGGAAAGCCAGCCATAGTTGGTCCATGTGTCGAAAGGTCCAAGGCCACATCCACTCAATGGAGTCTCTGGGGTTCAGTGCAGTTGGTGCTGGCAGCAAGATGTTATTCTGGTGGCCAAATGTTGGCTTCAGTGGTTCTTCCTTGGTATGTACTTGCAGTTGTATGGGGGAGGCAGCCATATGTGTTAACATGTCTATGGGGCTCAAAGCTCCCTTTTGGGGTCTCTCATTCAAATGTCGTAGTACAGTCCATAAGCAGACTGACCATCCCCACAGACTATTGGGATCTGACTTTAGTCTGGATTTTAACAAGCCGTTGTGCCTCTCTATCATGCCTGCTGCAGAATTGTATGACACATGAAACTCCCACTTGATTCCCAGCTGTAGTACCCATTATTGCAGTGTATTTCCTGTAAAATGGGTGCCCTGATGACTCTCAATCATCTGTGGTTAGCCATAGGCAGCAAAGAGATGCTCCAGGCCTCTTTTGGTCACCTGCTGGTCTGCACAACAGGTAGGAAAAGCAACCAGAAGTCCAGTAGCTGTGTCCACACGTCATCGTGTACCGATATCCTCTGACACAGGTAGACGCCCAATATAGTCTATCTGCCACCTGACGAGGGGTATAGGCCCCTTAGCTATTGTTCCATGTTGCTGTGGAACTCGGTTTAAGTCTCTTTTAGAGCACATGACACACTCCTGCCAGGCTCTACTAACTTGTTCAAAGGTCAAAGTCAAGCCCCACCGATGGGGTACAGCCCAAATTGTCTTTTGCCCTGCATGCAACAAATGCTGAGGTAGCCATTGGGCTACATCAGAGGCAGGCTTTCCTTCTAACCAATGTATCTGGGCCAATTTATCTGCCTTATCATTTCCTGGGGATGCCAGTGGCAAATGACCTGTCACATGGTATACTGTAATTATTTTGGTCTGACCACAGGCCCATAAGTCTTGCCATAATTCTTGCCCCCAAAGGGGTTGGTGAACAACCAGCCAGTTGGCATGGTACCAGGCTGGTAGCCACAGGGTCAAGCCCTGATAGACAGCCCAGCTGTCAGTGCAGACAACTATAGGGGAGGACTTCTGGCTGATCACAAGCCACATGGCCCGCAACTCTGAACACTGGCTGCTCTTCCCCTCACCATCTTCCATCCATATTGTGTCAGTCTTAGGATGGAAAGCTATGGCCCTCCATTTTGGGGGCTGCCCATTGCTGGAGCCATCTGTGTACCATGCATGTTTGGGTATAGGGGCTCTTCCCTTCTGAGAGGGACTCTCTGCTATTAATGGTTGAAAAGTAAGTTCTTCCTGCTTTTCACTAGTATATGTTACCAGTCCCAACAAGCCTTGGAGTTCTTCACTCAAGCGGCTACTAGAGAGGGCACAACACTGCTCTAGGTAAGCACACCACTTGGCTAGTGTGGGTGTTTGTGCCACACCACTTCTTGGCTTTTGGGTCCAGTCTCAAACCCACTCCAAGATGGGATGGGTGGTTATTACCTTTATCGGGGCCATTCCAGTGACAGATTCTGTAGCCAGTAGCCAGTTGTTTTTCTATCAAAGTGTATCATACCTCTGCTCCCTTCCAGAGTTGTGACCAGAATCCAACGGGTTGGCAAGTTCGTTCAAGCCGCTGCCAGAGACCCCAGCCATAACCATCTTCAGTGACATGAACATCCAGCTCACAGGGCCTTGAGTGCCCATTTTGCTGTAGTAAAGGCAGATGCACATGTCTCATTCCAGTCCCACCTGACACCATTTCATACCAACTGGTATAAGGGCTTTAGAATTTGTGCCAAGTGTAGGATAAACACTCTCCAGCAGCCTAGAAGACCCAGAAATTCCTGTAGCAATGTTACAGTTGTGGAGGTAGGAAAGGCCTAGACTTTGTTTATAACTGCTTCTGGTATAACTTTGGTCTTACCCAACCAGATGACCACCAAGAATTTAACAGACAAACCAGGTCCCTGAACCTTGGTACTATTCACAGCCCATCCTTTCTCCTGTAAATGTTGCAGCAGTCTAGGTGCTGCACCTTCTAGATCTGAAAGAGAATTGGATGTGAACATGACATCATCAATATAATGGTACAGCTGCACTGTTGGCGGTTTCTCCCATGTAGCCAAGTCCTGGGCTACAAGTCTGTGACAGATGGTGGGGCTGTGGAGGTATCCCTACGGAAGAATGGTGAAAGTCCATTGCTGTCCTTCCCACGTGAAGGCAAACTGTTCCTGACTTTCCTGCTCAATGTCAATGGAAAAGAAGGCATTAGCAAGATCTACCACATAATAGTACATTCCTAGTTCACGACTGAAGGTATCCATCAAACCTGCAATAGAGGGGACAGCAGCATACATAGGGAGTATGACTTTATTCATTTCTCTATAATCCACAGTCATACGCCAGGAGCCATCTGGCTTTTTTACAGGCCATACTGGGGAATTGAAAGGACTATGGGTGGGCTTTATAATACTGATGTTTTCCAGCTCCTGGAGGGTTTCTCCAATCTCTTTATGCCCTCAAGGCAGTTTGTATTGCTTGGTATTAGTCACCCACGGAGGCACAGGCAAAGCTATGGGTGGGTGCCTAGCATGTCCCCTCAGAGCTGCCTTCACCACATGTACTCTCAGTCTGAACTCACCTGCAGTGGTCTGCAACCATAGACTCTGCAGGATATCAATCCCGATATATACTCAGGAATAGGATAGATATACACAGTATACTCTTTTGGGGGTAGATGGCCTGTTCCCAAAGGGATTTGGGCTTTTTTCACCCTGATAGTGTTTCCCCCATATCCATCTATGATAGTGGGGGTCCCGGGGAACCACTCAGGGTTACCATGAATCAATGAACATTCAGCCCTTGTGTCCACCAGAGCCAGAACACATTGTATGTTCACTGGGGAACAATGGATAGCTATTTCAACATGTGGCCTCCGGTCCCCCCCTGGTCCCTCAGGGCAGATAGCTTGACCTTTCCCTCAAACTGTGTTCCCCAATCACCTTCCTGTGTGGGCTCAAGTGAGGCTGGCTCGTTCTCCAGCAGGAAGACTTGCAAACACACAGACTGGACTCATGGCTCTGTCTCTGACCTCTGCCTCTTTGGTCTTAATGGCTGGAACTGCTGCTCTGGTTTCAGCTGTTGCCATAGCACTCTAGTAAGATCCTATTTTACTTCCCATCTAATTTCCTTCCATCTGCTCCTGCCCTTATTAAATCAACCCACATCCAGGTCCTCGTAATCTTCATAGGGTCCGTTTAATTTTTCTTGTGAGTAACAGGCCTTATTTCTTTCCAGATTCTCATTGCTTCTGCCTCTCCTAAGTCTGCTACTGTATGTGTCAACTCACTTATGGACTGCCCTAAGTGAGGGGAAAGAATGGCCACTAGAGACCCAAAGAGGAATGTAGGAGCCATTTGAATTACAGTATTTCTCATCCCAGTAGTGAAAATCTCTTCATCTGTGTTATAATTCTCTGGACTATAGATCACATTTCTTATGCCTAGCTCTCGTAGCACCTGTTGGAACTCAGCATATGTCTGCCATCTAATAGGAGAGGATGGCAGATCACCTGGATTGGGCCACACAGCATGAAGTGCAGCCATCAGCCAATCGAGGAGGGACTGACTCCCTGGGGTCTGATGTGCATTTTGCAATCGCTGCCTCAAGGCAGGCTGCACTGTCAGGGAAGACAGCTGTCCCATCTCTAATCCCGACAGAACAATTCCATCCACCCCCTAAGTCCCACAGACGCAGGAGCCAAGCTGATACTGACTCCGAGAGCTTCTGCCTAAACTGGGAGCCCAAATCCACCAGCTCAGCCTGAGTATATGGGCGGACCATAGAGTGCTCCACAACCTGGGGAGGGGGCTGCTCCTCTCCTTAGGGAACTTTCAGCTGCTGGGTCTTTATTTTCTTTACAACCACTGGGCATGCTTTCAATACAGGAGGTACCAGTGCCTCCGGCACCACTCCTTCATCCTGCTCCAGCTCCTCCATTTCTGGGGCTGATGTCACCTTTCTCTCCCCTCCCCAAGTGCCTCCTCTGCTACAATCTTTACCTTTTCTACTGTGCCTCACAGCAATGCTACCTCTGTCTTCAGAAGGTCTCTTACCTTCAGCTCAATGCTTCGCAGCTGATATTCGCATGCCACTTCCACCTCTGCTTCCCTCAGGAGTTCATCCTTTTCCTTGATGGCCTCTTTCTCCTTCAGAACACCTAGCAGCACTGCCGTCTTGACTCCAATGGCACCTTGCTACCGGTGTTCTTGTGCTGCCTCCTCCCGCATCAAGGCCATCTCCTTCCTCAGGGAATCCAGAGGTTTGCAGCCCGCGTTCTAGTGCCACCTTTTGCAACAATGCCACTTCCCTCCTCAGGGAATCTACTGAAGTTTGCAGCTCGTGTTCTTGCGCCCCCATTTCTTGGGTCTCCTCTGTAGTCCTTTTTAAGACTGTGAGAAGCAGCCAACCCACAGTCCCTGCTGCCTCATGGGAACTCTGCTTCTCAAAGGATCTGCTTACTATATCAAGAGCCACCCCTACTGCCTCAGGTGTCACCTCCACTTGCCTCCAGTCCTGGGGTGGGGCCCAGTCCTCTAGGAGGCAAGCCACCTCAGACCACATACCCATTGGGGGATGATCCACTGTCTCCCCATTCACAGGGGCATCCCCCTGAAGTACCCCTCCCATAAGGGCAGCCTGTCTTTTCCCTTGGTCAACAGTGAACCCTGCCGACTTTTGCCAATTGTCTTGCCAATGGGTTTCAGCCCTGGGCAAGTTCGCTATGGATTCAGTGTGACCAAAGGAATCGACAGCAAAATGTTCTTGGGATGAAAGGGTTTATTACCCGGCTTGTTCTCCAGCGGTAGGTCAAGCACTAACATCTCTACCTCCTCCCAGAGCACTAGGCCGAGCTCTCTATATAGCACAATAATAGCTTATTGCCTACAGGTGTGGAAGCGGCGGCCCAGCAACAGGCCAGTTACATCATCAGGTGGTTTAAGTTCAGTGAGGATCCTGGCCATAGGAACCCCAACTTCCCCCAGTAGATATATAATAGAAAGGAAGATACTTGCAATAGCTCCTCATGTGATATTCACCACATCGCTTCATTGGATGCTGATGCAAGTTTCTAAAATGTGTCTTAACACCTTGTCATGCAAATAACATAAGCCTCATAGTGAATTCAGCAATGGGCTTTGCTTTCTTTTGGGTGCCTGCTCCAGTCAAAACAGACTGCTTTTGCCGAGAATTCTAGAATTTGGTTGTCATTAGCTGCTCACTTAGTTCTTCAGCCCTGAGACCCTCCATCAAAGTTGCAGCCATATGCTGGTAAAGAAAAACAGTTCTTTCAGATGCCCAGTAGCATATTTTTCTATGTTAATTTCATCACCTTCTTTCCAGGAGAATTTGATAAAACTTTATTGTTCCTACTGTCAGGTGTCAGACACAACAGAGAAGTCCCTCATTGGATGGAATGAGCTCTAAAGAAATGTCCAGCTCCTAGAGTCTATGGTTTTCCAAGTCACGTTCAAGTTGTTTTGGAAATAGAATTCTTAACCAATAACAAAATGAAAGTCTGCACATACCTCCTACTTAGTCAAGGTCAAGGTCAGCTGTAAACTCTCCAGAAAAGCCACACTAGTATCTCAAGTCCAGGATGGTCATAGCAAAGTAGAAACTAGGGAGATGTTGAAGCAATTTGGCAGAAGCTTAGAACCAGAGAAAGTGGTAATAAGCCTCTTGATTAAGATATAAGAAAAAGGATATAAAAACCAGAGGAGCAAATGGTATACTGAATTCCGAACACTTTATTTTGGTCCGTGAAGTAGAAACACAACTAAGTTTGAGGAAACATTAAATTCACCACCTGGGCCTACTACCCAAATGTCAGCAAATGTTGCCATCTTATTTTTCCAGCATGGCTGTGACATGGGGTCCTCGTAAACAGTGACTGTGGATAAAGTGAAGGTGCCTATGGCCAGGATCCTCACCTGAACCTAAACTACTTGATGATGTAACTGGCCTGCTGCTAGGCCACTGCTTCCACACCTGTAGGCAATAAGCTATTATTGACTAAGTCACTACATGAAGAGCTCTGCCCAGTGTTCTGGGCAGAGGCAGAGAGGAAGGAGGATTACAGACCTGCAGACTTTTGGATGCAGATGTAATTCTAGTGCTCGACCTATCTCTGGGAGAACAAGCTGGGTAGTAAACTCTTTCACCCCAAGAACGTTCCATTGTCATTCCTTTTTCTCACTGAATCCATAGTGAACTTTCCTGGGGCTGGAACCCTTTGGCAAGACAGTGTCTCAGCAGAGAGGCCTTTAGCTCTGACTGGCATGAGCCTGCACTGCCCCTTGTTCCTGCTGTTCCCTTCACACCTGCCTCTCCAGTTCTCTTGACTCTATCAATCACAATGCTTCAAAGCAATGTGGCCTAATGGAAAGGACAATGACATGAGAGTTAGGAAACGTGTTCCCACCCTCTCTTTGATAGAACCCACAAAGTAATCTCAAGCACATCTCACCAGCTTTCTGGGCCTCAGTTTCCTCTGTAGTAAAATAAGGGACTTGGTCAAGATAATTCTATAATTATTCTTCTGCCTTCCAGGTAGACATCCTCTGAATTTAGGACTCAGGGTTAATCAAGCACATGAAATTCTGAGATATTCACAAGAGTTCTTTATTGGGTAAGAGACAGGACAGATACCTGCACCCAGCCCAAAGCCTGTGTGGTTCACCTGGCAGTGTGTTCAAGCACATTCTGGGAATGGGCCTGGTGACATCCTAATGGACAGGTATGGGTCACCTACCTGTAGGGTGACCATCCTATTGTGCTTGAGCCCTGGATGGGGGTCCAAAGGTAACTGAGCCCTCTTTAATCAAAATATCTTAAGCATCTTAAAAAATTAGAGACAACAGCCCCCATGTGTGTTCAGTAGCCATAGCAGCTAGTGAGGCCCCTTGGAAGTAGGCAAGACTAATGGTCTATCGTGTTCCTCCTGACCCTGAAAATTCAGGATTTCCCAGCAGCATTTTATCATCAACAGCTGAAGACACAGACTGGGCCATTTAATAATGGAAACTATCATTCACCAAGAGCTAACTCAGGACCAAGCACCTCCTGAGCAGTTCACAGTGCTTAATTCTCACAGAATTAAGATTAACTAATTCTTAATTCTTGAGCAGCCTGCTCAAGTCAGTACTAATATTATCTTCATAATACAAATGAGGAAACTGAGCGCAGCATGGACCTAGAAACTTGCCTACAGTTATAGGATCAGTAAGTGGCAAAGCTGGGATTCCAATCCAGGAAGCCTGATACCACAGTCCACACTTCAAAAACTAACAAAAACAAACAAACAAAACTTTTATTTTGACATAATATCACATCTCAAGTTGCAAGAATAGTGTAAAGAATTCCATATACCTGTTCTTAGATTCTCCAACATTAGCATTTTACCATAATTTGCTTTACCCCTCTCTTTCTATGTGTATATATGTATGCTTGTATGTGTTGTATGTAATACATAATACACACATATATAATCTAAAAAATAATTGTGTTTTTTAACCATTTGAGAGTATACTGGACACATGAAACTTCTTTACCCCTAAATCCTTCAGTGTGTGTTCCTTAGAAACAAGGACATTCTCCATTCTCCTACATAAACATGGTGTAATTGTCACTATACTGTCCATTAACATTGTAAAATACTATTATTGGGTCTTCAGATCTGATTTCAATTCTGCCAATTTTTCTGATTATGTCTGTTAGAGAAAAAAGTCATGTGGTTCAGCATCAAGTCCTTGATCACACATTGAATTCAATTGTCACACTACTTTAATCTCCTTTAACCTGGAACATTTTCTCAGTCTTTCTTGGTCTTTCACGATCTTGACATGATTGAAGAGTACAAGCCAGTTATTTTATAGAACATCACTCAGTTTGGTTTGTCTGATGTTTCCTCATGTTTAGATTCAGGTTATCTATTTTTGGCAAGACTATGGCAAAAATGACATTGTCCTTCTCTGTGCATCCTATCCAGAAGCACACGGTGTAAGTTGGTCTCATTTCTGGTGATGTTAACTTTGATGATTTGGTTAAGGTGGTATCTGCCAGTCTCTATGCCTCTTTGCAATGCATCTCATGCAGACAGAGCACATACTCTTTTTTTTTAAGTATTACTGATATACAATCTTATGATGGTTTCACAAACAACAGTGGTTTCAACATTCACCCATATTATCGAGTCCTCACTCCCTCCATTGCAGTCATTGTCCATCAGCGTAGTAAGATGTTATAGAGTCATTAATTGTCTTCTCTGTGCTGTACTACCTTCCCCATGACCTACCTATATTGTAATTGAGAGTTATAATGCCCCTTAATCCCCTTCTCCCTCCCTCCCCAGCCCCTCCCCTTTTGTAACCACTAGTCCTTTCTTGGAGTCTGTGAGTCTGTTGCTGTTTTGTCCTCTCAGTTTTTCTTTGTTCTTATACTCCACAAATGAGTGAAATCATTTGGTATTTGTCTTTCTTCACCTGGCTTATTTCACTGAGCATAATACCCTCTAGATCCATTCATGTTGTTACAAATGGGAGGATTTCTTTTTATTTTAAGGCTGAATAATATTCCATTGTGTATATGTACCACATCTTCTTTATCCATTTGTCTATTGATGGACACTTAGGTTGCTTCCATATCTTGGCTATTGTCAGTAGTCAGAAACCACACTCTTAACCACTACATTATGTAACTACCACTAGGCAGCTGGCACTATGGTAGTCATTGAAGATGCAAAGAGCCTTGAAGGAACTCTCCTCAAAGAGAACATACAGTTTTACTGGGAAGAGAAGTATATGATGTATTACTTCAACACCCAACCATGAATTGTTTTGTGAGTCCCATAGACAATTAGAATCAAAGGAATTCAGAGGTGCAAGTGACTTTTGAGACCTCAAGTCTGGAAGCTGGGAATTAGAGGAAGGGAATTAGAAGGGAAGATAGGTATTTCAGGGCTGTGCAAATCCATAACCTGTAGGTGGGAAGGGTCAGAAACAGTCTGGGCACTGATTTAGGAGGGCCAGAACAGGGTATCATTGTGTCACACAAGAAGACCCTGGCAACATTTCTGGGGTCTACTGACAGTGCGGATGTACTGGGCTGAAAGAAGCTGGAACTCAAGGACTCCCAGGAATCAGGGCAGGGGCTGACCTGGAGCAGCTCCAAAGAATCTAGCTGAATAGCTTCCTTGCTCATGGGCTCTCATTTCACCAAGGCTTAACAGCACCAAGGGCTTTAACATACATGTTCTCAGGAAGTGTTCATGTTATTTCCAGTGCCAAGGCCAAGGATGTTTGGCTAGAGCACAGGTTCTCTATGGAGCAATAACATGAGCTAAGTTAAGAAGGATAGATGGGGATTGATCGGTAGACATGCATGCTCCAGTCAGGATTATTTGCATAGTCTTAGCACAGAGATTCTATCCTCTGTACACACAACTAAGTGATGGAGTAAGAGGTGAAAATTCTCTCATTTCACTGCTACTCTTAAACTCAAATTAGAATCTTTCCAGAACACAATTTTCACCCACTTCTATAGCAGAACTAGCACCTCTCTGAAGTGCCCTTTGCCTCTAATCTGGCTCAGAATTAAAGTGCTCTAATTAAATGGAGACCTCATTATATTCTCTTCTAATCTGCAGCACAATCATACTGCAGTGATTACCTTGAACTATTTATTGCATAATACTTCCACTCATTTATTATTGTATGTCTCTGTACTTTCACTACGGTTCAATGAATATAATTCTATACCCTTCAATACTTTAATAATATTCACTTTAAATATAACTACATGCCTATAATTCTCTGTAAGTGTGTGTGCTTGCACTGCAAATAGTAAAAATTTATACTGCTCTGGAAGCTGAAACAAAATAAGCCATTCCTAAAAGAAATCAGTTAGAATTTTAATAGAATTTTAGAACATTGAAATTTGTTACCAATTTATTTTTTCAAGAACATGTTTTAAGAAGGTGATTTTTGTAGCCTTAGCAAAGGAAGGAAACAGCAATTCTCTGGAGGCTTTTGTTGCCTACTAACCAGTTCATCAGGGACTCTGTTCCCATGGAGAATTGATTTAAAAAAAAACTGCACTGATATATATATTTATACATACATATATGTATATATATATGCAATATATATGTGTATGTGTATATATATGCTTTTTTTTGGTTTTGTTTTTACCAACACTTTTTTTACCAACACTGTTTTTACCAACGACTCTGGAGGGAATTCCATGGTCAAAGGTGAAATCTCAGAATCAATAACCAGGTAACTGGCATGAATGCTTTTTACTTGTTCTGCTTATCTACACATGCATTCTTATTACCCAAGGAAATGAAAACCATCGATGCCTATATTGTTTCTGGTGTGCAATCTTAGAAAACCATATATACTATCTTCTTATTTCTGCCAGCATATATCTCAGAGGAGACTTTGTCTTTGGATAATTTTTTGCATTCTGTTATGTTTATTAGTATAGCTACAACAACTATATATGCTTTAGTTGGTTTTTATTTCAAACATATAGTCAATAATAACTGGGACTGCAAAGTAAGCATTTATGATAAACTAATTCATGACCTTATACCATGGGATAATGTTCCCAAACTAGAGAAATGATAATCCTGCCCTTCTTTTATAGTCTCTGAATTTAAAAATAGTTTATGAGCTAAAGACTTGAGGAATAAAAACTAAAAAGAGAGAGAACTAAAACAGAATGCCATTTGATCATCTTGGATAAGGAATAAACCCAGAGTAAGGTTTATAAACCTTCAGACTAGGTAAATCCTTCAAGTTCTATATGGGTCCTCCAATCTGAACTCAATATTCAAAACTCACCATCTAGGTACCCTGCCATTATCACTGCTGGAAATAATCAATGCTACTGAAATAACAATTCTTCCTGAAAAGCATATCTGCAAAGTTGGCTACTCAACAAGTCCATGGAATAATTCAAGCCATAATACAAATTGGTTACTAAAGTTTTTTTCTCAAAAGGCGGGAAATAAAAGGTGAAAAAAAAATGCCAAAAGTTATGTAGGAAATAAAGATTTTTTAAAACTTTCTTTAAACCTTTGTACAGTACCAGAAATCTGATTCGCTCTGTTCCTTCCTGGGTGCATTTGACATAATCACTAAATCAACTCAATCAAGTACTCTATCATTTAAAGACATGCTGTATTTGAAAAGAAAAAAGGTGTGTATAGCCCATCATGATACAGTGAGTCAATCCCAGGTACCATGTTCTGTGTATGGTTCTCTTTCCATGTTAACCTATCAGCTATGGTTCCTTTTTCATAGAAATTCTTCAAATTGGTCTACTAGTTTATTAAGGCAATTGAGCCTATGACTTTATTTCACACTGGATATAATTCATTACCTTAACTTTTGCCTAAAGGAGAAAATCCATAAAACCAGTAGTCATAGATCAATGTAAAAATCAAAGGCAAGGATTACCATTTCCAGCATGACAGTGTGAAGAGCTCCACAAAACCTTCCCCCAGAGAAACTGGTGAAACTTATTTTTTAAAATAATCATTCAAACCCCATGGAAATGATCCTAAAGAGCACACAGCAATTGAAGAAACATTTATTTAAGAAAAGCTACAACTTGGTAAAGACAGAATCTGTGGTTTTGGACCAAGATCTACTCTCTCCTTCCACTTTCCCAGTTCATCAAGACAGAAATTGCACTCTAGAATGCTATAGTGAAGAATACAGGACTCTCCTCAGCTCCTAGTTGGAGGGCTAGCTTCCTAGATTTCTCATCCTGCCCCCAGTTACCTGCTGCTGAGACTAAGTTACAGAAAAGTGCAGCCAAGAGGTAGGGGTTTCCTTCTTCCATTAGCCCCAACTTGTGGGATGGAAGTTCTACCTTGGATGCAGCCCTAATGAGAATAGTGAAGCCCCAATTGCCCTTGCCCCAGCTTATAAATCAAAGGCTCATTGTGGGGACATCAAGGTAAGAATACCTGAGGCTACTACCCTCCTACACCAAGTACTCAGCTTCTAAACTGAGGATGCCATTCAGGGAGAGGCACACCATTGTTCCCACCCACAGTTCCAGAGCCACAGTGCAGACATTTTCCCCAGGCTATGAAACAGAGAACTCTGAATTTCTTCCCAAAGGAACTGATTTCATTTGTAACAGAGTATGGAGAAGTTTAAGCCTAGGGCATTCTCAAAAAGAGTGAAGGTTGTGGTGAAAGTCATTTAGGATGGAATTGGTAAAATAATTAAAGATCTAGGCTAAACTGCAGCCTGGCTAGTTTCCTAGAGAACCAGAGGAGGAGACAGCTGGGAGGAGCCCTCCTAGAATCAGAAATCTCAAGCACTGACCTCAAGAACTTTCTTCTCTGAGATCTTCTCTTTCTAAGTGGATCAGTGATGAAAATAACCAAATCTGAGCATCAGAAGACCTTCTAGTCTACCTGATGCATGATCTCTGTGGTTCTGAGAAGCAAAAGTATAAAGTAAAAAGGGCTTATATCCGTGTGTGTGTGTGTGTGTGTGTGTGTGTGTGTGTGTGTGTAAAGGTGACAGTGGATAACTGAGGACTTGCTGACTGATGAATGAGACTAGAGGGTGTAGGGGGAGTATGTGTATGTATGAAAGGCTAATCAATTCTGAGCAATGATGAAAAGGTTTTAATACTGACTTTTATAACTCTGAAAGTTTCTACACTTGATCTGAGCTCAGAATTCAAAACAAAACAAAACAAAATAAAACAGAACTATACTTCCAAAGAATGCTGGATATGATTACATCAGTCTGTGGAGAATTTATGTACCAAGACATTGTTGAAAACAATAAAACAATCAGCTGGTAATTAGTGCAGTGTAACAGCTGGGCATCCAGCAGGAAAGAGATAATCCAAGAGACTGCTTAGCAAACCATTGTCATGCCAGAGTGTCTTTGGTCATACCCTATGCTGCACTCCTTGAAGATCAACATCAGAGACTTCACATGAGGTGAGGGGGAGGGGGAAAGTGTGGAATAAACTTCATTGAAATAATCCAGCCAGTCACTAAAAATGTAAGCAAGCAAATAACAAGGAATAAACTTTGGGGTTTAGGTCAGGGGAGGGGAAAACCATATTTAAAGTACTAAAAGAAAAATACTGTTGTAAAAATTCTATATCCAGCAAAGTTAATTTTCAAAAATAAAGGTGAAAGAAAGACAACCCCAAGTTAAAAAAAAAAACTGAGACAGTGTGTTGAGATCAGACCTGCCTTACAAGAAATACTAAAGGGAGTTCCTCAGACAGAGAACAAATGACCCAAAACAATAATCTGAATCCACACACACCAAAAAAGAGCACTTGTAAAGGTAATTATGTAAATATATAAGATAGTATAAATGCATACTTCTCCTGATTTTAAGAATAGTTGAATAAAACAATATGCATATAATTGTACTGTTGGACCTATAACATATGAAAGGGTAATAGGTATGCCAATAAGAGCACAAGGGAGGTAGGTGGTAACAAAGCAGTACTGGACTAATGAAATGATGCCAGATGATAACATGAATCCATAAGAACAAATAAAGAGAACCAGAACTAGTAAATAAGAAGGTTAATATAACAGACACTATAAATTTATACTTTCTTCACTTAGCTTCTTTAAAAGATATAAAATTATGTAAACTAATATTTATAATAATATGTTATTGGAATTTTAACATATGTACATATAATATGGATTTTAAAAAACAGCACAAAAAGGAGAAATAGGAAATAGAGATATATAGTAGTAACATTTCTATAGCTTTCTGGAATTAAGTTAATATAAATCTGAAGTAGATTCTGGTAAGTCAAGCCCTAGAGCAAATACTAAGGGAAAAAACAAAAAATGTACAGTTGGAAAGATTATTAAATAGGTTAAAATAATCCATTAGAAAATATTCACTGAAGGCAAAAGAAAGCATTAAAGGGATAATAGAGGAACAAAAAAGACATGAGACATAGAAAATGTTTAAGTGGCAAATATAAATCCAATTATATAAATGATAACATTGAATGAGAATGGATTAAATAAATCAAAAGGCACAGATTTTCAGACAGACTGGAAGAAAAAAAGACCCAATATATACTGTCTGCAAGGATTTAAATATACAAATAGACTGAAAGCAAAAGGATAGAAAAAGACATATAATACAAACAGCAACCATAGGAAAGCTAGAGTGGCCATACAAATGTCAAATATGAGACAAAATAGACTTTAAAACCAAATTGTTCCTAGAGATAAATAGAAGGACATTTTCTAATGGTAAATATGTTGACCCATCAGGAAGATATAACAATTATAAATACATTTACACCTAACAACAGAGCACCAAAATATATTAATCAAAAACTGACAGAACTAAATGGAGAAATAAATAATTCAACAACAATAGTTGAAGACTTCAATATCTACTTTCAGTGATGGTTAGAACAACTAGAGAGAAGATCAACAAGGAAATAAAAGACTTGAACAGCTTTATAAAATAACTAGTCCTAATAGCCATCTATTGAACATCTAACAATAGGAGAATATACATTATTCTCCAGTTTACAGGATAGATCACATGTTTGGCCATGAAATAAACCTAAATATACTTAAAAGGGTAGAAATGATGGAAAGTATGCTCTTTGGCCACAGTAAAATGAAATTTGAAGTCAATAACAGAAAGAAATATATGAAATCAAAAGCATGTGGAAATTAAAAAACAGTCTTAGATAATCAACAGGTCAAAGAAAAAATCAATAAAGAAATTGGAAAATACTTTGAGAGTAATGAAAATTCAGAGAAAACATACCAAAAATTATGAGATGCAACTAACTCAAGTAATGCTTAGAGGGAAATTTATTATTCCAAATGCCTATATTTAAAAACAAGAATGACCTCAAATGAATAATTTTACTTTCCACCTCAAGACACTAGGAGAAGAAAAGCAAACTAAACCTAAAATAAGCAGTAGGAAGGAAATGATAAAGATTGGAGTGTTCATTAAGGAAATAGAGAATAGAAAAACAATAGATAAAATCAATGAAACCAAAAGCTGGTTCTTTGAAAAGATCAACAAAATTGACAAAGATCTATCTAGATTGGTCAAGAAGAAAATAGAAAAGATTCAAATTTCTCAAGTCAAAAATGAAAAAGGGGATGTTAATATTAACTTTACAGAAATAAAAATAATTATAAAGAAATAAAAATAATTATATGCAAATGAATTAGATAATGGAATTAGATAATGGATAATAGAATTAGGAAACGGAAAAATTCCTAGAAAGGCATGAACTGCCAAAATGGATTCAAAGAGAAATAGAAAATCCTAATAGACCTAGAACTAGCAATGAGGTTGAATCGGTTATACAAAACCTCCCAACTAGAAAAATCCAAACCCAGATGGCTTCACTGGTGAATTCTATCACACATTTAAAGAATAATTAACACCAGTCCTTCTCATATTCTCCCAAAAAATGGAAGAGAAAGGAACAACTCATTCTACAAGCCCAGCATTATCCTGATACCAAAGTCAAAGACTCTACAAGAAAAGAAAAACCAATATACAAAGAAAAATATGCCAATATCTCTTTGAATGCTGATGCAACAATCTGCAACAAAATACTAGCAAACCATACCAGCAACATATAAAAACAATCATACATGAAAATAAAATGGGATTTATCAAACAAAGAATGCAAGGTTTAACATCCATATATCAATTAATGCAATAATATATCATATCACAGAATTAAAAAATACATGGTCATCTCCATAAAGACAGAAAAAGCATTTGAAAAAATTCAACAACCTTTCATGATTAAAAAAAATAATAAAACACTTAGCTGTAGGGGACAGCCTTTGTCTTCTCACATGTTTGTAGGCAGAATGGGAAAGCACCTTCTCCCATGTCTGAATGCAGCATGGGAAAGCACCAGCTTGAGAACAACTGGTGCAGTCCTTGGAAGTTATCTGCCCACAGAAACATATCTTGTCCTTGAAGACGAGCCAAGACTCCTCACTCTGGAAATAGGGAGACCTTGAGGATGTGTGAAAACACTGCCCCTGCTTACCAGGCAGCTTCTAAGAAAATCAACAAGGTGCTCTGGCCTGTCCCCTCCTGAGATGGGAAAGATGAATATAGCAGTTGGCTGAGGTCCGAGAAAGGCAGTATAAAAATAAAGGTGCTGCGCCACATCGGGGCTGCAGCCATTGTCTGTCTGTCTGTGTTGTCTGTGTTTTTTGTTCTCTCATTTCACCCAAAAAAAATGAGCAGCACACTACATCTGCTGCCCAACGTGGGGCATCCTCTCAGAGTGAGTTGTACATATATTCAGCTCCATGCCTCCCCTTCAGACTGTTCGACTTCGATGGCAGGCACCGTCACTTAGCAAACTGGGAATGAAGGGAACTTTCTCAACCTGATAAAGGACATCTACAAAAGACCAACAGCTAACATAGTACTTAATGGGGAAAGACTCTTTCTAGGATCAGCAGCAAGATAAGGATGTGTGCACTAGCCACATTTATTCAACATTGTGCTGAAGGTTCTAGCTAGGGCAATTAGACAAAACAACAACAAAAATAAATAAAAGGTAGCTAGATTGGATAGGAAGAAGAACAACTATCTCTATTCACAGATAACATCTTAGATATAAAAATTCCTAAGGAATCCAGTAAAAAAAAACTATTATAACTAATAAATAAGTTCAGCTAGATTGCAAAATACAAGATCAATATACAAAAAATCAATTATATTTTTCTATACTTGTAATGAACAATGTGAAAATGAAACTAAGAAAACAATTCAATTTACAATACCATCACAAAGAATAAAATACTTATGAATAAAAACAACAAAAGAAGTATAAAACTCATATTCTGAAAAGCACAAAGTATTCCTGAAAGAAATTAAAGATCTAAATAAATGACAAAACATCTTATATTCATGAATCAGAAAAACTAATATTTTTAAGATGACAATACTCCCCAAATTAATCTTTAGATTCTACACAACCCTTATCAGATTCTCTGCTGGCTTCTTTTAGAATTTCAAAGCTGATTTAAAATTTCGATGGAATTTCAAGGGAGACAGAATAGCCAAACCAATTATTTAAAAAGAAGAGAACAAAGTTAGAAGTCACATTTCTCTATTTTGAAACTTACTAAAAAGCTAAAATCATCAAGACAGTGTGGTACTGGCACAAGGATAGGCACATAGATCAATGGAATAGAATTTAGGATCCAGAAATAAACCCATGTATCTATGGCAAACTGACTTTTGACAAGGGTACCAAAACCATTCAATGGTCAAAGAATAGTCTTTCCAGCAAATGGTGCTGGGACAATAGAATACCCATATGCAAAAGAATAAAGTTGGACCCTTGGCTCATACAGTATATAAGTTAACTCAAAAATGATCAAGGAGCTAAATGTAAGAAAACTACAGACTCTTAGGAGAAAACATAGGAGTAAATCTTTCTTTTTAAAATTTTTTATTAAGGTATTATTGATACACAATCTTATGCAGGTTTCACATGAAAATACAATATGGTTTCTACATTTACCCATATTATCAAGTCCCCACCTATACCCTAATGCAGTCACTGTCCATCCGTGTAGTAAGATGCCACAGATTCACTATTTGCCTTCTCTGTGCTACACTGTTCTCCTCGTGAACCCCCACACCATGTATACTAAACATAATATCCCTCAGTCCCCTTCTCCCTCCCTCCCCACCCACCTTCCCACACCCCTCCCCCTTGGTAACCACTAGTCCCTTCTTGGAGTCTCTGAGTCTGCTGCTATTTTGTTCCTTCAGTTTTGCTTCATTGTTATACTCCACAAATGAGGGAAATAATTTGGCACTTGTCTTTCTCTGCCTGGCTTATTTCACTGAGCATAATATCCTCCAGCTCCATCCATGTTGCCACAAATGGTAGGATTTGTTTCTTTCTTAAGGTTGAATAGTATTACATTGTGTATATGTACCACCTCTTCTTTATCCATTCATCTACTGATGGACACTTAGGTGGCTTCCATATCTTGGCTATTGTAAATAGTGCTGCAATAAACACAGGGGTGCATATGTCTTTTTGAATCTGAGAAGTTGTATTCTTTGGGTAAATTCCAAGGAGTGGGATTCCCAGGTTAAATGGTATTTCTATTTTTAGTTTTTTGAGGAACTTCCATTCTGCTTTCCACAATGGTTGAACTAGCTTACATTCCCACCAGCAGTGTAGGAGGGTTCCCCTTTCTCCGCATCCTCACCAGCATTTGTTGTTCTTAGTCTTTTCGATGCTGGCCATCCTTACTGGTGTGAGGTGATATCTCATTGTAGTTTTAAATTGCATTTCCCTGATGATTAGTGATGTGGAGCATCTTTTCATGTGTCTGTTGGCCATCTGAATTTCTTCTTTGGAGAACTGTCTCTTAATAACCTCTGCCCATTTTTTAATTGGGTTATTTGCTTTTTGGGTTTTGAGGAGTGTAAGTTCTTTATATATTTTGGATGTTAACCCCTTGTTGGGTAGGTCATTTACAAATATATTATTCCATACTGTAGGATGCCTTTTTGTTCTGTTGATGGTGTCCTTTGCTGTACAGAAACTTTTTAGTTTGATGTAGTCCCATGAGTTCATTTTTGCTTTACTTTCCCTTGCTCGAGGAGATGCATTCAGGAAGAACTTGCTCATGCTTATATTCAGGAGATATTTGCCTATGTTGTCTTCTTAGAGTTTTATAGTTTCATGACTTACATTCAGGCCTTTGATCCATTTCGAGTTTACTTTTGTGTATGGGGTTAAACAATAATCCAGTTTCATTTTCTTGCATGTAGCTGTCCAGTTTTGCCAACACCAGCTGTTGAAGAGGCTGTCATTTCCCCATTGTAGGTCCATGGCTCCTTTATCATATATTAATTGACCATATATGGTTGGGTTTATATCAGAGCTCTCTAGTCTGTTCCATTGGTCTATGGGTCTGTTCTTGTGCCAGTACCAAATTGTCTTGATTACTATGGCTTTGTAGTAAAGCTTGAAGTTGGGGAGCATAATCCCCACAGCTTTATTCTTCCTTCATAGTAGAAGTAAATCTTAATGACCCTGTATTTAGCAATGAATTCTTAGACATGGCACTAAAAGCATGAGCAAAAAAAGAAAAAAATAGATAAATTCGACTTCATCAAAATTAAAAATTTCTGTGCCTCTAAAACACACCATTAGAATGTGAAAAGACAACACACAGAATGTGTGCAAATATTTGCAGATTGTATATATGATAAGAGACTTGTATCTAGACTATATAAAGAACACTTATAGCCCAAGAATAAAAAGGCAAATAACCCAATTAAAAAATGGTCAAAAGATCTCAACAGACATTTCTCCATGGAAGATATAGGAATGGCTAAAAAAGGCTCATGAAAAGATAGTAGACATTATTAGTTTTCAGGGAAATGCATATCAAAATCAGAATAAGATACCACTTCACACCCATTAGGATGGTTATAATTGAAAAGTGAATAACAAGTGCTGGCAAGATGTAGAGAAATTGCAGCCTTCATACATTGATGATTGATTATACAGTGATTCAGCAGCCTTGCTAAACAATTTGGCATTTACTCAAAATGTTAAACATGGAATGATCATAGGACCCAGCAAGTTTACTCCTAGTAAAATGCTCAAGTGAAATGAAAATATACATCCACCCAAAAGCCTGCACACCAATGTTCATCACAGCAATATTCGTAATAGCTAGAAGTAACCTGAATGTCCATGAACTGATGAATGGATAAACAAAATGTAGTAATTCCATATAATGGAATATTATTTGGTCGTATAAAGGAATGGAATACTGATACATGCTACAACATGTATCAATCTGAAAACATTATGCTATATGAAAGAAGACAGTCACAAAAGACCACACATTATATGATTCCACTGAAATGAAACACCCAGAATTGGCAAACCTATAGAGACAGAAAGTAGATTAATGTCTTAGGGCTGGGCCCAGGGGCAGTTACATAGGGGATAATAGCTAAAGGGTGTGGGAGTTATTTTTGAGGTGATTAAAATGTTCTAAAATTGGTTGTGATTATGGTTGCACTTACCTGTGAATATATTTTGAAAATACTGAATTGTGTATTTTAAACAGGCGAATTGGATAGTATGGAAATTATATCTCAATGGAGCTATTAAAAAATCAATGACAAATGTAATGGCACTTCAGGAAAACTGGATGATCTGAATAACCCATAAATTCTGTTAGTCACAGTAAGCAGCAACACACAGAAACCCCAAAATTAATTGGTGAGAGTGTGCTCTGGAAACTGGGTTAGGCATGCTACTCATGCCATCTCTGTACTCCTCTTCTGCCCCCAGAAGATGTATTACAAATTTATTCACCAAACTTTCACTGACATTTTATTTTTCTTTAAAGCATTTGATTTTGGTGGTAAACACATAGACAAAAGGAAGTGAAACTCCTTGTCTAACAGGGTGACCAGCCATATGAATAAACTCCAAAGGGTCCAACATCATGACCTCAGAATCTGTAATGAGGTCAGATAAAAGTTACCTTCTGTGTGAAAATCGACATAAAATGGATGAGCTTAGCCATGTGTAGAAGCCACCCTGACTAACAGATGGTTTATATATGTGCTATTGACAGAGATACTTGGAAGCCATCAGAGTCAGAGGCACTAAACAGGACCAGATCTGTATAGCTGAGGAGTCACATCCCTGAGACAGGCTCTGAGTTCTCTGCAAGCCTCCACCATTGTTGGCAGACTGTCTTCATGAGGATTAGTCTCAGTGCACTGTCTGCACCCTAGCTTTGTCTTCTTTTATCTACCCAGGGAAGTTCTCTTGTCTTCCTTCAACTTATTGAATTTTTAGCTGCAGTACCTGATTTTGGTTACAACTGCAACACAGTTTTTGCCTCTTCAAGTAGGCTTCAGTGTCTTATGCAGATTGTTCACTATACCACCCCCTAGCCCAGGTCCTGTCCCAACACTAACAGGTCCTCCTTTTCTTGCTCAGGTACCCAGTGCATATACGACAATGAAGAAGCATCCTCAGGAAAACCTTTCTGGATTGTGAATAACCTGCTTTTTTGTTTTGTCTGGTGAATGATGTATCAATAGAAAGGGGATATATTCTGCAGGGAATGTAGAAACATACAGCAAAAGGACAAATCTGCCTGTGGATTTCCAAGATGGTTCAGAAGTGACCTATCTTTCTGACGCTCTGACCCAGGTGTTCTGGAACTTTTGGCAAACACAGCTCCAGAGGGGAAATGGCTCTGTCAGATGACAGTAGCTTTATGACCTCAGTGATTTTAGCCATCGGACTTCTTGTGATCTGATTCCCATGCTCATCCAATATTCAACCAGTGGTAGAGTCATTTGGCCTCCCAGGTATTCATTTCTACAAGAAAAAAGATGTGCTAACCAACTCACTTAAGTAGGCCAGTTTACTTGATCTCCTATTTCTTACTGTAATTTAATAAATTGGGATTTTGGTCTCCAATAAGCTGGCAGTCCCCTGATTGTCTCTGGGTTTGATGGTGAACTCCAGGATCCTGGCTTCCAAAGCAAATTCCATCACCCATGAGGCTGTGTTGGAGAGATTCACCAGCCTCCCTTTCTGAAGTTTCTGTTAAATGCAACCACTTCATTCAGTGAGAGATATAGCTTAGGGGAGTTATAAACTAAATGCCAGGAAGACATGGACTCAGAGTAATTGATATGTCTTGTGAGAGCTGAAAAAAGTCTTTGCAAAGGAAATACTTGAATCTTTAAAGAGTTTTTATTTAATTTAATGGCTTGAGGATCATTTTTCTAATTATAATACTAATGCATGTTTAATGTTGCAATTTCAGAAATACAGAAAAGCATAAATAGGAGAAAACTTAAAAGGTGATTGAAATAAGGACAGCCAAATAAGTCAGGAAGTAGCTTCCACCAGACACTCTTTCCTAAAGTCTTATAATCAATTTTTCAAACACTTGCTCTATACAATCACTCAAACCCAGAGCCAAAACTCACTGACATATCAGAGTGGGCTGGATTCAAATAGAGGGAAAAAATTCAAGCTTTGGCCATGGAGAGGGATTCACTTATAAGTTTAGACCTTTTATCTCAATTTTCCTCTAAGTGTAGTCCATAGACCCACCTGCATCAGAACCATTTAGGGTAACTTGGGTAACAATGCAGATTCCTGAGCCCCACTGAAGACCTACTGAATGAAAATCTCAGGGTGGGGCCAATAATCTGCATTTTAATACACTCCTTATGTTATTCGTACCCACACTGGAATTTGGGAACCACTTTTAAAGTTTTTTTGGATGATGACAATAGTGTTTTGGTGATGTAAATATGGGTACTTTAAAACACATCTGAAGAAATTGGAATCCTTGTGCACTGCTGGTGGGAATATAAAACAGAGCAACACTTGTGGAAAACAATATGGTGGATCCTCAAAAATTTAAACATAGAAGTACCATACGATCCAGCCATTCCACTTCTAGGAATATACCCAAAATAATTGAACTCGGGGATTGGAAGAGATATTTGCACACCTATGTTCATAGCAGCATTATTCACAATAGCCAACAGGTAGAAGCAACCCAAGTGTCTATCAACAGATGACCGGATAAATAAAATGTAGTGTATACAAGAGGGGCAGAGAAAAAGATGGCAGAATAGGAAGGTAACATGGAAACCTCCTCCCAAAAACACACAAAAAGAAGAAAATACAGCAAACACAACTAATCTAGAAAATGACCTGAAGACTGCAGAACAAACCACCTACATCTGGGGAAGAGGAAAAGACCACACAGAGAAGGATAAAGTGGCAGAGCCATGATCTAGCAGGACCCAAGCACTCCTCCCACCCCAGCCCACAGGCAGGAAAAAAAGGAACAGAGTGGGGAGGGGATAGGGGCCCAGGAATGCTGCACACCTGGTCCTGGAGATCTGCTCCAGGAGCACAAGACCACATTACATTGGCTTCTGGTGATTAGGGGGTTAGACACCAGGGACAGATGTAACACTCTGGGAAGCTGAGACTCCAGCCACCTGTGGAGGATGGGCATGCTCTGCTGGTCCTAAGGCCCAAAGCAGAGAGAGCAGTTTGAAAGACTTGCCAGCAGTGGGAGGGGTGCCAGAGGGGAGAGGGTTGGACTGAGCTTTCTGCTTAGGAGAAAGGACAGGTGGACAATACTTCCTCTGTGCTCCCTCAGCCCAACAGGTCGAGAACTCTCGGGAGTCCCAGACACTCTGTACCCCTCAATGGCAACTCAGCCCCAAGAAGCCTCTCTGCATGCTGCTGGGAATCAACCCACTCAGCCCAGCAGCATGACTTTGCTGCCTGGCAGTCATGGGGGTAGACACTCCCAGCTTTCTCAGCCCTGTTTCAGCCCAACTGGGGAGGTGTCTGCAGGAGCCAACCCTGAGAGCTCCTTTCTCCCAGCAGTTTTCCAAGCCAGTGCTCCATGTCCTGCCTTGTCTCAGAAGTGCAGAAAGGTCCCACTCACCCCATTAACCTTGTGGCCCCACCATTGCTGCAGGGCAGGCAGAGGACAACCCTGCCCAGAGCAATCCCAGCAGAGGATTCTGCTAAAATCACAAAGGTGGCTGTTGGTACAACAGACTCAGACAACTACTGGTAGACAGACAGAAATGCGGCCCTACCCACTGCATACTAACAACAGCTGGGGCTCCCACAAAGTAGAACCAGGCACTGGAGAGTAAAGAGTCTTGAGCTTCTGGGCCATAGGATGCCTCCTTCATAAAGTTATTACTCTATAGGCAGGAAGCATAGCAGATCCACCTAATACAAAGGAAGAAACACAGAAACCCTGACAAAATGAGGAGGCAGATGAATGTATTCCAAACAAAACTACAGGATAAGACACCATAAAGAGGGACAAATGAAACAGAGATAACCAATATTCTTGATAAAGATTTCAAAGCAAAAGTCATAAATATGCTCACTGATCTGCAGACATGTAGTAAAGATCTTGGGGAGGACTTAAAGAAAGAAATACAAGAGCTGAAGAATACAGTAACTGAAGTGAAACATACAATGGAGAGTGTAAGTCTGGGGAGAGGAAATTCCAGCGCAAAATACCTCTAAAAACTGAAATCAGTCAAAGGGAGAAATAAAGTTTAAAATCCGTTTATTGCTTATAAACTGCAGTCCAGAGCCATCTCTCTCCCCTGCTCTGGAAGAAGCCAGCCAGCAAGCAAGCCAGCCCCCTCCCCTTAACCTCTCAGGTTCAGACATGGCCTCGGTTGCCCAGGTAACTACCCAGTGACATGGGATTAACTTCTCTCCACCCCTGAGGATATGCAAATGCATCAAACCCAGGTGAGATACTATGGAAATGTTACAATTTTACCCACAGAGGGATTGAAGAGTAGATTACTGCAAGTAGAGGAGACAGTCAATGAGATGGGAATTAGAGAACAGGAACACAATGAGGCTGAGGAACAGAAAGAAAGGATCTCTAGGGAAGAAATAATGATAGAGAGCTGTGTGACCAACCCAAATGAAACACTATATGCATAATAGTGGTACCAGAAGGAAAAGAGGGAGACAAAGGGATAGAAAAGTCTCTTTGAGAAAATAATTGTTGAAAACTTCCCCAATCTGGGGAATGAAACAGACGCTCAGGTCATGGAAGTACAGAGGGCCCATAACAAAAGGAACCCCAGGAAGAAAACAACAAGACATATAATAATTAAAATGGCAAAGATTGAGGATAAGGAGAGAGTGTTGAAAGCAGCCAGAAAGAGAAAAAAGATTACTCATAAAGGAAACCCCATCAAGCTATCAGCAGAATTCTCAGCAGAAACTTTACACACCAGAGGGAGGGAGTGGAATGAAGCACTTAATGTACTGAAACAGAAGACATTCAACTAAGAATCTCTACCCAGCAAGATTATCATTTAAATTTGAAGCAGGTATTAAACAATTTCCATATAGACAAAAGTTGAAAGAATTCACCAACACTAACCCAACCTTACAGGATATGTTAAAGGGACTGCTATAGATTGAAATGTTCCTAAGGATAAATAGCTTTCACCAGTGAAAATGAACACACAGTAAAGGTAGTAGACCAATTAATTACCAAGCAAGTATGAAATTAAAACAAAACAAAAGAAGCAAAATCAACTCTACACAAAATCAGCCATGGGATATATGCAGATTATAACATCTAATACATAAATTATGGAGGAGGAAGAGAAGGGAAAAAAAAGTACCTTTAGATTATGTTTGAAATAGAGTAGTTGGCAACTTAATATAGACTGTATAAAGTAAGGAAGCTATCCTTGAACCTTTGGTAACCCCAAAACTAAAGCCTACAATGTATACACAAAAAAAATTAAAAAGAGAGACCTAATCACAATACTAAAGAAAACCATCAAATAACAAGAGGAGAGCAAAAGAGAGGAAGAAAGGAACAGAGGGGAGCTATAAAAACAACCAGAAAACAATTAATAAAATGGCAATAAGTACATACCTATTAATAATTACCTTAAAATTGTAATTAAATGGACTGAACGCACCAATCAAAAGACACAGAGTGGCAGAATGGATAAAGAAACAAGCCCCATCTATATGCTACCTACAAGAGACTCATGTCACACCTAAAGATATACAAAGACTCAAAGTGAAAGGATGGAAAAAGATAGTTCATGCAAATAATAGGGAGAAGAATCAGGAATAGCAGTATTTATATCAGACCAAATATATTTCAAAACAAAGAAAGTAACAAGAGACAAAGAAGGACATCACATAATGACAAAGGGGTCAGTCCAACAAGAGGATATAACCATTATCAATGTCTACGCACCCAACATAGGAGAATGTAAACATATAAAACAAATACTAACAGAATTAAAGGGGGAAATAGACTGCAACACATTCATTTTAGGAGACTTTAACACATCACTCACAACAGTAGATCAACCAGACAGAAAATAAATAAGGAAACATAGGCACTAAACACTATATTAGATCAGATGGACTTAACAGATATCTACAGAATAATCCCCCCAAAAGCAGCAGAGTACATGTTTTTCTCAAGTGTGCATGGAATGTTCTCCAGAATAGATCACATACTAGGCTACAAAAAGAGCCTCAATACATTCAAAGAGATTAGAATTGTGTCAAGCAACTTCTCAGACAACAGTGGTATGAAACTAGAAATAAATTACACAAAGAAAACAAGAAAGTCTATAAATACAAGGAGGCTGAAAACATGTTTCTAAATTATCAGTGGATCAGTGAACAAATTAAAGCAGAAATCAAGGAAACATGGAGAAAAATGAAAACAGAAATTCAATAGCCCAAAATCTGTGCAGCACTGCTAAGGCAGTTCTAAGAGGGAAGTAAAGACCTATCTCAAGAAACAATCCCAAATAAACAGTGTAAACTCACAATTAAAGAAACTAGAAAAAGAAGAACAAATGAAACCTGAAATTAGTAGAAGGAGGGACATAATAAAGATCTGAGTAGAAATAAATCATATAGAGAAGAATAAAACAATGGAAAAATTAATAAAGGAAGGGCTGGTTCTTTGAGAAAATAAACAAAATAGATAAACCCCCAGCCAGACCTATCAAGAAAAAAAGAGAGAGTGCACACATAAACAAAATCAGAAATGAAGAAGGAATAATCACAGTGGATACAACAGAAACACAAAGAATTATAAGAGAATTCTATGAAAAATTATATACCAATAAATTGGACAACCTAGAAAAAATGGACAACTTCCTAGAAAAATACAACCTTCCAAGATTGACCTAAGAAGAAACAGAAAATCTGAGCAGACCAATTACCAGCAATGAAGTCAATTGGTAATAAAAAAACTCCCCCAAAACAAAACTCCATATCCAGATGGCTTCACACCTGAATTCTAACAAACATTTAAAGAAGAGCTAATACCCATCATTCTTAAAATATTCCAAAAAGTAGAAGAAGAGGAAATACTTCCAAATTCATTCTATAAGGCCAGAATCATTCTAATTCCAAAACCAGGCAAAGATACCACAAAAAAGAAAATTATAGATCAATATCCCTGATGAAAATAGATGCACAAATCCTCAACAAAGTATTAGCAAACCAAATTTAAAAATACATAAAAAATATCATCCATCATGACCAAGTGGGATTTATTCCAGGGATGTGAAGATGGTACAATTTTCATATGTCAATCAATATCATACACTACTTTAACAAAAAGAAGGATGAAAACCACATGATCATTTCCATAGATGCTGAAAAAACATTTGACAAAATTCATGATAAAAATTCTCAACAAAATGGGCATAGAGGGTATGTACCTCAACAAAATAAAGGCCATATACAAGAAACTCAACAGCCAACATAATACTTATTCAAGAAGAGCTGAAAGCTTTTCCTCTAAGATCAGGAACAAGACAAGGATGCCCAATCTCACCACTTTTATTTAACATAGTACTGGAGGTCCTAGCCATGACAATCAGATAACACAAAGAGATAAAAGGCATCCAAATTGGTAAGGATGCAGTGGAAACATCACTCTTTGCACATGACATGTTATTATACATAGAAAACCCTAAAGACTCCACCAAACAACTATTAGAACTAATAATTGAATTCAGCAAAGTTGCAGGATACAAAATTAATACACAGAAATCTGTTGCATTCCTATGTACTAACAATGAACTAGCAGAAAGAGAAATCAGGAAAACAACTCCATTTATAATTGCATCAAAAAGAATAAAATGTCTAGGAATAAACCTAACTGAGGAGGTGAAAGACCTATACTCTGAAAACTACAAGACACTCATGATTGAAATTAAAGAAGATACCAATAAATGGAAATCTATCCAGTACTCATGGATAGGAAGAATTACTATTGTCAAAATGGCCATCTTGCCCAAAGCAATTTACAGATTCAATGTAATCCCTATCAAAACACCAACAGCATTCTTCAATAAACTAGAACAGATAGTTCTAAAATTCTTATGGAACCACAAAAGACCCCAAATAGGCAAAGCAATCCTGAGAAAGAACAAAGCCAGGGGGAATATGCTCTCTGACTTCAGGATCTACTACAAACCCACAGTAATCAAAACAGTTTGGTACTGGCAGACCCAAAGATCAATGGAACAGAATAGAAAGCCCAGATATAAACCCACACATATATGGCCAATTAATATATGATAAAGGAGCCATGAATATACAATGGAGAAATGACAGCCTCTTCAATAACTGGTGTTGGCAAAACTGGACAGCTACATGTAAGAGAATGAAACTGGATTTCTGCCTAACTCCATGCACAGAAGTAAACTCAAAATGGACCAAAGTCCTGAAAGCAAGTCAAGAAACCATAAAATTCTTAGAAGAAAACACAGGCAAAAACCTCTTGAGCATCTAAGTATGAGCAATGTTTTCCTGGACACATCTCCTTGGGCAAGGGAAACAAAATCAAAATAAACAAGTGGGACGACTTCAAACTAAAAAGCTTCTGTGAAGCAAAAGACACCAGCAGCAGAACAAAAAGGTATCCTACAGTATGGGAGAATATATTCGTAAATGATTCATCTGATAAGGGGTTAACATCCAAAATATATAAAGAACTCTTATGCCTCAATACCCAAAAACAACTCGATTAAAAAATAGGCAGAGGACCTAAACAGACATTTCTCCAAAGAGGAAATACAGATGGCCAACAGGCACATGAAAAGATGCTCTACATTGTTTAGCATCAGGGAAATGCAAATCAAAACCAAAATGAGATATCACCTCACACTGGTCAGACTAGCCACTATCCAAAAGACAAGAAATAACAAATGTTGGGGAGGATGTGGTGAAAAGGGAACCCTCCTACACTGTTGGTGGGAATGTGAACTGGTGCAACTGTTGTTGAAAGCAGTATGGAGGTTTCTCAAAAAAGTAAAAATACAAATACCATTCGATCCAGTAATTTTACATCTAGGAATTTACCCAAAGAAAAAAATCCCTGGTTCAAAGATATATGCACCCCTATCGCCACACTATTTACAATAGCCAACATACAGAAGCAACTTAAATGTCCATCAATAGATGAATGGATAAAGAAGAGGTGGTACATATACACAATGAGGATCATTTGGCCATAGAGAGAAAAGAAATCCTGCTATTTGCAACAACATGGATGGATCTAGCGGGTATTATGCTCAGTGAAATAAGCCAGGCAGAGAAAGACAAATACCATATGATTTCACTTATTTGTGGAATATAAAAACAAAGCAAAACAGAAGGAACAAAACAGCAGAAGACTCATAGACACTTAGAAGTGACTAGCAGTTACCATGGGGGAGGGGTGGGGGTGTGTAAAGGAGGAGGGGGAGGGGATAAAGAGACACAATAATTCACAATCATTATATAAGTTGGTCACGGGGACAGTAGTAGAGCATGGAGAATATAATATAGTCAATGATTCTGTAACATCTTTCTACATTGATAGGAACCACATTAGAGGGGGTGAGGATTTAATAATATGGGTAAGTAACTGTTGAAGCACTATTTTGTACATTTGAAACCAGTAAAAGATTTTATATCAATGATATAAATTTTTAAATTAATTAATTTATTAATTTTGTTGTCATTAATCTACAATTACATGAAGAATATTATGTTTACTAGGGTCCCCCCTTCACCAAATCCTCCCCACAAACCCCATCAGCGTAGTAAGATGCTGCAGAATCACTACTTGTCTTCTCATCAATGATATAATTTTAAAAATATGTAGCTTATATATACAATGAAATATAAGGGAGAGAAATTTTGACATATGTTACAACATGTTGCAGACCTTAAAGACATATGCTAAGTGAAATAAGCCAGTCACAAAGGGACAAATACTATAAGATTCCACTTATATGGGGTACCAAGAGCAGTCAAATTCATAGAGACAGAAATTAAAATGGTGATTACTAGAGGCTGGGGGGACAAGGAACAGGGAGTTGGTATTTAATGGGTGTGGAGTTTCAGTTTGGAAACATGAAAAAGTTCTGGAGATGGGTGGTGGTGATGGTCACACAGCAATGTTAATGTCCTTAATGCCACTGAACAGTTAAAAATGGTTAAAATAATACACTGTATGTTATGTATATTTTACCCCAATTAAACACAGAGAGAGAAAGAAAGAGAGAGAGACCCAAGACCAGTGATCCCTTTGTGTCATCTGAAGTGGAAATCAAAAAGGCTCTCACCAGAGGGCAACCACAGACCTTTGGGCCAGATGCAGATTATAACCATCTCACAAAATATCCACCCTTATCAGAATACAAGGGTTTCCAATTTGCTTCTGGGTGTGACTTAAAGTGTCCAGTTGGAGCCGGATATCTAGATAGGGTTAGTGAAAAGTTATCAATGTAATTTTTCTTGATTGCCCAGCAGGATGAAGAATTATAGCCCTGAGCTCACAGCAGAAACAGAAACCAACAGAAAAATGCTGTCTTTCCTAGGGTTTGAAAACCTTAGTTAACAGTTATATAAGGCTGCAAGTACTTAGGGCTCCTACTAAAAAGCCCTGGATTTAGAAAGCCAATGTTGCTGCCAATCAATATTTTCCCTTTCTTTACTGTTTGGAGAGTGACCAGTTCTACTAGAGGGACAGATTCAAGTGGTTTGTAAGCTAGTTAGAGTAATTTTTTGACAAGGATAGCCTGCTGTAGCAAACAGTTTGGAAAGGCTGGAGGCAGAGTCATTGGTGAATTTCTAAACTCAATAAACCATAATACAATCTAAGAAGATTTTAAAAAATATCTGAATTATGGTTTTCTAAAATTTGAGACTTATTTTTTCAAATTCAAGTTATGAGTAAGTGACAAGATCATGGCAGACCTCCTTCAATGAAGTGATACAAATCTATTTTCTTTTTAGGACCTGCCCTTATTTTCAGGTTCAAGTATCCCTACAAATGTGTTGAGCCATATTCCCCTTTAATCTGCTTAGTCCTGGGCAGACCAACTTCTCATATATGGAGACTCTGACACAGGACATGCTCTCATTACCTTGTTAACTGTTCAGAAGATGCACAATAGAATGGGACTGCACAATGTATGCCAGCCACAATTTTTTTTCATGCGTCATATATACATAAAAAAATGATTTGAAGGAAGTATGTCA